>NW_006784469.1:214121-291002 GCF_000442215.2 Lipotes vexillifer | reverse complement strand
GTAGGGAAATCATTATGGTTTTAAATCTTTTTTTTCTTTTTTTTTGCAATTTTAAATTTATAGCCTATTTAAACTTTATTCCCAGTAAAAGTATTTTATTTTTTAAGAAAACTTAATACTGTTTTTAATAAGAATTAAGGAAAATTACTAGCTTAGGTCAACTTCTGCAGAAGCAGACCCTGAGATCAGGACTTATGTGCTAGTGAGTTATTAAGGAGGAGATCTCAGGAGAGATCTACAAGGGAGCCAAAGAAGCAGGAAACAGGACTGGGGAGGGGAGGAAGCCAAGTAAGTGTGTCATCTCAGGAAAAGTCTCCCACTGAGGGTAGTTCAGCATGATACCCCACAGGTACTTTGGAGTGTAAGTTCTATCTGAGCATTGACCTTGACCCAAGAGAAGGGAGTTGGCCTTTCATATTCCTATATGAGTCTTTGGCAGAATCTAATCTCAGCATCTTCAAGTGTTATTCTCCAAAGGACAACTTCCAAAGCTGGCTACTGGAATGCCAAACACATGAACGTTTATCTTGTTTCCTTCTCAAAATAAACACTAAATTATCAAAATACAAGGATCTTATACAGTAACTGAGGAAAACAGAGAGACTTATCATAAGTCATATGCCTTGTTTTATTAATCAATGTTTTTTTCTTAATTATTTATTTATTTATTTGGCTGCACCAAGTCTTAGCTGTGGCTCGCAGGATCATTTTTAGTTGCGGCATGCAGGATCTTTAGTTGCGGCATGCGATCTCTCAGTTGCAGCATGTGGGATCTAGTTCCCTGACTAGGGATCGAACCCGGGAGTCTTAGCCACTGGACCACCAGGGAAATCCCCATTAATCGATGTTTTGCTTTACCTCATGAGTATGAAATTGTTCTTTCACTTCTTCTACATCATTAGAAATCTCTCCTTGTGCTTGCAGTGTGTCCTCAGCTGAAAGAAGCCATGAGAGTACTTCTTCTAAAGCTGTCTGGTAACTGTCCAGGTTTACTTCAGTCTCCATCAATGAACTGCCAAATGACTTGTCTTCAGGAGCTTCCAAACGCTGAACAATAAAACAAATTGGGTGTTATACAATTAGTATCTTGGCAGACTGTTCCAGTACATTAAATGATAAATCGAATGAAATATTTAAAATGCTAGAAATGTCCACTTGCATTATCAGAGACACACACAGCAGAAACATACAATAACGAGCCTGCATTTTAACATCCTCACAAATATACACACAAATTCTCAAATGGCAGTTGGAATCCACTTCAAATTAATATTTTATTAAAGCTCTTCTAGATTACTATGAAGAGTGAATTAGTACATCATCTCTTCACGCTGTATTTTAAATGCCATGGATTTTCATCCATAGGTAAATTTTTTTAGTTCATATTTTCAATCCTTCACATATACATTATTGGTATTATATTTACATAATTTTTGCAATAACATTAAAGGAAACATCTCTTCCCAAGATCCCCTAATAAAATATTTCTAAAAATTCACAGACAAGTTATCAGTATGAAAATAAGTGGGGGAAAGGTAAAATTTAAAAAGAAATAACCTCATTCACACATCTGAAATTTCTAACAGTATAATGACTTCTGTGAGTTTAAGCCTTTATTTCCAGAAGGCCATGGTTTAAATAACAAGACATTATCTTAGGCAAAGCAAACTATGAAGTATTTGCTACCAGATTTATTTAGCAGGATGTTAACTGAGATTCCCAACAGTTGTCTTGTAATTTCTCCTTGGATCCTAAAGCTGAGAACAATGGTAACAAAGTGTTCATAATTCTAAAGAGAAGATCCAGGCCACCTATGAAGGAATTGCTAAGAAGGGACCACAAAACTGTCCCACCACCCTTAATCCACTGCATAGCTCAAAGGTGTGTAAGAGGAAACAAGGAGACTGGAGAAATCTGGTGACAAAAGATTCCCCTGGAGTGCGATGCACGTCCATAACTTCCACCACCTCAAGCCAAGTAATGGAGACCTCAAGAGAATCACCTGTAGAGCTGACGGTAGCTTCTAGGATGGAATATTGACCTCTAAACCTGGCTGTGTATTTGCAGAGACTCAGGAGCTATGGTACCAGTACTACCAAGTGATGGGAGAGAGCTCTTGGGGTAAGCTATGGGCCTGCTGCTTTAACCTGAAGGCAATTATCAACAGCAAAAATTTGAACAAATAAGAAAATATGCACAAATTTTTCTTTAGGCCAACTGCACTCATGGCAGGTTGCTGGGCTTTAGAAATCCTGAGAAGGCCCACACTCAAGAGGGGTTCCTGCTGGGTTAAGGGACACGGGCAAATAGTTGAAGTAGTCAGAGCAAAAATATTGGAGAAATATTTGGAGAGAAATCTTCTGAACACCCTATAAAGCAAGCAAGCAAGCACTGGGCCCTAACAAACAGGATTTTGCAAAGGAAACAAACGGCACTGTAGAACAACCAGAAACTACTTGGGGCGGGGTCGGGGGGCAGGGTTCATGACCTTGCCTAGAGAAAAATTCATCCTTTTGATCGTTCTTCCCTGCCATGCCTGCCTTGAATTTCCAGTCCCCAGCAATTCTGGGCCTTATCCCACTGAGCTGCTAGCACCAACTTAATTGTGCTCTTCTGATAAATGTTCCAATGTTGAAACTTTAATATGATAAATTTCTCTATTAAGTCCTTTAGGATAAAAAAGCATAGTGGCAGTCTTTGGTGCAGTATTTTCATCAAATGATGCACTCTTAATCTATTTCTAGAGAACTGGCAGAAATAATGTCATCCTGTTAAGTCAAAATCACCCAACTCCAGTATCTCAAACAGAACATAAATGCCCCAAGAGGGCTAGTCGCACTGGCCCTTCCCAAGGTCAAGGCGAGTTCTGAAGGTCTGAGGAGTTAGAACAAGTTTCATGGTGCATCCCTTCTCTCTACCCCTAAATACTATAAATAATAAGTATAAAAGTCATCATTAAGAGGAAAAAAGTCACAAAAACGTAGCCTGGGAGATGTGTGTAGACAGAACCAGCTTCATGGCTGGGCAACCTGAACAGTTTTACATTGCCCAAGACTCAGAACGACCCCTTTCTTGCCTTGCTTGTTTTATCTACTTTTTGACATTGCCGTCTTAAAATTCTTAATAATTTTATCTTTGAACTTGGGTTTTGTAAGTGAAGTCCAATGGGGTGATGAAGTATGCATGTGAGCAGAGGAGATAAGTGCAATAGGTGTGTTTGCCCCATTTGCATATAGTGTTTGTGATGTCCCATGAGCCTAGAATTCTGGTGGACCCATGACATGTGGGAGTTGAGCAGACTCAAAGTGAGCGGAAGGTAACTATGACTGAATGAGAGGGGCACTGACAGCCCCAGGAAGTCATGCTTTCAGTTTGAATGGGAACTTGCTTCCAATGCAGAAAGAAGGCAATCCTAAGAAAACATGAACAATCAAAGAACCCTATCATATCCTTTCTTACTCGTATTTCTTTCCTGTATTAGCCAACCATTTATGCTGATACTGATGACAGAGAAAGAAAGGGAAAGATAGGGCAAGATGGTTCCTTTCCTTTCACTCCTTCCTTAACTCATCAGTAAGCTGAAGGCACAGGACATGGGTAGAACTTAAACCTATCAAGAAGTGAAATAAAAACAGCTTAGTTGTACAATGTTTCCATGTTAAGAATGAAATACATATGCATGCACAAGCTCTGAAATATAAATTGTGCGATGCTGGTGATTCTGCTTGAGTTAAACGATCTTATGTTTGCATTTACAACTGCAATTGCACAATATAACAATGGGCAGTAAAACTCATGCTAATACTTTAAAATTTTAATTTTCTGTATTCAGTATGATGTCAAATAGCAAATAAAAAACACGATGGCAAGTTGAGAGAAAGACCATAGAATAAAGTAAACAGCTTTATATTTTAGTAATTTTAACAGCACTTTCCTTCCTGCAGTTTTGAACAAGGGGCTCCGTATTTCATTTTCAACTGGGCTGTACAAATTGCTAGCCAGCCCGGTATGTAGGTGGAAAAAAAGTACAGTCCACTCCTGGATATTTTGCCTTCCCTGGGTTATGGGTGAGAAGAGATGGGACATTTATTATGTACAATAAAAAGTGGTTATAAAACCCAGGGGCTTTGGAGGCAAACAATCAGTGTTTGAATCTTGTCACCCTGGTAAAGTTACTTAGCCCCATCATTAGCCTCAGCTTCCTCCTTTGTAAAATGAGAACAATAATACTTTCCTAAGATTGTCGTAAGAATTAAAGGAGAGTATATAAAGTGTTTGGCAGAATACCTGATCTTGTGCAAGAACCCAATACAGTAGGCGATAGCTATTAATTATTATTCGATTCTTCTACACACAAGAACCATTTTGAAACCCAACCTCCTCCAAGGTTACCTTCATAAGTCACTGTCCAGATTTCAAGGGCCAGATAATTCCTATAGAAAAAATGACCCAGGAAACTTCTAAGAGCAAGCATCAATTAAATCAAACCTTTCTGAACCTGAACCTCAATCTAGTTCCTATTTAAAAGTTCTAAAAATTATTAACAATCTTGAGTTCAAATAATCTTTTGCAAATGATAAATTGTAAACAACACTATTACTCGAGTAACACAATACTATATTTTACTACTGTACAATTTGGATTAAAAAAGTAAACAGCTCATGATTTACTGATATTTACAGAGGCTTGAATTTTTGGAGAAAATTTTAGAAGGCAAATCTTTATACTTTAGGACAAGCTGTCTAGCACCCATAAATTCTGAATCTAAAAGTTTTGCCTGAGGATGCTCATAAAACAAAAACTTTGCAAAGACAGCTATATTAAAGGTAAATTCATATATGAATAAGCTATGTAAAATTACATAAATAACTCAATTAATCATTATTTATATCTATAAATCAGCTCTACATATATACATGATTATGGTCAAAATTGTCAGCTAGACTCTGAGTAATTTTTTCTCTGTCTAGACCACTGTTTTTCAAATTTGTAAGTCATGACCCATCAGTGATTCATGAAATCATTTTAGTGGGTCATGACCAGGAATATTCTATTTAAAATTAAATAGAATAAAAATACCATTCTGTGTAATTTATATTAAGGACTAGATTCTTTAGTGAATTTTTGTTTCAGATATGTATATATGTGTGTGTGTGTGTGTGTGTGTGTGTGTGTGTGTCTATGTATAAATGTATATGTATATATGTCCCGAATCAAGATGAAAAAAAAAATTTATAGCTCATGGATAAAAACTGGAAATGGTTCTAGAATTTCAGGTAAACCCATGAAAGAAGAAATTTGCTTGAATTCCACATTTGCAATAAAATCCTTGGAAAAACACATATTCTTTTTATTTATTTATTTTTTTGTCCATCTTTGAAAGAGAACACATAGGCTTATGCTTTTGGTTTTAGTTTCCCAAAATACGTATTCATTGTCATAGTATTACATATTTCACTTTAGCTTGTCACTAGTTCATACATATTATGGCAAAGAAAATTTTCGAGGAAACTTGATCTTTGCTTCTTATAGAAAAAGATCTGTGCATAAGAAAGAGACACCAATCATTTCATGAATGGAGATGCTAGGATCAACTGGAAATAATTGTTTTCCTATGCTTTGATCTTATTTTAATTTCTGTCTTTATAAAAGTAGTTTACGTTTTCAGTACATTGGGCAAATAATGATTCAGATGAGAGGCATAACAATGGATGGATGAAACAATTCTGGTTGCTTTCAAAATTAAGAACACTAAAATTTATTCAACATTACCCACATACTTCAAAGGCTTAATTACTACCCTTTTGCACGAAGAATTACTAGATATTGTCACCTGTGTTCCTTGAAGATGTTGCTAATGCATGAAGGTGAAGGAGTAGACAGCAGAAGAGTAAAGTAATGGAGGAAGACAAATAAGTATATGTGTTAGTCCTGCAATGTCCAGGACAAAGGTCTGGAAACTCATCTCTAGTAATAGAAATTGACATAATAAAACAGAGAATGATAGGCTTGACATGACTCCATACATAAATATTTTTTAAAAACCAGTTTACTATCTAGCTGACCTGGGATAAGTTATTCAACCTCTCTGTGTCTCAGTTTCCCCATCTGTAAAAACAAAGAAAATAATAATATATCTCCATAGGACTGTTGAAAAGATCATATAAAATGCTAAGTGCATTCTAGTTCCCAAGAAATGCTTTGCAACGCCTGTACTTGGGGACCTGTGTTCGCTGAAATGGCAAATAATTTTTATGAGGAAACACAGTTGAATGAGCTGTGTGTATTTTTAGAAGCATGACTTTGGCAATTCAAACTGAGATAAGTCATCAAATGGCAACACATAGGTAGTGAAACCAGCAATCCAGCAAACCACAAAGCTCTTAGAAAAATAGCTGGGACGATTCCAGAGGGCACAATCTATCGCTGAGTACTTTTATATTTCTGTTGAAACTGATCTATTTTGGCAACTTCCCCAAATTTAACCTTAAAATGTGATATGAGTTTTAACCTGGATAAAAACAGTTTTACTGTTCTTGAATGTATAAATGCTTCAAGAACTTCTGAAAGTTTTGTCACTTAGCTCCTTTAAATGTGTCACACTTCTTTTTTACACAGTCTAAGACAATGCATGGATGGTGAATTTTTGGGTGTATTCTATAATCTTTTTCCTTCAGTGAAAGATTATTTGAAAGCTAAAGGATCATGGAGGGATAACCAAGTGGTTCTTTTACTAAATAACAGAAGAACAGTTCAGAGGAACCAGGATTTATATCTGGAAACATTATTGCCACATTTCTGCTGTTTCCTCTGAGATATAACATGTAAACCAGGGTATTATTCAAAGTATGAAAAATGATTACAGAAGTGATTTACAAGAAGTTAATCCATCATGCAACACTGTACATGACATTCAATCTAATGATACCATTAAATAGGTAATTTTTAATACTGCTTGTGCCTGAAATTCAGTTCAAAGTTAAGCCCTAATGAGGATTTAGGAAAAATTATGGCCTGCTGTATGGCAATATTAAAACAACCATCACAACCACAACAACTACATCTCTAATAGCAATAACAACAGCTGCCATTATTTATTGGGCACTTTGTGTCAGTCAATTTGCTAAGCACTTAACGTGCATTATATCATTTTTCACCACAACAGCTCAAGATGACAGAAAATAGTAGGATGAGGAAACGGGAACAGAAAAATTAAATAACATGCCAAAGGTCACAAAGGTAACTGGCTGATCTGGTATTTAAAACCAGGTTGCTTGGATTCTAAAACACACATCCTTACCTGTTCTCTTCAAGGAAAGAGATCCTTTGTTTAAGGCCTTTTTGACATTTATAAGGGAAATGCAAATGATATTAAGCCCTGGGAAGACTCTGGATAGATTTCATTAACAGCCACAAATTCTGCCCTCTGCCTCAAGCCAAGTAATAAAAGACCAGAGCAGTCCTCTACCCTGTTGGTGCAGGTAGATTAGTCAGCTGAAGGCAACAGGCAGTTCTTCAGTTTTATCATTGGCTCCTAACAAGAGTGCGCATGCTTCAAGGTATATACTTCAGGGTCTCATTAACAATTAAAGCTCTTAATCTTAAGGTTTAGAGAACTGAGAAGAGTGTATAAAGGCTCACTGTATTTGAAAGAAGTAAAAGTTGTGAAACCTTTTGACAAGTTTTTTATCTCTTGTACTAATATTTCTTTTCACATCTTAAAGTAAAAGACTCAAAAGTCAGGGTGGGCTACAAGCTAGGAGGAATCACTCCTGATTTAGGGAAGATACTATAAAAGAATTTAAGGGTATATATGTATATATTATAAAATGAGGCAATGGAAAACATGAGTAGGAATGCAAAACAGAGTCCCAAGTGGGTCTGACGTACAAAATACATGTCATAAAGACATATGTGTGTATTAGTTTAAAAAAAAACCTTTTATTATTATTGAAATGACTTGCTCTTTTATCTTCAACAATTTGGTTGAAATCTGTCCAGCAAACAACATACTTTACAATTTATTTCACATTCACCTCTTCTTTTTCATTCCTAGTGACATCACCCTAAACCACTGGTTCTCAACCAGGAGCTGTTTTGCCCTCTTGGGGACATTTGACAATATCTGGAGGCAGTTTTGATCGTCACTGCTGGGGGTAGAGGGTGCTACTGACATCTAAGACATCCAGTGGGTAGACGTCAGGAATGCTGCTAAACATTCTACACTGCACAGCTCAACAACTACCACCACCCACTCCCCCTCCACAAAAAAAATGATCAGGCCCCAAATGTCAGGAGTGACACTTTGAGAAACTGTGCTAAAACAACACAAAAATGAGGTTAATGACATGCTCCCCAAATTGATTCCCTCTTCTCTATCTTTTGCTTGCTTCAATCCAACTTGAGCATAGTTGCCACATTTATAACGGGTATTTTACTCTTACACGCAGTAAATTTCAGTGAGTTTACTCTTAGAATACAGTCCCAAATTCATACCCTAACATGTAGTGGTCTCAGATGTTTTCCTCTATTCTCTCTCTCACAGCTTTGGAAACCTACAAACAATCAATTTTCATCTTTCACCTTCCTATTTGTTTATTCCTCTGCTACCAACGTATTAAAACAACAGCAACAACAAAAATACTTTCCCAAACATATTTAAATCATATTCGCCTTTAAGTTCCAGCCCAAATCTCATCTCCTGTATGACTCTTCCTGAACCTTACAATATTGCTCTTCGATTTTGTAAAGTGTTCATCTTTATCAAAATAACATTTGTGACTGCATATTCCACTTTTTTCTATTTTTTTTAAATTTACATCTTTATTAGAGTATAATTGCTTTACAATGGTGTGTTAGTTTCTGCTTTATAACAAAGTGAATCAGTTATACATATACATATGTCCCCATATCTCCTCCCTCTTGCGTCTCCCTCCCTCCCACCCTCCCTATCCCACCCCTCTAGGTGGTCACAAAGCACCGAGCTGATTTCCCTGTGCTATGTGGTTGGTTCCCACTAGCTATCTATTTTACATTTGGTAGTGTATATATGTCCATGCCACTCTCTCACTTTGTCACAGCTTCCCCTTCCCCTTCCCCGTATCCTCAAGTCCATTCTCTAGTAGGTCTGCGTCTTTATTCCCATCTTGCCTCTAGGTTCTTCATGACCATTTTTTTTTCATATTCCACTTTTTTAATCACGTTGTCCCATAGCAATTTTGAGGACTGATTCAACTTAGCTGCCCTATTCACTCTGCACCCAATATACCAGGTATTACGAAAGTTTTAGCTAAAAAATTTAATCTTCTATTATCTAAATCAGGATTTCTTGCAATATCAAATGAAAACATTTTCATATTTATAATATGGACTCAAAACCTCACGAAAACATTTCATTTATATTTTAAATGAACTTAAAATTTTTCCTTTCAAGTTTCTGTGTGTAGTTGTAAAAGATTTCATAACTGACATACTTATGATGAGAATACTGTCAAATATCCATTTTCGAAATGCACTCTCCATAGCACACATTTCCTATAAAATGCAGTTCTTTTCTTAATCACTGTCGGTTAATACAGAAATTTGCCTTGAAAGGAGAGATCAAGTCTTTTTACTGCTTTTGGAAATGTCTGAGAAATGACACAGTAAGCACAGCCATTTGCCAAAACAGAAATGTTCAGCATATCTGGAACACTTACTTTTTTGAAAAAGAAAATATATACTACATTTTTTCAAATACTTTACCATGTGATAACTAGAACATTTCTGTGCAGTAAAAAGTATTCTCTGGGACACTCCGATTTTACTGCAAAATATTGTAAGTATTTTACTACTTAAGATAATACAACCTGTAAACACATTTAACTGTTCACATGCATTGCAATGCATCCAGAACACCAAAGATGCCAATAAATAAGGTCCAATACCAATTCATCTGATTAAATATGTCTGATCAAGGACATCAAGGACCATACATTATACAAAATCATCTGAAAACCTGTACATTAAAAATTAGTAAAGTTTCTTTCTTTCTTCATTTCAAATAAAGTATGCATATGAAGAGACATCATACTATGTTCTTCTGAAACCCCAGTGGATCATCTTGTGTATCTTGTGGTTAGGTGCTCCCCACTCTGTAGACTATGCTCTAATCTATAATGCTTTTTTCATCCTCTAAACTCCTATAGAATTTATAAACACAACACAAGTATAATTCATTGAGTGTTTACTATTTGTAAGGTGTGCTTCAAGCACATCATTAAAATACCTAATTTAACCTTACAACAAAAGGAATGCCTACTGTCTACGTTTTACAGGAAGGAGACCAGATGCATAGGGGTTAGAAACTTGCCCAAGGTCACAGTTAGTAAAGAGCAGAGATGGGAGGTGAACTCAGTATCTGTCTCTCAGAAGCCTACAATTTTAACTATGTTGCCAGACATATTTTTCATAACTTAAGGAGAAGAAGCATTTCCCAGATATAGCTAGATTGGTAAAAATGCATTTAAAAATCAAAAATGTAAGAATGTGCCATACTTTGAATGTAATGATTATAAGTCTTTCACACACCCCAAGAACCAATGATAGAATTCTTTGATTCATCCAGTCTCTCTCTCCCCTAGACCCTTCTGTGAATAATTTTACATGTTTATAATATGATTGGCTTTGGTGTACAATTTCTATATTCTCAATAGATAACTTGCTCATATAAAGATTTTTAAATATTTACAATGGGCTTCATTAGTACAATGCCCTAAAATTTACTGGTATACTTGAATTTTTAAATCACCACATAAAATTATGGATACTATAAAATACGTAACAATATCACTGGGATATATAATCATACCTGGAACATATATCAAAATCTAAAACATGCCTATTGGCATATTTCAAATTGTTTGGTCTACTTTTGAAAATAGGAAGGGAAGAAACAAAAGGAATAAAAATGCTTTCTTTGTTCACATACTGAGATAATCAATACTATATTTAAAAACAAAATTTTATTTTAAAAATACTCTTGCGTAGAGTCAGTTATCATTTTCTTGATTTGTATAACCCTTGGAAATTTTCTACAAAATCACTACTTAGTCTATAAAAAGGTATTTTTTAATATATTGGCCTTATTTCATATTATACTAGGAAGGAAACGGAATTATTGCCACATACACAAATTAAAACAATGAATTAAACCTTGAGTATTAAAATATGCCAGCAATTAAAAACTTTAACATGAAGATGAATTAAAAATCCTGCAAATGAGCAGAAAAGGAAGGTCAAATATGTCTTTGTTCTGGGGAAACTATAAATCAGGAAAAGGAAATTCATTTAAGCCAGAAGGGAAATACTCACAAGTATGTTTAGAATCTCCTTATTTAGAAATCCTGGGGCGCAGCTCAATTTGACCTACAAAGCATTCTGGATAATCAAATTGTGCCTAGGCCTGAAGGTACACACATGCTATTTGTTTAAAAGAATCCTGATTGCCTTGTAAACTTCTTTTACAATGTTATTAGCACAAGTTGCTCCACATACTTGGCCAACATTGCTTATTTCTCCCACTGTCCCAGAAGAACCACAAACTGTCAATTATCATGGGAGTAGTTTATCAGAGTATGGATTATCTGGAGCTCTTATTTCTCTTCCATTTGGCCTTTTCACAGCTCATTAGCACCTCAACAAGAAAGTTAACGCTAAGGAAGGAAAGGCTGCCGAAATTCAAAATAATTAAATTTGCTCCTTGTCAGCAGCATATACAGCAAAACATTTAGAAATGCTAGAAAAATTAACCAAAATGGGATCCGCAAAGATATTTAAGGTATACAATGGCAATTTGCCTTGACTGATTTTTTTCAACTGTACTGTCTGAAATATTGACTAAATTGACTGGAGGTTTTGGCATCCTACAGGACTCAAAGCCTTTTGTTTTTAGCATATAATAGGCCACCTTTAGAGATATCACTTGCCAGTGAGCAATACATAACACTCATTGCCGATATATTGACCATTTTTCAGTGTGAAGAAAAGAAATTGAAAATCAGCTTTCCAAAAGAAGATTTATGACTCAATAGTTACTTAGGTAGAAAAGAGTATGCCGGGTAGACAAAACTATAAAGCTCCTTGTTTGGTTTTAGGCTTGCCTGTGCATTTGAGGGAAAGAAAACTATTTGCACTAAAGCACAATTACACCTGATGGTTAATTGAGTTTGCCTTGGGTTCTTGTGGAATCTAATAGTTTTATGACAAATACACAGGCACACATTTTTCCACAGGACAAATATCAATTTTTCTTTAGCACTGCAAATGTCTACAAAGCAAATATAGGCTAAGATAATAAAGGAATCCAGTGCATGGTTCAGAAAATGTTACATAAAATAGGAAATGACATAGAAGAAACAAATCTTTCAAATGTATAATGTATCGATATATATAAGGGTTATTGCAATGATGTCTGTAACATTATCTTTACATCATTAGAAATAAAACATACAGAAAAGATGAAAAGAACTCCCTTTCTATTCATCACACACACGACTTCTTATGACTGACTTGCTTCCTTAACTTTCTTTATCCAATTATCACTATTTAAGGACCAGTGAAACATGGGTTTAATGAAATATAAAAGTGCTGACTATATTAATATAGACCTTCTTAATGAAACTGAACCTTCTCAGGAGGCAGCACATATCACCCAAAATACAGCGTGAACAATGTATACAAATGCATAACCGAATTCATATCAAAGTTCATGAGACAACAGTTTGAATTCTAAGTCACAAATATGGTATTTAAAAAACATCTTCATGTGTAAAATCAACAGATTTAAAATTCAATGTGTTTTTCTTTTACAGGAATTATCTGATCAAGCCAAAGTGTATTTTACTGCCTCTCAGAAAAGGAATTTTTTTCAAAAGATTACCCAAAAAAGGTAGACGTGGGTAATTTTATAACTAGAATAAAAAACGCTTAATTATAATGAAATGCTTCAATCATAACCTAGAAACTATACACACACATGTATATCCTTGTTTTGGGAAGAAATAAAGAACTCAGAAAATTAAATCTCTTTTATTATCTATTCATTATAGGTAATATATCCTTAAACATGGAAATAGTAATGTTACATCCATTATTATTCTACTTTTTAATAAGTATGCAAGATATCCACAATGAATCGGTAAACCTATCTTTGTCTAGCCTTTCTAGGGACAATTGAACTAATAATACTGAAAACTTTATGATTTGTCATAAAGTTGTTATAATTGCAGACTTGCCGGGTACAGAAACAATTAGAAAAAAATATTGTATACATTCAATACATCACACCTTTATTTATTTTGTAGAGAAGGGCTCTGAAAGCATATGAAATTCTGGCTCTACCACATATTAGTGATTCTTCAACAAATATTTATTGAGCAACTACCAAGAGCCAGGCACTGTTCTAGGCAATGACGATACAGCCATACACAAAACAGACAAAAACCCACATCTCTGTGGAACTAATCCTATTAGGGGAGGCATACTAAACAAATTAAGTAAATTTGAAGTTGGTAAGTGCTATGGAGAAAAATAATGCGAGAAGAAGAAAGGGGACACTGTGGATTTAATTTAGGAAGGTCAGGGAAAATATCACTGAGTGAGCATCATTTGAGAAAAAGACTTAAAGATGAGAAAGAGAGGTAGTCATGTGACTATGTGGGGGACACGTGCTTAGAGGCAAAGGCATGGAGGCCAGGATGGTTTCAGTGGAATGAGAGAAGGCAAGAATTGTGGAAGACAAGGCCACAGAAGGAATGAAGGGGCAGAGGGAGGTGACTGTGTATGGGCTCAGAACACAGAGGGGCTACTCCGAGTAGGTGGCAAGCCATTGGAGGATTTTCAGCAGCAGTGTGATATGATCTGACTTACATTTTAAGAGGACCATATGGCAGACAAAGTGGATGTAGGTAAGGGAAGGGCCAAAGTTAGCAGACCAGCTGAAAAGGCTATTTCAATAATCCAGACCGGAGATGAGGTTGGGGCCAGATTCTGGATACAGATTGGTCATGGTGACCTGGCATAATTTTCTGACCAATAATATAAGGTGTGAGAAAAAGGGAGACTAAGTATTTAGCTACAGCAACTGAAAGTGTGGAGTTGCTACTTACTGTGATAGGAAGGGCTGCTGATGAAGCAGAATCGGGGGTTAGTCGGTTCAGTTTTGAACATGTTCAATTTGAACTGACTAGGAGTGAGTACTTGAATTGTGCGCCTAAGTTTGGAGTTGAGCAGAAAGTTCTGAGCCGGGGGAAACATTTGGCAGGCAATCAACCTACAGATGGTATTTGATATCAAGATACTAGATGAGATCATCAGGGAAATGAATGTGTCTAAGAACTGATCCCTGGTTACTGTCACCTTTTATTTTTGAATCACATTTAATCGTTAAACATTCACAATTCATACACTGATATGATCATATGCACACTAATTTTGTGGATTGTGAGTCAAGAATACTTTCTTTTCCCTCAGCTTTACGAATGTAAGAACTAGCTATCAAAACTCAGAACATTCATTGGCATTTTTCTAAATAGGAAAGTTGCTGCAATGCTTGACTGTGGGAGACCATGTTTTTCAGAAGGCTTGTTTCTCAAATTGGGTTTAAAGGGTCCCATCGCCCCGCTGCATTATTTACAATAAGCTGTAGAAAGTGCTTAAAAAAATTGGCATCAGGGGACAGAGCCCTACTGATCAGCAAGCTTTTGCATAAATAACAGATTTCCAGCAGCGAATGTTTTAAAATAAAGAACTGTTTGATCCTTACTGCATCGTGTTTTATAAAATCAAATCATGTTAAAACGTTCCAGCTATGTCATGGTCTATGCTCTATGCCAACTTGCTCTCTGACAAAACTCGAACGTGAAAGATTATTTCTTAATAAAGGGAGGAGACACACTGAGACTTAAAGGCATTGAAAAGGATTAAGCAGGAATAAATACTACTAATAATTGCTTATTAAAAATGGAATTGTATTAGTTAAATATTAATGGAACAAAAACTTGTTATTGAAGATGCATCATGGATGTTCATGTCAATTTTGTACGTGCCCGTTTTTCCACAATAGCAAGGACTATACATTTATACCACATATTACATATAGCACATAGTACAGTATACATAGTGTACTATAGATCCCTACCACATAGTATACTACTGCAGAGTATACCAAACCCTTGCTCAGGGCTTCCCTGGTGGCACAGTGGTTAAGAATCCACCTGCCAATGCAGGGGACATGGGTTCGAGCCCTGGTCCAGGAAGATGCCAAAGAGCAACGAAACCCGTGCGCCACAACTACTGAGCCTGCGCTCTAGAGCCCACGAGCCACAACTACTGAGCCCACACGCCACAACCACTGAAGCCCATGCGCCTAGAGCCAGTGCTCCTCAACAAGCCACTGCAATGAGAAGCTCGTGCACTGCACGAAGAGTAGCCCTCACTCCCTGCAACAAGAGAAAGCCCTCGTGCAGCAATGAAGACCCGACGCAGCCAAAAATAGAAAAAAGTGCTTAAATCTCTCCCAATCTAAAACACATCTGTCCAATACTATCACTCTCCAGTCTATTATTCCATCTCCTTGCTTTCATCACTGAACTTCTGAATAGACTACTCTAGTTTCCTGCTTCCAATTTGCTGTCTTCAACCTTTAACCTACGCAATCGTTTTTGTTTCCCACCCTCTATGGAAACAGCCTTCTCAAAGCTTCCAAGTCGACATCTAAAACATCACACCCAGTGCTTCTGCCCCAACGGCACCCTCTTCAATTCCATTAGAGCATTTGACACTGTTGAACATGAGCATCTTCCTCAGTTTTTTTTTTTCCTAAACAAATTTATTTACTTATTTATTTTATTTTGGGCTGGGTTGGGTCTTCGTTGCTATGCGTGGGCTTTCTCTAGTTGCGGTGAGCAGGGGCTACTCTTCGTTGCGGGGCGTGGGCTTCTCATAGCAGTGGCTTGTCTTTGTCGCAAAGCATGGGCTCTAGGCACACGGGCTTCAGTAGCTGTGGGGTGCAGGGCTCAGTAGTTGTGGCTCGTGAGCTATAGAGTGCAGGCTCAGTAGCTGCGGTGCATGGGCTTAGTTGCTCTGGGGCATGTGGGATCTTCCCGGACCAGGGCTCGAACCCATGTCCCCTGCATTGGCAGGCAGATTCTTAACCACTGTGCCACCAGGGAAGTCCCTCAAAGCTTTTAAAAAAAAATCATCTGTGTTCTACTACTCTTCTGAGGAAGTTCTATAAACACACCTAACTATCCCTCGCCCTATTCCCGCCTGCACCAACTCAGGATGCTTTTAGTTTGCCTGCTTAAATATATCATCTCAAATATTCTATTCTTGAACCTCTTCAAACTTTATTGTACTTTTTCTCTCTATGAAATCTCATATACTCTTATGCATTGCTCTGTTATCTCTTTCCATCCTAGCCCCTATGTTGTATGTCTGTGTCACTGGACTTAACTGACACCTTGAGAATAAACCCCAATTTCCAAATACAGTTAAGACAGCTCTGCCTAGAGGTGTCGCTGGCACTTCCAATTCAGCATGATACTTTCTGTCCATCCTTATAATGCCCAAATGCCTCTGGAGTTAGCTCCTTAAATCCTTGGGTTGAAACACAGAACTCCATATTCAAAACCTGGCAGTGGACTTCTCAAAACAATATATCTCCCTTAGCATGATATTAGGATCATCCACAATTTGTCCTCAACCTTCCTTTCCAGTTGCCTCTCTTACTCCTCCCCCACCATCATACACACTACATGTCATGTGCAACTGAAGAGTCATGCTTCTATGTCTTTCTCATGTGGTTCCATAAAGGAGACTGACCTTTCTATGGGAAGATTCTCCTATGAAAAATCGTATTTACCCATCAGGGTTCATCATTCAGTTACATGTCCTCTAATCTGCTAAGTCAAGATTTATGAAGCTGTGCTTCGTGCTTCCAAATGGTTTGTATGAATGTCTATTACACTTCTTAGTTCTACTGTGTCTCAAAGCAGTTCTAAAAGTATCTGTCTCCTCAGTCCACAAGGACCCTGAGGGTAAGTCAAATAACACCTAGTACTTAATACAAATTAGATCATCAATAAATACTTGATGGATGGAGCTATCAGTGTTTGACCTTCACATACTACATTATTATGTAAAATATTTAAGTACCATTGTAAATTAAAAATAAATTTTAACAGAAAGTGAAGAAGGTATAATTTTTAAATTATAGGCTTAGGAACGCAAGATACCTGGATTCCATTTTACTCTGCCACTTACTAGCTTTGTGCTTTCAGCAAATCATTTAACTGCATCTGTAAAGTGGGAAGATTGATTGGTGGTAAACATTACACACATTGTCTTCAAAGCAATTGCCACATGTTCCTGCCATTTATTAAGTGTACACTAAATGGTAACAAAATGATCATAATAGCAATTAACAGTCATAACATGTATATATGACCATTTTGAAAACCTTGGGCTATTTTGAATTTCAAGAAAATAAGCAAGATAAAACCACTGATTAAGAAGTTACAAATAATTATTTGCAATGAAACAAATACCTCTACCTTGTACTGAAGATCCATAATGATGCCCTGTCAGATTCTTCTGCTTAAAATGATTTGAAAATAGAAATTGCAAAACTATAGTCTGTTCTGTTATTGAGCTACTGAACACTGTATTAATTCGAACAGATTCTGTCAAGGCCAAAAGCATTATAATGCTAAGAAAAATGTGTTCTCGTAAACAGGGAGAATGTGTGTGGGCAAGTGAGAGAAAAATGTATACACAGCACCTTCCATAGGATTTATTTAGGTTTTCTCGACTTAGCCAAAACAAAGCATTGCAAACATCCACCAGTGTGGTTGAACGTACATGAATGAGAAAAAACTTAGGAAAGTAGCCTCAGCTACAATTAGATAGGTATAAACCAGTTAATATCCTAGCATCAATACTAATCATGGTGAATCATCCTAAAATATTCCTCTCTCTCTCTCCTTGGTTCTTTCTGAAATTTGGCTTTTGTGTCTATAGAATGTTCTGAATAAGCTATAACTCTCCATTATTCAGGGAATTAGGTCTGGTTCTTAAATATTTCTCAATTACCAGACACCAACTCTTTTCAACAAACTTCATTTCTTATTCCAATTAAAACTCCCATTTTTAAATTTATGCTCCCAACACATACACATACACACACAGCTCACTCGGTTCTTATTTACCTCCAAAACCTACCCTACATAAATGTTGCATAAATATATTATATGTTAAAGAAAAATATAATCTTAAAACAAAAGAGGAAACCATATTGGGTTTAAAATGCCACTACTGTTAACAAATAGACATGCTTACAAATTTATGTATATATTTGACTGTATGACACAAGTATCATCAAAATTTATGGGTAAATATAGACATTATTTGGTAATTAGTTATTTTCTACTAAAATGTGTAAGTCAATAAAATTTATTTAGAAAAATTGGAAATCACACATTAGGTTGATCTAGGAGGGTCCTCTATTCTTGCACTTTACAAAGTAATCTATCCAGATAAATAGCTTCACTTTACTCAGTTTATTAAACTCTCTTCTTTGTTTTTGTAAATTCTATGGTGCATACTGAAGGCCAGCAGTCTCTGAGAAGAAAATACAAAAATGGCAAATTTAATAACAATCTAAACTATGTAACTGTATGCATTACACATCGTACATGCTTATGTTCTTATAAAAGATGTGTGATGAAACTTACGTGGAGTTCATGTATGATTATTTTCTTTATTCTAAAAAAACCTCAAGGTCTTCCTATGACAAAATGAAAAATGACAAAAAAGAAAAATGTGATGATATTGGAAATAAGCACATTCTGAAAGCCAACTGTCATTGTTTTAGGTCATATATTTATCTTCATATACACAAGAGCACCTAGTGAGGGCAGACAGCAGAAGCAAGAAGAACTACAATCTTGCAGCCAGTGGAACAAACACCATATTCACAGAAACACAGACAAGATGAAAAGGCAGAGGGCTATGTACCAGATGAAGGAACAAGATAAAACCCCAGAAAAACAAATAAATGAAGTGGAGATAGGCAACCTACCAGAAAAAGAATTCAAAATAATGATAGTGAAGATGATCCAGGACCTCGGAGAAAGAATGGAGGCAAAGATTGAAAGATGCAAGAAATGTTTAACACAGACCCAGAAAAATTAAAGAACAAATAAACAGAGATGAACAATACAATAACCGAAATGAAAAATACACTAGAAGGAATCAAGAGTAGAATAACTGAGGCAGAAGAACAGATAAGTGACCTGGAAGACAGAATGGTGGAATTCACTGCAGCAGAAAAGAATAAAGAAAAAAGAAGGAAAAGAAATGAAGACAGCCTAAGAAACCTCTGGGACAACATTAAATGCAACAACATTCACATTATAAGGGTCCCAGAAGGAGGAGAGAGAGAGAAAGGACTCGAGAAAATATCTGATGAGACTACAGTTGAAAACTTCCCTAACCTGGGAAAGGAAATAGCCACCCAAGTCCAGGAAGCGCAGAAAGTCCCATACAGGATAAACCCAAGGAGAAACACGCAAAAACACATAGTAATAAAATTGGCAAAAATTAAAGACAAAGAAAAATTACTGAAAGCAGCAAGGGAAAAAGGAAAAATGACATACAAGGGAACTCCCATAAGGTTAACAGCTGATTTCTCAGCAGAAACGCTACAAGCCAGAAGGGAGTGGCATGATACACTTAAAGTCATGAAAGGGAAGAACCTCCAACCAAGATTACTCCACCCGGCAAGGATCTCATTCAGATTCGATGGAGAAATCAAAAGCTTTACAGACAAGCAAAAGCTAAGAGAATTCAGCACCAGCAAACCAGCTCTGCAACAAATGCTAAAGGAACTTCTCTAAGTGGTAAACACAAGAGAAGAAAAGAACCTACAAAAACAAACCCAAAACAATTAAGAAAATGGTCATAGGAACGTACATATCGATAATTACCTTAAACGTGAATGCATTAAATGCTCCAACCAAAAGACACAGGCTTGCTGAATGGATACAAATACAAGACCCATATATATGCTATCTACAAGAGACCCACTTCAGACCTAGGGACACATACAGACTGAAAGTGAGGGGATGGAAAAAGATATTCCATGCAAATGGAAATCAAAAGAAAGCTGGGGTAGCAATACTCATATCAGATAAAATAGACATTAAAATAAAGAATGTTACAAGAGACAAGGAGGACACTACATAATGATCAAGGGATCAATCCAAGAAGAACATAGAACAATTATAAATATATATGCACCCAACACAGGAGCACCTCAATACATAAGGCAACTGCTAACAGCTATAAAAGAGGAAATTGACAGCAACACAATAATAGTGGGGGACTTTAACACGTCACTTACACCAATCGACAGATCATACAAACAGAAAATTAATAAAGAAAAACAAGCTTTAAATGACACAACAGACCAGATAGATTTAATTGATATTTATGGGAGATTCCAACCAAAAACAGCAGATTACACTTTCTTCTCAAGTGCACACTGAACATTCTCCAGGATAGATCATATCTTGAGTAAAAAATCAAGCCTTAGTAAATTTAAGAAAACTGAAATCATATCAAGCATCTTTTCCGACCACAATGCTCTGAGATTAGAAATGAATTACAGGGAAAACAACATAAAAAACAAAAAAACATGGAGGCTAAACAGTATGTTACTAAAAGCCAAGAGATCACTGAAGAACTCAAAAAGGAAATAAAAAAAAAATGTACAGAAAAATGACAATGAAAACACGACCATCCAAATCTTATGGGATGCAGCAAAAGCATTTCTAAGAGGGAAGTTTATAGCTATACAAGCCTACATCAAGAAACAAGAAAAATCTCAAATAGACAATCTAATCTTACACTTAAGGAACTAGAGAAAGAAGAACGAAGAAAACCCAAAATTAGCAGAAGGAAAGAAATCATAAAGATCAGAGCAGAAATAAATGAAATAGAAACAAAGAAAACAATAGCAAAGATCAATAAAACCAAAAGCTGATTCTTTGAGAAGATAAAAAAAATTGATCAACCGTTAGCCAGACTCATAAAGAAAAGGAGGGAGAGGACTCAAATTAATAAAATTAGAAATGAAAAAGGAGAAGTTACAACAGACACCGCAGAAATACAAAGCATCCTAAGACACTACTACAAGCAACTCTATGCCAATAAAATGGACAACCTGGAAGAAACGGACACATTCTTAGAAAGGTATAGCCTTCCAAGACTGAACCAGGAAGAAATAGAAAATATGAACAGACCAATCACAAGTAATGAAATTGAAACTGTGATTAAAAACCTTCCAAGAAACAAAAGTCCAGGACCACATGGCTTCACAGGCGAATTCTATCAAACGTTTAGAGAAGAGCTAACACCCATCCGTCTCAAACTCCTCCAAAAATTGCAGAGGAAGGAACATTCTCAAACTCATTCTATGAGGCCACCATCATCCTGATACCAAAACCAGACAAAGATACTACCAAAAAAGAAAACTACAGACCAATATCAATGATGAACATAGATGCAAAAACCCTCAAAAAAATACTAGCAAACAGAATCCAACAATATATTAAAAGGATCATACACCATGATCAAGTGGGATTTATCCCAGGGATGCAAGGATTCTTCAATATTCGCAAATCAATCAAGGTGATACACCATATTAACAAACTGAGGAATAAAAACCATATGATCATCTCAATAGATGCAGAAAAATCTTTTGACAAAATTCAACACCATTTATGATAAAAACTCTCCAGAAAGTGGGCATAGAGGGAACCTACCTCAACATAATAAAGGCCATGTATGACAAGCCCACAGCAAACAACATTCTCAATGGTGAAAAATTGAAAGCATTTCCTCTAAGATCAGGAACAAGACAAGGATGTCCACTCTTACCACTATTATTCAACAGTTTTGGAAGTCCTAGCCATGGCAATCAGAGAAGAAAAAGAAATAAAAGGAATACAAATTGGAAAATAAGAAGTAAAACTGTCACTGCAGATGACATGATACTATACAGAGAATCCTAAAGATGCCACCAGAAAACCACTAAAGCTAATCAATGAATTTGGTACAGTTGCAGGATACAAAATTAATGCACAGAAATCTCTTACATCGCTAGATACTAATGATGAAAAATTTGAAAGAGAAATTAAGGACACACTCCCATTTACCACTGCAACAAAAAGAATAAAATACCTAGGAATAAACCTACATAGGGAGACAAAAGACCTGTATGCAGAAAACTATAAGACACTGATGAAAGAAAATAAAGATGATAGAAACAGATGGAGAGATATTCCATGTTCTTGGATTGGAAGAATCAATATTGTGAAAATGACTATACTACCCAAAGCAATCTACAGATTCAATGCAATCCTTATCAAATTACCAATGGCTTTTTTTATGGAACTAGAACAAAAAAAATTTTAATTTCTATGGAGACACAAAAGACTCCGAAGAGCCAAAGCAGTCTCGAGGGAAAAAAACGGAGCTGGAGGAATCAGACTCCCTGACTTCAGACTATACCACAAAGCTACAGTCATCAAGACAATATGGTACTGGCACAAACATAGAAATACAGATCGATGGAATGAGAGAAAGCCCAGAGGTAAACCCACACACCTATGGCCAACTAGTCTATGACAAAGGAGGCAAGGATATACAATGGAGAAAAGACAGTCTCTTCAATAAGTGGTGTTGGAAATCTGACAGCTGCATGTAAAAGAACGAAATTAGAACACTCCCTAACATCATACACAAAAACAAACTCAAAATGGATTAGAGACCTAAATGTAAGACCAGACACTAGAAAACTCTTAGAGGACAACATAGGAAGAACACTCTTTGACATAAATCACAGCAACATCTTTTTTGGTCCACCTGCTAGAGTGATGGAAATAAAAACGAAAATAAACAAATGAGACCTAATGAAACTTAAAAGCTTTTGCACAGCAAAGGAAACCATAAACAAAATGAAAAGACAACCCTCGGAATGGGAGAAAATATTTGCAAACGACTCAACGGACAAAGGATTGATCTCCAAAATACATAAACGGCTCATTCAGCTCAATATTAAAAAAAACAAACAACCCAACCCAAAAATGGGCAGAAGAACTAAATAGACATTTCTCTAAAGAAGACATACAGATGGCAAAGAAGCACATGACAAGCTGCTCAACATCACTAATTATTGGAGAAATGCAAATCAAAACTACAGTGAGGTATCACTTCACACGAGTTAGAATGGGCATCATCAGAAAACCTACAAACAACAAATGCCGCAGAGGGTGTGGAGAAAAGGGAACCCTCTTGCACTGTTGGTGGGAATGTAAATTGATACAGCCACTATGGAGAGCAGTATGGAGGTTCCTGAGAAAACTAAAAATAGAACTACCATATTTCCCAGCAGTCCCACTACTGGGCATATACCCAGATAATACCATAATTCAAAAAGACACATGCACCCCAGTGTTCATTGCAGCACTATTTACAATAGCCAGGTCATGGAAGCAACCTAAATGCCCATCGACAGATGACTGGATAAAGAAGATGTGGTATATATATACAATGGAATATTCCTCAGCCATAAAAAGGAACGAAATTGGGTCATTTGTAGAGACGTGGATGGATCTAGAGACTGTCATACAGAGTGAAGTAAGTCAGAAAGAGAAAAACAAATATTGTATTTAACGCATATATGTGGAACCTAGAAAAATGGTACAGATGAACTGGTTTGCAAGGCAGAAATAGAGACACAGGTGTAGAGAACATATGGAATATATGGAATCTTAAAAAAAAATGCTTCTGAAGAACCTAGGGGCAGGACAGGAGTAAAGACGCAGACATAGAGAATGGACTTGAGGACACGTGGATGGGGAAGGGTAAGCTGGGACGAAGTGAGAGAGTGCCATCGACAATATACACATTACCAAATGTAAAACAGATAGTGGGAAGCAGCTGCATAGAACAGGGAGATCAGCTCCTTGCTTTGTGACAACCAAGAGGGGTGGGATAGGGAGGGTGGGAAGTAGACACAAGAGGGAGGGGATATGGGGATATGTGTATATGTATAGCTGATTCACTTTGTTATACAGCAGAAACTAACACACCATTGTAAAGCAACTACACTCCAATAAAGATGTTAAAAAAAAGAAACCATTGATTAAACAATGACCTATTTTACCTGCCAAGACACATACTTTGGCATACCAACACTATAAAGGGATTAGAGAGAAACAAAGATGATGGCACCTACCAGCCTCTTTATACCAAGAAATAAAGAAGCTCATGCTTAAGGTTACCTGTCTGAAGTACAGAAAAAAAGAAAATATGGCTTTTTTTCAAGAGACCTTTGCTGCCTCTGGCTTACAATGTAAATGGCTTGAGAGGCTGATAATTTTAGCCTGACAGGATTGGAAAATCCAATTTTTATTTTTATTCCAAATCTAATGAGGAGAGGTAGGAGGGGCAGAATTTAAGACTTAAGTACTAAAAAACAACAACAACCACCACCATAGGGCTTCCCTAAAGCACTTCTCTGATAAAGTAGATGATCACTCCTGTCATGAAGCAGAAGCCCAGCCAGTCTACAGTCAAAGGGTAGACTGGCTATGCTTCCCATCCCAATCCTTTGCTGCAAATTGCCTCAGTCAGGGGATATGCAAAGCACAGAGATGTATTAAGGAAGGCAAAAGGGCTCAAATTTGGAGACTAGAACTAGACCAGAGGACTTTTGTTATTAGGTCATAGAAACAAAAAGGAAAACGTTCTAAAAGTCTAAAACTTGTAAAGAAATCTGATTCCCAAAGAAATCTCAAGTCTGACTGAAAAATACCTTGTTATTATTCAACCCTAGGGTAAACACCAGGACCCCAAAATGGCGCAATATGCAGAAGACTAAAGTGGCACACTCCCCTGAAATGGCACTCTTCCCCAAGTCAATCTCAGACATAATCTTGAAGACAACTATTAAGCAAGGCTTTTAAATGAACAGAAAAAAGAATCACCAGCAACTCTGACAGTACAGGATATGATGAATGTTTGTTTTCATTCTTTTCGTTTACACATCTTTTAAAAAAAAATCAAGATATACTGTGTTCTTTTAAACTTTTATTTAGGGGTATTGGACTTTGACCTTTTTTCTTTCATTTAATCATTTCCCACTGGACCATGAAGCGCTGCATCATAGTCTGAGTGAAAGGGACTGCAGATCACCCCAAAATTCCCAACTGTGGAACCGGACAACATCACTGGAAACTATTTTACACACTCTCTTTTCAAGGATGTTATGTGAGCATTTTCAAAAGGGAATATGCGCTAAGGAGACTGCACTACAAGGCTGGATGTTTAAACGGGAGGACTGTAGTAGACATTGTGACTGTCCACCCCATATCCTTTCTCCTACTTCCTCATATACAGCAGCCTGGTTGGTGACTGGGAAAGGGTAGAGCTCACCCTTGACTCTAGATGTGAGTTTGGGATTTGCGCAAAACAATTTGGATAATTCTATCCCCTTTGCTACAGTGATATGCTCAGGGCACGTACACGATCTAAGAGGTTCCAGTCAGAGAGCAACTCACACTTTTTGTTTAATATATGGATGGGCAAAGAGATACTGTTAACTACCAGCTGTGTACAAGGAAACAAGCATTTCGAAGTGTTGCCGAAGAAAGACAGCCTGTATCAATCTGACAAGCTGTGAAGCTTAGGGTTGAAAATAAACAGAGAAACAGAGACCTATCCCTGACTCCAGCAATGAAACTGTATTAAACACTTGAGCAACAGTGAACTTATTATTTACTGAGTCAATACATTTTTATGTGGCTTAAATAAGGTTGAAACCAAGAGCATCCTAAATAACATAGGATATAATACACTTTAATGTTCTTCATCAACTTAATAAATCTTTAAATAATCAACTATCATTTTTATATGTACTCATAACATCTTCAGTGGCAAATGTTCTGATTTCAAATTCAATGCTTAATTGCTCAGTTCACCAAATCTAGTTAATTGCCATTACTCAAAAAGCATTATCATTAATGCCACTGATGCTATTATCAATAAAATGAAGACAATTTGAATTGGTTCACTTATTCATCAAACGGAAATTTGTAGGAAGGGTGTATTATCTTATTACAATCAGGAAGCCAAATGGGAATTTAATGCACCATTATTTCTCTACAAGCTGGCTATAAATTAGAATCTTTAAAACAATTCTCTCTCTCTCTCTTGCTGTATCTCTCTCTCTCTGTCTCTGCCTTTGTCTCTTCCTCCCTTCTCTCGCTCCCTTCCTCCATTTTTCTTCCCCTCTGTTGCCATCTGTCTCTGTCTCTCTCTCTCAACTAAAGTAAGGGTAATATAACCTGAATCTCTTCCAATGAAAAAAAGATTATTGAAATCAACAGTTGATAGGCTTTATAGCAATTATTCTTCATCATTACCAGTTACCCAACCTTCACCCTTTGTTGTTTCTATTTTAATTGCCATTATTTTACCTCTTTATTTTCAGGTTGCCTGATTTGTAGTTTCTGCCAATAAATTGTTTATACATCCATTCAGTTTAAGTAAATGACAAAGAATGTGTGGGTATGTGTAAAAAATATAACCTTTGTTCACTAACTATAGCTCTCTTTTGTGTCAGTTTAGTATAGGGGTTAATAGGATAAATTCTGGACTCAGATAATGAATGTTCAAATCCTGGTTCAGCCACTTTTCATCTGCAGGACTGTGGGTAGATTTCTTAACAAGTCTGTGTATCAGTTTCCTCATGTACAAGATGGATATACTAATAGAATCTTCTTCACAAGGTCGATATGAAGATTGAGTAAATGCATGAAGAGGATTTAAGAGTAATGCTTGGCACATAATCATTGCTCAAAGAGCATTATCAATTTTTGTGTTATTATTCATCACCATAGACATTATCTAAGAACACTAAGATCAACACTTGAGAAGGATCGTAGGCTAATACACTGATTAGAAGCCCAGGAATTTAAAAACTGGTGTTGAGTCCTATATCTACTGCTTCCTGAATGTGCTGATTTGGTTAACTTATTCAACATGTTCTTAGTTTACAGAATTACACTCCATCTGCTGTCTCACAAGTTCACTGAGGGAAAAACTACACATAGTATGTAAAATGGATATAAATGTGTTACAAAATATGAGGAATTATTTTTATCTATAAGGAGATTTTTTTTGAATTTTATTTTATTTGTTTATAGAGCAGGTTCTTATTAGTTACCTATTTTATACATATTAGTGTATATATGTCATTACCAATCTCCCAATTCATCCCACCACCAGCCCCCCACCACCACTTCCCCCCCTTGGTGTCCATACGTTTGTTCTCTACATCTGTGTCTCTATTTCTACCTTGCAAACCGGTTCATCTGTACCACTTTTATAGATTCTACATGTAAACATTAATATACGATATTTTTCTTTCTGACTTACTTCACTCTATGAAGTAAAGTATGACAGTCTCTATGTCCATCCACGTCTCTACAAATAACCCAATTTCACTCTTTTTCATGGCTGAATAATATTCCATTGTACACATGTACCACATCTTCTTTATCCATTCATTTGTTGATGGGCATTTAGGTTGCTTCCATGACCGGGCTATTGTAAATAGTGCTGCAATGAACATTGGGATGCATGTGTCTTTCTGAATTATGGTTTTCTCAGGGTCTATGCCCAATAGTGGGATTGCTGGGTCATATGGTAATTTTATTTTTACTTTTTTCAGGAACGCCCATACTGTTCTCCATAGTGGCTGTATCAGTTTACATTCCTACCAACAGCGCAGGAGGGTTCCCTTTTCTCCACACCCTCTCCAGCATTTGTTGTTTGTAGATTTCCTGATGATGCCCATTCTAACTGGTGTGAGGTGATACCTTGTTGTAGTTTTGATTTGCATTTCTCTAATAATTAGTGATGTTGAGCAGCTTTTCATGTGCCTCTTAGCCATCTGTATGTCTTCTTTGGAGAAATGTCTATTTAGTTCTTCTGCCCATTTTTGGATTGGGTTGTTTTTTTTTTTCATATTGAGCTGCATGAGCTGTTTATGTATTTTGGAGATTAATCCTTTGCCCATTGCTTCATTTTCAAATATTTTCTCTAATTCTAAGGGCTGTCTTTTCATTTTGTTTATGGTCTCCTTTGCTGTGCAAAAGCTTTTAAGTTTCATTAGGTCTCATTTGTTCATTTTTGTTTTTATTTCCATTACTCCAGGAGGTGGGTCAAAAAAGATCTTGCCTGTGATTTATGTCATAGAGTGCTTTGCCAATGTTTTCCTCTAAGAGTTTTATAGTGTCTCGTCTTACATTTAGGTCTTTAACCCATTTTGAGTTTATTTTTGTGTATGATGTTAGGAAGTGTTCTAAGTTCATTTTTTACATGTAGCTGTCCAGTTTTCCCAGCACCACTTACTGAAGAGACTGTCTTTTCCCCATTGTATATCCTTGCCTACTTTGTCATAGATTAGTCGACCACAGGTGTGTGGGTTTACCTCTGGGCTTTCTATCCTGTTCCACTGACCTATATTTCTGTTTTTGTGCCACTACCACATTTTCTTGATTACTGTAGCTTTGTAGTATAGTCTGAAGTCAGGGAGTCTGATTCCTCCAGCTCTGATTTTTTCCCTCAAGATTGCTTTGGCTATTTGGGGTCTTTTGGGTCTCCATACAAATTTTAAGATTTTTTGTTCTAGTTCTGAAAAAAAATACCATCTGTAATTTGATAGGAATTGCAGTGAATCTGTAGATAGCTTTGGGTAGTAGAGTCATTTTCACAATGTTGATTCTTCCAATCCACGAACACGGTATATCTCTCCATCTGTTTGTGTCGTCTTTAATTTCTTTCATCAGTGTCTTATAGTTTTCTGAGTACAGGTCTTTTACCTTCTTAGGTAGATGTATTCCTAGGCATTTTATTCTTTACATTGCAATGCAGAATGGGATTGTTTCCTTAATTTCTCTTCATGATCTTTCATTGTTAGTATATAGGAACACAAGAGATTTCTGTGCATTAATTTTGCATCCTGCAACTTTACCAAATTCATTGATTAGCTCTAGTAGTTTTCTGGTGGCATCTTTAGGATTCTCTATGTATAGTATCACATCATCTGCAAACAGTGACAGTTTTACTTCTTCTTTTCCAACTTGTATTCCTTTTACTTCTTTTTCTTCTCTGATTGTCATGGCTAGGACTTCCAAAACTATGTTGAATAACAGTGGTGAGAGTGGACGTCCTTGTCTTGTTTCTGATCTTAGAGGAAATGCTTTCAATTTTTCACCATTGAGAATGATGTTGGCTGTGGGTTTGTCATATATGGCCTTTATTATGTTGAGGTAAGCTCCCTCTATGCCTACTTTCTGGAGGGTTTTTATCATAAATGGTGTTGAATTTTGTCAAAAGCTTCTTCTGCATCTATTGAGATGATCATATGGTTTTTCTCCTTCAATTTGTTAATATGGTGTATCACCTTGATTGATTTGCGAATATTGAAGAATCCTTGCATCCCTGGGATAAATCCCACTTGATCATCGTTTTATGATCCTTCTAATGTGTTGTTGGATTCTGTTTGCTAGTATTTCGTTAAGGAATTTTGCATCTAACTTCATCAGTGATACTGGTCTGTAATTTTCTTTTTTTGTAATATCTTTGCCTGGTTTTCCTATCAGGGTGATGGTGGCCTCGTAGAATGAGTTTGGGAGTGTTCCTTCCTCTGCAAATTTTTGGAAGGGTTTGAGAAGGATGGGTGTTAGCTCTTCTCTAAATGTTTGATAGAATTCACCTGTGAAGCCATGTGGTCCTGGACTTTTGTTTGTTGGAAGATTTTTAATGACAGTTTCAATTTCTTTACTTGTGATTGGTCTGTTCATATTTTCTATTTCTTCCTGGTTCAGTCTTGAAAGGTTATACCTTTCTAAGAATGTGTCCATTTCTTCTGGGTTGTCCATTTTATTGGAATAGAGTTGCTTGTAGTAGTCTCTTATGATGTTTTGTATTTCTGCAGTGTTCGTTGTAACTTCCCCTTTTTCATTTCTAATTTCACTAATTTGAGTCCTCTCCCCTCCTTTTCTTGATGAGTCTGGCTAAAGGTTTATCCATTTTGTTCATCTTCTCAAAGAATCAGCTTTTAGTTTTATTGATCTTTGCTACTGTTTTCTTTGTTTTTATTTCATTTATTTTTGCTTGGATATTTATGATTTCTTTTCCTCTACTAACTTTGGGTTTTGTTTGTTTTTCTTTCTCTAGTTCCTTTAGGTGTAAGGTTAGATTGCTTATTTGAGATTTTTCTTGTTTCATGAGGTAGGCTTGTATTGCTACAAACTTCCCTCTTCGGACTGCTTTTGCTGCATCCCATAGGTTTTGGATCGTCGTGTTTTCATTGTCATTTGTCTCTACGTATTTTTTTAGTCCCTCTTTGACTTCTTCAGTGATCTCTTGGTCATTTAGTAATGTACTGTATAGATTCCATATGTTTGTGCTTTTTACATTTTTTTCCCTGTAATTGATTTCTAACCTCATAACATTGTGGTTGGAAAAGATGCTGGATATGATTTCAATTTTCTTAAACTTACTGAGGCTTGATAAGTTACCCAAGTTGTGATCTATCCTGGAGAATGTCCCATGTGCACTTGAGAAGAAAGTGGAATCTGCTGTTTTTGTAATGGAATGTCCTATAAATATCAATTAAAGCTACCCGGCTTATTGTGTCATTTAAAGCTTGTGTTTCTTTATTAATTTTCTATCTGGATTATCAGTCCACTTGTGTGAGGTGTTAAAGTCCCCCACTATTATTGTGTTACTGTCATTTTCCTCTTTTATAGCTGATAGCATTTTCTTTATGTATTGTTCTGCTCCTATGTTGGGTGCATATATGTTATATCTTCTTCTTGGATTGATCCCTTGATCATTATGTAGTGTCCTTCTTTGCCTCTTATAACAGTCTTTATTTTAAAGTCCATTTTGTCTGATATGAGAACTGCTACTCCAGCTTTCTTTTATTTCCATTTGCATGGAATATCTTTTTCCATCCCCTCACTTTCAGTCTGTATGCGTCCCTAGGTCTGAAGTTGGTCTCTTGTAGACAGCATATATATGCGTTTGTTTTTGTATCCATTCAGCCAGTGTATGTGTTTTGGTTGGAGCTTTTAATCCATTCACATTTAAGGTAATTATTGATATGTATGTTCCTATGACCATTTTCTTAATTGTTTTGGGTTTGTTTTTGTAGGTGATTTTCTTCTGTTGTGTTTCCCAGTTAGAGAAGTTTCTTTAGCATTTGTTGTACAGCTGGTTTGCTGGTGAATTCTCTTAGCTTTTGCTTATCTATAAAGCTTTTGATTTCTCCATCGAATCTGAATGAGATCCTTGCCAGGTAGAGTAATCTTGGCTGGAGGTTCTTCCCTTTCATCACTCTATATTGCACCACTCCCTTCTGGGCTGCAGAATTTCTGCTGAGAAATCAGCTGTTAACCTTACAGGAGTTCCCTTTTCTGTTATTTGTCATTTTTCCCTTGTTGCTTTTAATAATTTTTCTTTGTCTTTTTTATCAGTTTGATTACTATGTGTCTCAGCATGTTTCTCCTTGGGTTTATCCTACCTGGGACTCTCTGTGCTTCCTGGACTTGGGTGGCTGTTTCCTTTCCCATGTGAGGGAAGTTTTCAACTATAATCTCTTCAAATACTTTCTCAGGCCCCTTCTCTCTCTCTTCTCCTTCTGGGACCTCTATAATGCAAATGTTGGTGTGTTTACGTTGTCCCAGAAGTCCCTTAGGCTGTCTTCATTTCTTTTCATTCTTTTTCCTTTATTCTGCTCTGCGGCAGTGATTTCCACCATCCTGTCTTCCAGGTCACTTATCCGTTCTTCTGTCTCAGTTATTCTGCTATTGACTCCTCTAATGTATTTTTCCATTTCAGTTATTGTACTGTTCATCTCTGCTTGTTCTTTAGTTCTTCTAGGTCTTTGTTAAACATTTCTTGTGTCTTCTCGATCTTTGCCTCCATTCTTTTCCTGAGGTCCTGGATCATCTTCACTATCATTATTCTGAATTCTCTTTCTGGAAGGCTGCCTATCTCCACTCCATTTAGTTGTTTTTCTGGGGTTTTATCTTGTTCCTTCATCTGGTACAAAGCCCTCTGCCTTTTCATTTTGTCTATCTTCCTGTGAATGTAGTTTTTGTTCCACAGGCTGCAGGACTGTAGTTCTTCTTGCTTCTGCTCTCTGCCCTCTGGTGGATGAGGCTGTCTGAGAGGCTTGTGTAAGTTTCCTGATGGGAGGGACTGGTGGTTAATAGAGCTGTCTCGTCTCTTCGGCAGCTCCAGACTTTTTCCTGGACTCCCTCCCGGCTAGCTGTGGCGCACTAGCCCCCTTCAGGCTGTGTTCACGCAGCCAATCCCAGCCCTCTCCCTGCGAGCCGACTGAAGCCTGAGCCTCAGCTCCCAGTCCCCGCCTGTCCCGGCGAGTGAGCAGACAAGCCTCTCGGGCTGGTGCGTGCCGGTCGGCCCCGATCCTCTGTGCGGGAATCTCTCCGCTTTGCCCTCCGCACCCCTGTGGCTGCGCTCTCCTCCATGGCTCTGAAGCTTCCGCCCTCCGCCACCCGCAGTCTCCGCCCGCAAAGGGGCTTCCTAGTGTGTGGAAACCTTTCCTCCTTCGCAGCTCCCTCCCACTGGTGCAGGTCCCATCCCTATTCTTTTGTCTCTGTTTATTCTTTTTTCTTCTGCCCTACCCAGGTACGTGGGGAGTAAGAAACCTTTTGGGAGTAAGACCCCAAAAAGTAAGACCTTTTGGGAGGTCTGAGGTCTTCTGCCAGCATTCAGTGGGCGTTCTATAGGAGCAGTTCCACATGTAGATGTATTTCTGATGTATCTGTGGGGAGTAAGGTGATCTCCGTGTCTTACTCTTCCGCCGTCTTCCTCAACTCATACATAGATTTTTAACCTTTGACCAAAGGGTCAGTGTTCCTAACACCGGTGTCCCTCATTGTTTAAGAGTCATCTGTATTTCTTACTTTCATCATTTCCCTCATCAGATTATTGCCCTTAGATACATTTCTAGAGGTATGAACACAGGACTCAGATTTTACATATTTGAAATTGTGTGATTTACTAAAAAAATATGCTCCAGAAAAACATCAATTTATTCTGTTATAAACCCTTCATAATTCATGAAATTTCCTGTTTCCTTAAGCTCTGGAAAATTGTGGATATTATTACCTTTCTGACTTGCCTATCTGGTAGGTAAAAATGACCTCATTTTAAAAAAATTGTATGTATTTCATAACTAGTTAGGTGGAATGTCTTTTCATATACTTACTGATATGTTGACCTTTTTTTTTCTTTTGTCATTTCTTGAATCATGTTCTTTGTGAATTTTCCTACTGAGGTGTTTTGCTTTTTCTTATTGATTTACTATTGTTATCTATACGTGAAGGCTATTAAAATTGTGTATAAGTTTTACAAATAATTTCCTAACTTATTATTTGACTTTCAAAGTTCTTTATGATTTTGCATGTATAATTCTAATCAATACATGATACAACAAGAACTGCCTTACTCAATACGTTCACCCACTCAATAAATAACTACTGTAATCACAGAATGTGAAGCAATAGAAATAGTAAAATTTTTAAGAGCTTAATAGATATTTTCTTTCATATTCATTCCTGGCTTCTAGGATCAACTGGGCAATGAGCAATTAGTAAATTAATGGTAATACTACAGTCCTTCTGGCATACTTGTTCCTGAACTATTTGAGGACCAGGTAGTTAAAAAGCCTTTAATCGCCTGGTTCACATGAAAATTAAATGATGAAATAGAAGTAGAGGAATCCATGTGCACATCTTATTTCTAATTCCATTAGTGATCCAAAATTCCCTCTTGAAATGACTTTTTGAGGTATTATACAGTAAATTTTAATGTTTCAGAAAGAGAACTACATATCTCAGGAAGCAGATAATTGCCACTGGATTTAGCAATCTGACCCACAGTATAGAAATTTCTAATTAAAACCCTCTTTTTTATAATGCTCATCTTTCAGCCAAAAATTTCCTTGGGACATGTTATAACGAAGATAAAATGTACTAAGATTTTAAATTAACCAGATATCCCAGAGGAAGCTAATAAACACATTCATAAATGTTTACTGTAAGTAAATTTTATTGTGAAGTAATCCTATTCTTATATGTAGCTCCCATGATAGGCATCATTACACCATGAATAACTGAATAGAAATAAATATTTAAAACATTAATCTTCCAAATCTGGATTTGATATATGTAAAAGAGGCACATGACTTTCTGTAACTGCCCAGCAGGCAAACAATCTGGAAATAAAGTCACATAACAATACTCTCAACTCATCATTAATCCTTTCAAAGATGATTTCTTTTCCCAACAGCTTAATTTATTACATTTTCATAGTTTAAAAAATTGATGTCTGCATTCTTATCATAAGTTTTCCATGACCCAAAATACCTTCTATGAGTACTAACTGCATGTTCCTTTCACAATTACTCTATATTAATTACTACTAAATAAGATACCTCTTCAAAAGAATTTATCTTTTTTTTACATATACAAGCTTAAGGGGGTTTCAGTTAAAATAAAACATTTGCCAGTAGATTTAAGACCCAAAGACATTGAATTTACCACTATTTACCACACATTTACCTATGTTGCTCTGCAAGTTTGGTTAATATATATTGATTAACTTATTAGCATCATTCCATTTTTTCATTGATATTATTTATAGGTAAACCACAAACTAATATGTAAGGACATGTTCTGATGGAATTTTATAGCAGGGATTTTAAGAAATATACCCAAATAAAATAAGGTTCCAACCAAGGTTATCATATATCTTAATTTTGATGTTATCACACTTTGAGCATGGTTTCATTAAAAAATAGGGTTAAAAAGTTTAATTAAGGAATAATTATTAAAATATTAAAGTACTTTATGAAAAACAGACTGTTGTAAACAATACAGTGAAAAACAGGAAATCACATTACTTAACAAATGTAGAAACTAGAGATTGTTCTGGAGAAAATGAAAAAATGAGGTGAACTTGCTTAAAATATTTAAAATCCTAGGACAGAAGTCATATTTAGTATACTTCAAGATACCACCTACTGAATCCAGTATTTCTACTCTGTGGCCTGAGCTAAACAATTTAACATCTCTGGACTTCAGTTTTGTCACCTATAATACCCTCCATACTACATAATATATAAATTCTTCCAAAATGAATTTGAAATTTCACTTGGGTTGCAAAGCAACTGACTGATCTCCACTGCAGAACTTACTCTGTGATAATTATGGACAAAAACACTCTCAGACTTCTTAGTTAATCAGGAGCCTGGATATTTGAAGATCTGTACAAGCTTACTTAAACTGAGTACAGTCACAAATAAGTAGAGTACTCATTACTGAACACCTGTTAGGCAGCATGCTAGCTACGTTTCTCAGCTGAGCACGGACTCTCATAAGAATCGTGTAAATTGTGGCAGACTGTATTTTTCAAGATGAATACAACAAGATCTCCCATCCTACCTAACTCCTCTTACACTGTAACAATGACACTTCTCCATCAAGAGCTGTGTCTATGTTCCCTTCCCTTAAACACGGGTGGATCTATGACCATGGAGCAAATTACACTATGTGACTTCCAAGAATAAGCTACAAAAGGCAATACAGCTTCTGCTTAGTACTCTTTGGATCACTCACTCTCGGAAACCAGCCAGCATTTTGTGAGAGAACACAAATTACATGGCAAGGCCACATGTGGGTGTTCCAGCCAACTACTCTGGCTGAAGTTCCAACAGAACCACCAGACATGTTAGTGAAGGAGCCTTTGAGATGACTCCAGCCTCTGCTACTGTCTTACTGCAACTGCATGAGAAAGATCAAGCCCAGTTAACCCCCAGAAGAATGACAGATAATGACAAAAATGACTGTTATGTTTTTGTAAGTCCTTAAATTTTGAGGTGATTTACTATGTGGCAATGAAAACTGCAGAACAAGATATGTATGGCTATATTACACAGGTGAGCCAAGAGAGAAACACGTGTATCACACAGCAAGTAAGATGAATCAGAATTTTAACACACCTTCTTATGACATCATTCTTCCTCAAAGATTTATTTGCAAAAAAGGTATTAAAACAAATGTTTGGCATTAATATTCTTTAAGAGGCCAAAACTAAGCTAAACAAGACATACTACGTCCATTCTTCATGAAGAGTTCTGAAAAATATATTAACGATTACAGATAAGCTCACCTGCCCTTTTAAAAGATTGTTACATAAACAGCTTAGCTTGGTTCCACCTAATAATTCTTTCAAACTTTATAAAGCCACTAGGCCCACAAAATGTAATGAACATGAAGTAAATGGGAACTTTCATATACCCTTGTTTTACGGAATTTTTTTTTTTTTAATCATCCACAGCTACATCTGGAGCTATCTCTGGTATCAAAAGAGAGATGGGAAAAGTCAGGTTCCAGCACGGGTGGTTAAACTATCTATCGTCTTTCCCAGAAACTCCAACCATCTTTGCCAAAGGTAAAATTGGAATTTTTTTAATTTTTAAGTTTAAATCATAATTTATAAAAATAATATCAAATGCAGGAAAGTTGACCTGCATTATTAGAAACATTTCTTCATCCTTAAACACTTATTTAGAGCCTACTGTGTAGAAGAGTGAGTGAAGGCTTTTCCATATATGCTATGTGCTAATTATTTTAGCCACCATGTAAAGCAGAAATCATCTCCATTTTAGAGATGAGAAAACAGAGTCATGGAGAGAAAATGGTATATCAAGTCCCACAGAGAGTTATTAAAATAGTAGAGCTGGAGTTTGAAGATTAGCTTCCTCTCGCCTTCCAGTTTTCAGCTCAAGCGAAGGTTCAACTGATACTTTCAGCTATAGAATAGTCCTTTACCCTTAACAGTTCCATTATTTTTAAAAATTCCAGCTCTTGTTTCTTTATTTCACAGTGACTAAAATGACTTATAGTCATTTAAAATTCTTTTTTAACATTTTGGTCTCCTTCCCCACCTATAAATTAAGCTTCATGAAAACATTTCCATGTTGTTCATGGAAAGACTTTCAGGAACTAGAAGAGTTCTAGTACATAGTCTGTGCTCAATACATACTCATTAAGCAAATGAATAAAATCTATACCTCTAACTTTAGGATGTCTGACTCAAAACTCTTGACTGTAAATATAAGAATTTTGTGTACCTGACATTGAAAAATTTGAGAACACTTTAGCTGGTGTAATTTAGCCAGGTGGGTTTCTTTTACCCTTTTTCTATTTTATAGATTAAAAAATGGAAGGGTAAGAGTGTATTTGTTCAAAGTAATATTATTACCTCTATTCTTTCTGATGTTCCGTGTTTCAAAATGGTGTAATTTAGCCAGGTGGGTTTCTTTTACCCTTTTTCTATTTTATAGATTAAAAAATGGAAGGGTAAGAGTGTATTTGTTCAAAGTAATATTACCTCTATTCTTTCTGATGTTCCGTCCGTTTCAAAATTCTGCTTGGAAATTTTCAGTGCACCGATCTTTAGAGCTGAGCTCAAACCTGACAATACTCTTTCTAGGTCACTTGGTTCAGTCACATCAGAAAGTATAAAAGCTTCCATGGAGCAGATCAATGGTGCTTTTAATCTAAGTAGAGCTCCCCACTGGCTGGCTTTGCACCCTCTGTTTCCCAATTCTTCTACACAATCTGCGTTCAGTCTGAGGGACAAGTTGTGTTGGGAGGGGCCAATGGCAGACAGAGTAAAGAAACCCCTGCCCCTACCTCCTCCCAACAGGAACACTGGGCCTAAAATCACCTACAAAAGCTTTTTTTCTGCTTTAGAAGGACGCACTGCTATATTCCACTTTGCATGGTTCCAAGACTATTTCTCAGCAACCTCAGAACTAAAAAGTACATCCTTTACCTTACAATTTTGTATCTGGTATATTAACTCAGGAAATTGCCAAACTCTACACCGGTTCTGATTCAAAGTTTATTTATAAATCACTTTGGAACCCAAATTCTGTTTTCCCATAGAAAAACTGATAAAAGTATGATAATGTCCTCAGATCAAACCACAAAATTTCACTTAGCACCTGATGTATTTAAAGTAGTAACCATGATATTGGTGCCAGTTTTTGAGAACCTACACTGTGCTTATGCCATGGAAGGTTCCTCGTATAATTCAATTTACTTAATCCTCCTAACAGCTCTATGAGTTAGATATAACTATCATAATACACATGAGGAAACTGAGGTCCGGAAAGGGTAAGAAACTCTGTCAAGGCCACGTAGCTAGAAAGTGGCAAAGTTGGAACGTAAACCTAACCTCTCTGATGCCAAACTTTGGGCTCCCTCCTCTTTGCTCAACTAGTGCTTTTCTTCTCAAGAAGTGATGCTCCTGTGGGTAAAAGTGGTTTCATTCTGAGGTTTCATAAATGACTGTTTCCCTGCTTTTGGAGTATCAAGTGCATATCTTTATCTCAACTAGCTTCCAGGTAACAGTGCAATTTCTGGACTTGGACAAAAATTCCATCAAACCCTGGGATACTTTAACATAAACTTCTGACTGCCTACACAACATCCCTTTTCTTCTCTTTGTCCTAATAGAACCTGTTTTGATTCAGGAATCACCCTGTTCCATTTGGCTATACAATTCAAGGATGGCTGACTTTTGATTGGTTTAAGCCAGTCATGGTAGTATGTTCTGTTTCCCCTTATTGGTTTAGGCATGAGGATGTGAGGTAATCCTGTCCAATAAAATGCAAGAGAAATATGCTAGGGAGCTTCTTGGAAATGCTTCCTCATTCTTAAAAGAGGCACACATTTAGATTATGATATACATGTATTAATCTATATATATGGTTTCAACAACAGAGTAACTTCTGGGGAGAAACTTAAAATTGTTCTCAACTTTCCAATTTGCACGAGTTTTAGTAGGATCAAAGTTTTAAAAAGAGAGCTAGAAAAAACCATGGGAGAATCTTTTTTAAGCACCCTTTCAATAGCAGTCATTTATAAACATGACCTCCCCTGCCAACAAAAAGTCATTAAAGATTAAAGAATTTCAAATAACATACAATAACATTCGGAATGGAGAAAAACACCACAAATTAAAAAGACAAGTAGCAAACTGAAAATTATTTGTATTCCATGTCACAAAAAATGGCTAATGCCTTTAATATATAAATAAGTCCTGCAAACTGATAAGAACAGATATTATTCCAATTGATAAAAATTGGGAAACATGACAATTTCCCAGAAAAAGAAATCCTACTTGTTCTTAAACACATGTAAAGATGCTCAGTCTCTCTCATAGTAAGAAAAACTGCAAATATGTGAAATTTCACTCACACACACACACACACACACACACACACACACACACACACACACATAAGGGGTGGCAAGGATGAGAATATTTAATTTTAATTGACTTTTATCCTTTTTATTTTTCAATCATATTCAGGCATACCCTGCAGCAAAAAAAATAAGTTAAATAAAACTGATATATAGAAATTTTGCTGAGACTACTTCCTTCAATTTATCATTCAACTCCTGAAACATGCCATTTAGTGTGAGGTAGAGGATCCTTGTGCAGACGTGAGAGGGTGTGCAGATTGGTATGTATGCATGAAAGAGAGAAAGAGCAAGAGCCAAGGAGGAGGAGGAGGAAGTAAAATAATTGAACAGCATAATTTAAAGACATGCTCTAAGGCAAGATCCGGATGTAAGGGGGATTGTATAGAGGAAGAGGGTCATAGATAAGATTGACAAGGTTTGCCAGATTAGATTAAGTTGAAAACCACACTAACAGACAGGAAGGAAAAGGTGCTAGAAATAATCCACAGTAGCAACGGGTAGGAATTAAGAACCAATTAGGCATGAGGGAGTTCAGGGAGGAGTCACACATGGCTAGATGGGTTCAAGCCTGGGTGAGAAAAAATGTCAGAAGAGACACTTGGCCCCATGGGCCAAGATGAGGTCAGCTTTAAATATGTTGAACTTGAGGTTATAGTAAGACATCTGTGCATGGAAACTACTAGCCAGCAGGCAGATGAAAACCGTTGAACGGGAACATTTCAGGGGTAGGGCCAAAACGCTGAGAAGCATGAATTGTGTCTGAACAGACACAAACATTGAGGGCATGAGCACACTTTGTATAATGGGCACTTCCTTTTGTTCTAGTTTGTGAGCATCTAAATGCCATTTTTAGCTCTACAGTGTTATCCACTGTATCTCCATCTAACCATATATTTTATAAATATTTGTCATCTAAAATATATAAAGGTAACTGTTTTTCTTAACTTCAACTTTAATTATTTTGAAAAGACCCATAAGTATGTTTTTTTTCTATTTTTCCCCTTTGTTATTAGAAGAGCCAATTTTATGGTTTGTGTGTAATTACTACTTTCGCAATGTTTTGCAGATTTTTATAATATGGAGGCTGTTTCTCTGTAGTGTTTCTACATACTTTATGTTTAGTATCTCTATTTTAAATGTTCAATTGTTTATCTCACAAATGCACAAATAATTATTTACCTGTCCTGCTGGTGAAAGGCAGATGGTAGACAGCTATTGTTCATCAGGCAAAGAGAAAGAAGAGAAAGATTTTTCTTCCCAAATGCTTTCCAGCATTTATAAGTATTAGAAGACTAAGGATAATGGTGATGAAAAAGGAAGAGAGCCTCTGGCTGATCTGGCTGGGAGTTTCAAATAGCGAAACATCAAAACTCTACAGGAAGTCATGACACCTGCTTTGAGTCCCAGTTCTGCCAGTTACTTGCTGCTTACACAAAACCTTCACTCCATTAAAATTCCTCCTATGTTAAACTGAGCCTAATAAGATCATTCCACAGGTTTATTGCACTGGTCAAATGAGATATGTACTCAAAAGGCTTTTAAAAACTGCAAATGTTAGATAAAGAAGAGAGGTGCTTCTTTTTTGCTCTGGCCTCAACTTGCTCTTGTTATCTTTGAAGATGTCAGGGGTCATGAGCCAGGGAATGTGGACAGCCTTTAAAAGCTGGAAAAGACAAGGAAATGTAATCTCCCTTAGAGCCTCCAGAAGGAAAGCAGTCCTGCTGACACCTTTTTATAGCCCAGTGAGAACCACGATGAACTCCTAAACCATAATAAATGATAATACAGCTGTGTTAAGCCACTAAATTTGTGATTGTTACAGCCACAAGAAAACTAATATATCGATTCACAATCAGAAGAATGGCTTCATCCAAGAGACATAGGCTTTTGTCCACATGAACATAAACGATTCAGTGTAGGTTTATTACGTGTCACAATGCAGTTAGCCCCTCACTTTCATTCTCTCTTGAACCCACCCCAACCAGCAACACCTCCAAAAAAAACACACTCCACCGAAATTGCTCTTATCAAAGCAAATATCAGCTAGAGTGAGCACATAACTTATTGGCCAAAATGGGACAGAGAGTGAATAGAGGTGTTTAGAGATCGAACAGCGGTGCTATTAGTAAATTCACTGTGATAAATGCTATATGTCAAGATTTCCCAGGGGGCTTATCCCACTGACATTTCACTGGTTAAGTTTCAACACTAATGTTACTTGAACTAATCAGCAATACTTAATGCTGTTAAACACTCTTCTCTCCCTGAAACACTTTCTCCTCCTGGCTTCTACAATACCACACACTTCCCCTTTTCATCTCCCCTTTCTAGCAATCCTTTTTATCTCTTTTGCTGATTCCTTCTCATCTCTAAGCCTTAGGTGATCTCATCCAGGTGATTTTTTTTTCTTAGGTGATCTCAGCCAGGTCAATGGATTTAAATACTATCTATGCTGTTGATGACTTCCAAATTACTTATCCTCAACTCTGATCTTAGAACCCCAGCTTTATGTATATTCAAGTCTCATAAGCATCTCAAGATTAGTACGCTCAACGTGATACACTGCATTAACAAAATAAAGTTTAAAAATCATATGATCATCTCAGTAGATGCAGAAAAAGAATCTGACAAAATTCAATATCCACTCATGATAAAAACTCACCACAAAGTGGGCACAGAAGGAACTTACCTCAACATAATAAAGACTGTATATGACAAGCTCAGAGCTAAATATTTTCTCCCATTCTGTAGGCTGCCTTTTCATTTTATTGATGGTTTCCTTTGCTGTACAGAAGCTTTTTAGTTTGATGTAGTCTCACTTCTTTATTTTTGCTTTTGTTGCCTTTGGCTGTGGTGTCAGATCCAAAACATCACTGGCAAGACCGATGTCAAGGAGCTTACAGACTATGTTCTATTCTGGCAGTTTTATGGTTCCACGTGTTACATGCAAGTCTTTTATCCATTTTGAGTTGATTTTTGTGTGTAGTGTAAGATAGTAGTCTAGTTTCATTCTTTTGCACATTCCTGTCTAGTTTTCCCAGCACCACGTAATGAAGAGACTGTCCTTTCCTCCTTGTATATTCTCAGCTCCTTTGTTGTAAATTAATTGACCATATATATATGGGTTTATTTCTGTTAAAATATCCATATACCCAAAGCAATCAAGAGATTCAATGCAATCCCTAACAAAATTCCAATCGCATTTTTCATGAAAATAGAACAGACAATCCACAAAAGACACCAAATAGCCAAAGCAATCTTGAGAAAGAACAAAACTGGAGACATCAAGCTCCCTGATTTCAATTTATATTACAAAACTATAGTAATCAAAACAGCATGGTATTGGCATAAAAAACAGACACATAGATCAATGAAACAGAATAGTGAGCCGAGAAATAAACCCAATCCCTATCAAAATTCCAATCTCATTTTCACAGATATAGAACAAACAATGCTCAAATTTGTACAGAACCACAAAAGACCCAGAATAGCCAAAGCTATTTGCAAGTCATATATCTGATAAGGGATTAATATCCGAAATATATAAACAACTCATATAACTCAACAGCAAAAAACCCAAACAATCCATTTAAAAAATGGGTATAGGATCTGAATAGACAGTTTTTCAAAGAAGTCAAAGGCAACAGACACATGAAAAGATGCTCAACATCACTATTCATCAGGAAATGCAAATCAAAAACACAATGAGATATCACCTCACACCTGTTAGAATGGCTATTATCAAAAAGACAAAAAATAACAAGTGTTGGTGAGGCTATGGAAAAAAGGGAACCCTCGTGCACCGTTATTGTGAATTGAAATTGGTGCAGTCACTATGGAAAACAGTATGGAGGTTCCTCAAAAAATTAAAAATAGAACTACCATATAATGCAGCAATTCCTCTTCCAGGTATTTAGCCAAAGAAAACAAAATATTACCTCAAAACAGAGGTTTGCATCACCATGTGCACTGCAGCACTATTCACAAAAGCCAAGAAATGGAAACAATCTAAGTGTACATCAATGGATGAATGCATAGAGAAAAATGTGACACACAGGCACACTCACATACATACATACACACACAATAGAATATTATTCAGCCATAAAGAAGAATGAAATCTTGCTATTTGCAACAACAAGGAGGGACCTTGTGGGCATTCTGCTAAATGAAATAAGTCAACAAGAGAAATACCATACGATCTCACTGATAAGTGGAATCATAGATACAGAAAACAAAATGGTGGTTGCCAGAGGCAGGGGGTATGGGGTGGGCAAAATGGGTGAAGGGGGTCAAAAGGTACCAACTTCCAGATAAAAAATAAATACGTCATGGGGATGTAATGTACAGCACGGCAACTATGGTTAATGATACCGTACTGCATATCTGAAAGTTGTTAAGAAGGTAAATTTTAGAAGTTCTCATCCCAAGGAAAAAAAATTCTGTAACTACGTATGGTGACAGTTTAACTAGACTTACTATGGTGATCATTTCACAACATATACAAATATAGGATCATTATGTTGTACACCTGAAATTAATATAATATGTCAGTTATACTTCAACTTTAAAAAAAAAAAGTTTAAGAGATTAACATGTTCAAAACTGAGCTTCTAACCTGACTCCCAAACCTGCTCCTCCTTACAGTCTATTCTATTTTGGTTGGCAGCAACTCCATTCTTCCTATTGTTTAAGCAAAAACCTTGCAGTAATCCTTGGTTTCTCGAATTCTTTCATAACTCACACCCACTATGTCATATGGAGCATGATCTTGATGAAATGGTGGCCTCCAATTCTGCTACTAGGTATGCCATCCCAGAGAGCATGAAACAGAAAGGCTCACCAATGAAATTAATATGTTCAAATCCCAACATTTATTAAATCATTTTAAAGCATATGGAGAGAAGCAAGGTGAAACAGATGGAAGGTGTAATGCAATTAGGATAAGGTCAAACAGAAGAACCACCATGCTATTTAAATCTTGGGTTATACAATATCCATACGTTTTGCTGTATCAGCCTTCCCTGTTGATGGTGTGGTGGACAGACCAGAGGTGAGATTTGAGCAAGACACATTCTTAGGACAGAATGTACCTAAGATGACCACATACACTTGCTCTACTGGAAAGATGCAGGGGCAAGTATAGCTGACCTATAGCTGTAGCTCATCAGTTAGTCTGCTAACCTGTTATAGGATTTATTTGCATTTTTTATGTAGAGCACTTGGGAGGCCATATGACATACTGAGTATCATTAATCGGTGGCCAATTTAGGAATGATGAAGCTGCCAGCCTAGAGGTGATATCATCATACCTTATAATTTGGTCTTTTCATCTCTTTCCATCCATAAACAATATTCCTGTGTATTTCACTATTTATTCCATCTATTTTTAACATGTGTAATAGGTCAAGTTACTGTCTAAAGCTGACACACATTTTGACCTCTGCCTATGTCTCACAAGCTATTTGCTCCTCATTAGCTAAATTTAACACATAGGTTTCACTTATTTTTCATAAGCTATTATTGAATAGTTTATTTACACTCTAAGTTGAATGCCTCTTGGAAGTATCATCTATCATCTTTGTTTTCTTATGACACAGTTAAATATTCTCAAAAAATACAGCTAACACGTGTTCCATATTGAATTGGCAAACCCTGTAAGTTATCCAAAACATATCCAGAATTCAATTACTATGCATCATTCTCACTGATAGAACCATTATGAAAAACAATATGGACATTTCTCAAAAATTAAAAAATAGAACTACCATATGATCCAGCAATTCTACTTCTCAGTACACATCCAAAGAAAACTGAAAATAGTATCCCAAAGACACATCTGCACTCCCATGTTCATTGCAGCATTATTCACAATAGCCAAAATATGAAAACAAACCTAAATGTTGGCCAACAGATGAATGAATAAAGAAAATGTGGTGTGTGTGTGTGTGTGTGTGTGTGTATACACACAAACACAGATATACATACAATAAAATACTATTCAGCCTTAAAAAGGAAGGAAATTCTGGCATTTGAGACAACATGGATGAACCTGGAGGACTTCATGCTAAGTGATATAAGTTAGATACAGAAAGACAAATATTGCATGATCTCATTATCTCATTTTATGTTGAATCTTTAAAAAACAAAAAAAAGCCAAACTCATAGAAACAGAGTAGAATGGTGGTTTACCAGGAGCTGGAAGGAGGGAGTCATGGGGAGTTATTTTTTTAATGGATACAGAGTTTCCATTTTGCAAGATGAAAAGAATTCTGGAGATAGATGTTGGTAATGGTTAGACAATTTTATGAATGTACTGAATACCACTGAACTGTACACTTACAAACTGTTAAAACGTTGACATTTACATTATGCATATTTGACCACAATAAAAAAAATGGGGGGGGAGAAAAATAATCCAAATCCAAGCCTCTGCCATATCCTGCCTGGATTACTGCAATAACATTCTAACTTGTCTCCTTGTTTCCATCCTTATTCCTTTGGTATATTCTCCACAAAGCAGCCATGTTGAAATAATGTGAGTTTATGTCATTCCTCCAATAGCTTTCTACCTCATTGGTAATAAAAACCTAAGTCTTCACCATTACTTACAAAACCCTATGTGATCTGGTCCACTACTACAGCTCAGACACCATCTCCTAGCACTGTGCCCCTAACCTGTACCTTTCCTTGAATAGTCCAAATAAATATCCCCACAACTCAGAGCTTTTGTACTATCTGTGTTTCTTCCTCATGGGTTTACCTTCCCAAAGGTACCCATACCTCTTTCCAGTCTTTACTCAATATTTACTTCGTTAATGAATCCTTCTCTGACCACCCAAACTGATATTTTAACTTTTCTCCACCATGCACTGCATATTCCACCTTCCTCTTTTATTTTTTTCTTTTTAGCATTTACTATTGTACTTACTACTAAATTTTACTTTACTTAATGCATGTTACTTTCATATTATTTGAAATGTTATTTTACTTATTTATACTTGTTCATACTATGACTCTCCCATGAGCACATGTCCTCCATTAAGGCAGGAATTATTTTGTGTATTTGTTTACTAATGTGTCTTTTGATCCTACAATAATACCTGGCACATAGTAGGTGATTAATAAGTGTAAAATGATTACATAAATTAATATTACTCCATGTGTGAGAATCATAGTAGAGAAAATTCAGTGGTAGTTAGTATAATTAACATGGGCTTGGAGTCAGATAAATTTGAAGTTAAATTCAGGCTCTGCCACTTATTGGTTAGGCCTTGAAATTTGGATTAAATTGGCCAATTTGAAAAGGAGATATAAGTCATTCTAGGCTGAGAGAACCATAAAAGCTAAGAAAAGAAATTGCTTGGCACTTGTGCAGGAGAGAAAGTGACTTAATTTGGTCGGAGTAAAGAAAACATAAAATAGATTACTGTGAAATAAGCATGAAAATATAAATTGTTAATAGATCATGGAGCTTACTGATGAAATTTGGGAGAGTGGAGTTATTATAAAGGCCAAAGGAAGTGAAGAAAGTTTTGTGAATTATGTTATTAAAGCTGTTAATAAGAAAATCTAATATGATTTAGAGGGGATTAAGCTAAAAAGAGTGATACTGATTGCAAAGCTATTTCTGTAATCTGGAAGACATGTAGTGAGAGCCTGAATCAGAGGGTATTTATGAATACTGAGGGAACATAACTTAATGGAGAAATGCTGTGAAGAAAGAATTGACAATACATATTTCATTATTGAATAGCAGATCACTACAGAGGCAAAAGAGTATGTCACATATTTAAATCTCAAAAACTGTTGAATAACACCCCCATTTACATAACAAAAGGGACAACAAACAGGTTTGTGAGCAATGAAACAAGGTTCACTTCAGCACGTAAGAGGTTTGAGAAATCAGTGGACATCAAGGTATAGATACATACCAAAGAGTTGAAAATGAGGCTGTAACTCAAGAGAGATTGGAAGTGGTGAAAACATAAATACAATGATCATGGGCATACAGCTTCAAGTCAAGAGATTAAATCATACTGACAACAGAGAGCATATACAAAAAAGAAAGTCAAAGGATCTCACGTGGGACTCCTATGCTAAGGGAGTTGGAAGAGGAGGAAGAGCCAGATAATGAAAGAGACACAAGACAGTCGGAGGTGGAGAAGGAGCTGGTAAGTCTAGAGGCTATAGGAGAAGCACTTCAGTGATGGTACAAAGCCTGAGAGGTGATGAAAGACACTGGATTTGGTGACCAAGTATAATTATTTGCTGAATAAACAAATGTATAAAGCATAGACTACAAAAAATGGTCAATGAAAGAAAATGTCACATAATAGTACATTAACAAGATAAAATGGAGTGGTGTGTTTGGACAGAGGAGGTGTGCCTACAGGAGTTTTGGCTAGGATGAGGTGCCAGGAGAAAGAGAGAAATGGAAAGTGAAAAAGATACTGGGGATGTTTGATATTAGATTAGGAGTAGAATGAGAGGCATGATCCAAGTCATAAAAATAGGAATTCAGTGTAACTATAAAAAGGATGTCCTCCATTGAAGAATGGGTGGTAGTTAAGTGATACAATGAAGGAAAAGTTAGGGTTCACACCAGAGAATATTGCTTCTTGGTAAATTATGAGAAAAACTGATTTATAGGCAGAGATCCTGAGATAGGTCAGATTACTTCACCTCAACACATTCACAAACTGCAATGACTATAAATCAGATTTTCTAAGTTGGGACAGATGGGGATACTTAATGTTTCTAAGATACTGGGAACTTTTACAATAATTTAGGTATTTTATGTTTCCCATAGGGAACAGTCACCCACATGGCTCTCTCTTCTGTTATGGAAAACTGCACCCTTACTTAAAGACCACCAAGTAAACACTTGAATGAAACCTTCTAATGGAACCCAATCTGGCCCATCATTAGAAGTGGATCAGATATAACCTGTAGGGGGCAGTACAGGCTCAGCCCCTCTGAGAAACTCTAGAAAAAATTTTCTCAGTAAATAGTTAAGACACAAATTTATCAAACCTAACTATGTGTAACACCATCTTCTGATGTGCTTCCTTTAGAAACAGGCAGGATATATCATTCCTCACCCAATGTGATTCATGTTTCTTCTTTTCTAAAGGATAACAATAGGTTTCTTTCAATGGCTTAAGTTAAAACAGATATGTGAACTGCTCAATATTTTATGATATATTACATATTTTGTAATATTTAGACAAAGGGAGAGTGAACAAATACAGTCTAGCAAAATTAAGTCCATTTATAATTACTTCATTAAGGAATCATACCTGAACAATGCCTTAATGAGATGGTAATGAGGTAAAAATGTGCTGCCAGAATAGGCACTGGAGAAAACCTTCTGGAAAAGGCAGCTCTATAAAGTGAAAATAAGGGGGGAAAATACTCCTCTCTTTGTCTTGGCTAAGACTTCTTTATTTTAGGAGGTAGAACACCTATCAAGTCTTGGAAGTTTCAATTGGAGGATGGTGTTTTTAAAAAAAAAAAAGCCTAAAGAGTCAGGGAGAGTCAGGAGGGTGGGAGGGAGAGGGAGGAGGAGCAAGGAAAGGGTGGGTACGCTTAAACTTAAAATGGAGATAAAAAATAGTACCTCCCACCTCTAAGAGCCATTATAAGGATTTTATTAGTTCATATAATGTATACACATAGCATATAGCTAACAGTCAGTAAAGTGTGGCAGAATTCTTTTTATTTACTGATAATGAAGAAACTGATTAGGTTTTTTGTTCAAGACTATACAACTTTGTGAAAATGTGGATGGGAATTTAATTGAAGATGAGGCTAAGTCACATAATCATTCTCACTCATCCCCTTTGTTCAACTTTGCAAGAAAACTAGCCAAGGATAAAGGGCATAACTATTCCCTGAAATACGTTCCCCTGGGGGAAGCTTTCAGTGTTAAAATTTTTCACGCATCAATTAACTGTGCCAAATAAATCACTAATTAAATACAACCATTATCTTTAAAAAAAATCGATGAGTCTCCAAAAATGTGTACTTTTCTCCAATGGGATCAAGACGATAACTTCTAAATTCCCATTCATTGTGTAGCATTGAGAAAAGTCACTTCTGCAAGAACTCTGTAAATTACTCTTCTAAACAAAATAAATGAGATTTTCTTTTAAAAGGAAATTTTAGCAAATCCAGCAATTCTAGCACATGTCATTCCCATGCTCTAACATATACAAGGCTATAATTTCTTGTATTTTTAGGTTTTCTACAACACTGCAATAATGATGGAAAATGCTACTGAGAAGATTCATTATGTGGAAAATACTGAATGGTGCATAGAATCTGACCTGGTTTGAGTGTGACTTTCTTGTATAAATACTACAGAGCCTGCTATCAAGTTTAAGTTGGCAAAATTAAAATCTATCATATGAAGAAGCTTACAGTTATATTTTTCTTAAATAGAATATAAACACATACAGTGAAAATATAATAAGGGCAATATCTAGAGTATATATTTCCTTTAGGTATCAGATATCTAGAAAAATCTCCCCAAGTAATGTGACTAGTAAATTTCATCCATTTTCCCATTCTTTTTTTTTTTTTTTGCGGTATGCGGACCTCTCACTGTTGTGGCCTCTCCCATCACGGAGCACAGGCTCCGGACGCGAAGGCTCAGCGGCCATGGCTCACGGGCCCAGCCGCTCCGCGGCATGTGGGATCTTCCCGGACCGGGGCACGTACCCGTGTCCCCTGCATCGGCAGGCGGACTCTCAACCACTGCGCCACCAGGGAAGCCCCTCCCATTCTTTTAAATGACCTCTCTTTAATGAGTTTTGTGTTTTAGTTGGTAGCCTTTATAAAAACTAATCTTACAGGTAATTATATAATGAAAGTACAAATCACTATTATAAGAATCCCCATTCATGAAGAATCAACATACATTAAACCTAGAGAGGTCTCAATAACAAAACAGCATCATGTGAAGTATCTAATACAACTGAGAACAAGGAAATGGCTCCTGATGGCGGAGAAAACAAAGGCACTGCAAAATTCAAACAAACAAAAACCATGTTAGGTTATCTTGGGTGAAGAAGTTCTTTGGTTTGGAGAACAGAGAGTAAATGTTGACAGACCTGTGAAGGAAATGGGCTCCGTGTGGGGTCAGAGGTGGTGACATAAGCAGCCTGTGTGTAGGCATAGCTCTTGAACCGAGGCTTAGGAGAGGAAGGAGTTCGTTCATAGCCCTGTGCTAGACTGACTGTGATCTGCAGAAGGGTTTGGGGGAGGGGGACAGAGAGGAGGAGGAGACATGATAAGTAACCCTGGAAGGACTGCTTTCCAACACACTAGAAAAAACGAATGTTAAATGGAAACAGTGAGATGAAAAATTTAATCCTAAATATATATAAGTGATATTAGAAACTGGTACACTCCAAGAATTGTGGTGCTCAATGTCATGTTGGAGAACAGGTAGTCAGGGAAGAGAGGAGGATGGGATTTAACCATAAAGATTCCATCCTGACACACCTCCAGCACTAATATGGGATGCTGCTCTTCAAACTGGCAAAAACAAGCAACCCAAAGCAATCTTCTCTGAACTCAAAGTAAACAAAACCAGAATTCATCACGTCAATACCTTGGAAAGGACTGAAGCTTTCATAAGCTAAATATAGAATTAGCTCAGTAGAGTGAGAAAATTAGGCCTGAGAGCTTTCCACGCCTTCAGCAGAAATTTTGCTAAAGGCTTTTTCATCGTTTGTGTCAAAGAAAGTTAAGAAAAAAAACACCCTAAATATACACCGTTGGGAAGAAGAACTAGCAATGTAACAGAAGAATCCCACTGGATTCTGTACAATATCATAAAAGTCTTTACCATATGTATTCTCTATTTTTTATTTAAACTATTTTAAACTAATTTTATCTTATCAAAGATATTACCTTGAGTATGCAAAATTTGTTACTACAACAGCAAGTTGCCACTAAAAATAAGAAAACATTATTAAACAGTGTACTTGCCTCTGCTCTTGGTCTAGTTCTTCGCTTTTTGCTCTAGTTGATGGAAAGTTTAATGTGTATATCAGTCTATCTTTTATTTTATTTCACTTTACACAATGGAAATGCAATGTATTCTGTGTCCCATATTCCTATAACATAGTGCATATCAATAGCAGAGTATTTTAACAATGTGCCTTGAAAACAACATTATTGCCCATGATATCAGATGAAATTTAGGTTTAGAGTCCTCTCCCTCTCTCTCCCTCTCTCTCCAAATACACACACACAGACACACAGACACACACACAAAGCTATATATACATATATTTTTGTATGTGTGTGTGAATATATACACATATATATATATACTATGCTCTATATATACATATGTGTATCCATCCATAGACAATATAGATATGTGTGCATGATATCTAAAAATCCATATAAAACATAAAATATCATTGATATTAGCTATTCTTTTGATCTTTTACCTGTTGAGAATAGTGCATTTGACGATGTAACTGAAAATGTTCTTCTCTAGTAACTTTTGATGGCCTTGGCAACATCTCCACCTCCTGGATGGCTTCGATGCTCACTTGTTGAGGCAAAACTTGGAAGAGTGATGTGACGTACATTAAGATGGACTTCTTATCTGGATAAGTGGTGGCAACATCTGTAAGCACATTAACACCACACATCAATTTTTGGTTTCTACATTTGAGTGTCTAAAAGGGGAATGAACAAATCAATGTTACAGGAAAAAGACCGATTAATGAGCACTCTATTGTCCATGAATGTCCTCCAGAGACTAATGAGAACATGATTATCAGGCCTAAAATGTCCTTCCAATTTGGCAGACCAATGAGATGAGCACTAAAGTTAATTTCTTTTCCTTGTTCACATAAAAACTTCATTCGGCAATACGTTTTCCTAAGTCAAATTGCCAAACTAGCCCATCTAAGAGAGTGGTTTTCATTAGATAAGAAACAAAAATAAAAGATTTCATCTTCCTTTCCATGGAAAGTTATAATAGCAGGTCAATTAAAATGGTGCACTGGTAATTAAACAATTACACCAAAGAGCTTAATGCCCTGGCTTCCAGTAAAGAAAGCTTGCACCTCCTAATCAAATTTTTGCTGGTGATTAAGCATGTAAAGAGCAAAATAATGTCTCTGTGTTGAAACGAACCGTGTATTTCTACAAGCAAAATAAAATAAAACAACTATATACCATAAGAATAATAATTTGTAATATTCCTTAACTATATTAAAAATATTTCTTTACATTATGGTGCATCTGTTAAAGTCAGATGTCGCTTTCCTTCTTAGACGTTAGAGATAAATTTAAAAGTCCTTCACATAAAGTTGATCTGACATTATGTCCTTTGCCACATCTAGGGAATGAAAGAAATCCAGCATTTAAGTCAATAATAATTCGTAATAACACATATAATAAGTGGCAGCTCCTTCAAAAGCTTCTTTTGCTACTTGGCATTACAATTTACCCACTGTGCTCATTCCAGGGAACCAAATGAAAAAACAATCCTTTATGTGAAAAGTACCATTAATCCCAGAAGTGTTAAACATAAATCCTGGCAGGAGGCCAAGACAACTTAGCAGCAATGTGCCAGGCATTTTTCTTGCCATAAATTTATCCTAGCTCAGCTAGCATTAAAAGATCTGTTTTAAGTTAAATATGTATATTCTGGTCAGGTGTTCTGTTTGTAAGTTAAAAAACAAGAGTTAAATTTCAAGTTCACAAGCATAAAAGGAGGTTGAACAGGTCACTTAACTCCATTCCTTCGCAAGTCACAGGAACATGATTAATCAGAACAATTATTTTTAAAGTATTTTTAAAAAGAGTTTCAGAGAAGCAAAAAATTAGCTAATGCTCCTTGGTCTGCTTCTATCCATGGCATAATACAGTCCTTCTTAATTTTTAATGTGCATATGAATCACCTGGGGATCTTTTTAAAATCAGAATCGGATTCAGTAGTTCTGGGTGGAGCGTGAGGCTCTGCATTTCCAGCAAGCTCCCAGGTGATGCTGAAGCTGCTGACTTGAAGACCATACTTTGAGTAACAAGAGTCGAAAAAGATGACACAGAAGCACACTCTTATATTACCTTCTGCTTCATTGTTTTGCTTACCTGTTTTCAAAAGATACTTACTGGACACTTAAATGCATAAGGCTTAAAGGTACAAAGTTATTGATATATAATACATATTCTCTGCTCCCTATTATAATTTAATTATTAGCCAACAGATGGTGAAGATAATTTTTTGCAAATATTTTTTAGGAAAGAACTAAAGAATACCTTGTGTATAAGTACTGCCTTTCTAAAAAAAAAAAAAATTCTTATTAACTTAGCTTTGAAATTGTAAAATCTACCTTTCATTTGATAATTGTTTTTCAAGTGTTCATTGTATGGCAGACACTATACTTCTTCACAGTATGTTTTTGAAACTCTAGAATGTTTTCTTCCTTCTCACTAGTAACTAGTCAGTTTTATCTGTAATGAGCAAAATTTAGAATTGTTTATTTTTTAGTGCATTAAATAAAACCATGCTGTGAGAAAGGCACTGAATTTTAAAAGGTTGTCTGTGTAAATAAAAAGTTCCATGGCTATTTACTGCTATATTAGACATGTGCATATGTTTGTCTGGCCTCAAATGCAAACCATGATCAAAATAAATAAAGGTAAAAATAGATCTAGCATTATTTCTCTTGCCCCCAGCAAATGTCAAAACTTGTAGCATATTTTATCTACATAAAACACCTTTTGGATGAACGTGAATATTCATAAATATCAATCACTACAATCACTATTTGATCAAACTATTGATATTTTTGCCCCAATCTATTACCATCCCACCTCAGAAGCTGTACACGATTCCACTGTACCACTAGGTAGAATCCAGTATTTCTTTTTGTTTTTACCAAAAGGAATTTAGATATTCTAAAATATGTTGAATTCCTTCCAAATATATTTACTAAAGACCTATTAAATTTTAAATATTTTTAATAGATTATCCAGGAGATTAACAAGATAGAGAATCCATGGATTCTGCTTACAGTTTGGAATAATAAATAAGAAGAACAAAATAATTGCACTGCTAAAGGGAAGTTAAAATGTGTTCCTCTAATTGGCACAGCCAGTGCTTTAATATGTTCAGAAAAAGGAAGAAAGGATCAGGAAATTCCTTATGAATAGAAATTCCTTATGAAATTCCTTATGAATAGAAAACTGAAATAAATTTGTATAGAGTTTCATTAGGGGAAAACCTAATGAAATGGAGAAAGGTATTCTAGGCAGTAGAAAAGCATGAGTAAAAGTGCAGAGGTAGGGACAGATTAGACATGTTCTGAGAAGACCGCCTTTGGGCGTCTTAGCCACAGAGTTGAGAATAGTGATTAATAGGAAAAAATGCGAAGCTTGTATGTGGAACACTAAGGGATCATCAATAGCAAAGTAGTCAATTTGGCCTTAGTTCAATAGGTTGGAGAGTAACTAACTACTTTTGATCAAGACTGTGACACCATTAAAACTTCTGTAAAGTAAAACCATTAAGCGCAGAATGGAATGAAGGAGAAAAACACTAGAGGCAAGTAAGAGGCTGGGACCCAATCCAGATAGGAGGTGTCAGAGAACTAAAATAGGCTATGTAATGCATCTATTATGGGGATGCATAATAGAAATTCTAAGACATCCCCAAAATAACTTCATTCAATTTCAGATCATTTATTCCACAGTCTTTGCGAATGCCTATATACAAAATCCTGTCCTAAGTCCTGGGGGTACAAAGATTAATAAACTGAAAATGAAATGGAGGAAGGAGGATTGAAGGAGGAAACTGCTTGCTCTGTAGCCATGGTAACAAGTAGCCACAACACAAGTTTCAATCTCATTTAATCAATTAGCAATTACCTGCCTACATGGTCTTGATCATGCTTCTGCAAGCCAACCAACATCAACCCCTCCCTTCTGAAAGTCTGCCAATCTGAAGTGGACTTGCTCCAATGAACAAAATTCTGAATGCAAATCAATTAACAGTGGTCTCACCTGAGTAACCAACCATGCTTCTAAAGGTGACATCAACCTACTTCAAGTCTGAATGTTCATAAATCTCTTGACCCCTGGGTTTCCCCACCAAACCTAAGAATTTGAGGAAGGTGAGAATGATGGGATGTGATTTCCTCTTTTTTTTTATTATAAGACATTAAAATACACAAATTGAAAGAAGTGGGTGAACCCCCAAAATAAGAACTTAAAATTATATGAAAGTTATCTTTGCACTAAAAACCCTATTATATAATGGGTTTATTGCCACAAAAGTTTAAATTAATCATTTCTAATCCAATCTTTGAAACCAGTTCAGGATGGAAATTTTGAGAACTCATAATACTGCCAGAAAATGTTATTTTATGAACAATAACACTGATTCTGATGAGTGTTTCTAGTCACCAGAATTTTAATACTGAAGGCTATAATGGAACAAATAAACCATTTAGGGAAATTGCATATTTTTCAAAGAAACTGAAGGCAACAGTGGTTTGATGGCAAGTTCAAAAGCTAGTTCATGTCAGAATTAGAACCCAGTCAGTGCATCATACTTCTCAGTACCTTACCTTCATTTTTTCAGAGAAGGCTATCTTAGTGCATTTGAAAACCAAGTATCTCAAAGTCATTATCTAAATGATGACCCTGTGATCTATGGGGTTCCATTACCAAACATCACCTACACTCTCCATAGTAGTAGTGATTTCTATTTCTAATAAGTGAGGTATAACAAGAGTAAATACACATAAAAATGCAATTTCAGCAGTAATCAAAGAAATGCAAATTAAATAAAGATGGAAGTGTTTAATTATACTCCATTGCCTATCAAATTATCAAAGAATGAAAAAAGGATAACAATCAATGTTGCAGAAATGTCAGCAATTTGGCCAAACTCCTACACTGCTGGAAGAGTATCAGTTGGTTCCAACGTTACGAAAAATATCGTGGCTATATCTAAAAACAATCATATTCAACGACCCAGTAATTTTCCTTCTAGGAATGCACCACAAGGAAATAATCAGAAATTTAAAAGAAGATTTATATAAACAATGTGAAATTTAAGCCCTCTTTACAATTATAAAAGAAATATTTATCACACAAAAAAGAAAAAAATTCACACCATTCCAAATTGCTTGACATAAAACTAAATTTAGAAATGATCAAATATATAATTGTATGGGGACATACTGGGCCCTGAACCAAGATGGCAGAGTAGAAGGACGTGCTCTCACTCCCTCTTGCGAGAACACCAGAATCACAACTACCTGCTGGACAACGATCAACAGGAAGACACTGGAACTCACCAGAAAAGATGCCCCACATCCAAAGAGAAAGGAGAAGCCACAATGAGAGGGTAGGAGGGGCAAAATTACAGTAAAATCAAATGCCTTAACTTCTGGGTGGGTGACTCACAGACTGGAGAACACTTATACCACAGAAGTCCACCCACTGGAGTGAAGGTTCTGAGCCCCACGTCAGGCTTCCCAACCTGAGGGTCTGGCAACGGGAGGAGGAATTCCTACAGAATCACACTTTGAAGGCTAGTGGGATGTAACTGCAGGACTTCGACAGGAATGGGGGAAACAGAGACTCCATTCTTGGATGGCACACATAAAGCAGTGTGTGCATCGGGACCCAGGGGAAGGAGCAGTGACCCCGGGGGAGACTGAACCAGGCCCACCTGCTAGAGTTGGAGGGTCTCCTGGAGAGGCAGGGGGTGGCTGTGGCTCACCATGAGGACAACGACACTGGCAGCAGAAGTTCTGGGAAGTATTCCTTGGCGTGAGCCCTCCCAGAGTCTGCCATTAGCCCCACCAAACAAACCAGGTAGGCTCCAGTGTTGGGTTGCCTAAGGCCAAACAACTGACAGGGAGGGAACCCAGCCCCACCCATCAGCAGTCAAGTGGATTAAAGTTTTACTGACCTCTGCCCACCAGACAAACAGTCACCTATACCCACCACCCGTCCCTCCTATCAGGAAACTCGAACAAGCCTCTTAGATACCCTCATCCACCAGACGGCACACAGCAGAAGCAAAAAGAACTACAATCCTGCAATCTGTGGAACAAAAACCATATTCACAGAAAGACAGACAAGATGAAAAGGCAGAGGGCTATGTACCAGATGAAGGAACAAGATAAAACCCCAGAAAAACAACTAAATGAAGTGGAGATAGGCAACTTTCCAGAAAAAAGAATTCGGAAAAATGATAGTGAAGATGATCCACGACCTAGGCAAAAGAATGGAGGCAAAGATTGAGAAGATGCAAGAAATGTTTAACAAAGACCTAAAAGAATCAAAGAACAAACAACACAGATGAACAATACAATAACTGGACTGAAAAATACACTAGAAGGAATCAATAGCAGAATAAATGAGGCAGAAGAACGGATAAGTGATCTGGAAGACAGAATGGTGGAATTCACTGCTGCAGAACAGAATAAAGAAAAAAGAATGAAAAGAAATGAAGACAGCCTAAGAGACCCCTGGACAACATTAAACGCAACAACATTCGCATTATAGGGGTCCCAGAAGAAGAAGAGAGAGAGAAAAGACCAGGGAAAACATATGAAGAGATTATACTCGAAAACTTCCCTAACATGGGAAAGGAAATAGCCACCCAAGACCAGGAAGTACAGAGAGTCCCATACATGATAAACCCAAGGAGAAACACGCCGAGACACACAGTAATCAAACTTGCAAAGAGTAAAGACAAAGAAAAATTACTGGAAGAGGCGAGGGAAAAATGACAACACAGAACACCCATAAGGATAACAGCTTATTTCTCAACAGAAACTCTACAAGCCAGAAGGGAGTGTCATGATACACTTAAAGTGATGAAAGGGAAGATCCTACAACCAAGATTGCACTACCTGGCAATGATCTCATTCAGATTCAATGGAAAAATCAAAAGCTTTACAGACAAGCAAAAGCTAAGAGAATTCAGCACCAGCAAACCAGCGCTACAACAAATGCTAAATGAACTTCTCTAAGTGGGAAACACAAGAAAAGAAAAGGACCTACAAAAATAAACCCAAAATAATTAAGAAAATGGTCACAGAAATATACATATCGATAATTACCTTAAACGTGAATGCATTAAATGCTCCAACCAAAAGACACAGGCTTGCTGAATGGATACAAAAACAAGACCCACATATATGCTGTCTACAAGAGACCTACTTCAGACCTAGGGACACATACAGACTGAAAGTGAGGGGATGGAAAAAGATATTCCATGCAAATGGAAAACAAAAGAAAGCTGGAGGAGCAATACTCGTATCAGATAAAATAGACGTTAAAATAAAGAATGTTACAAGAGACAAGGAAGGACACTACATAATGATCAAGGGATCAATCCAAGAAGAAGATATAAAAATTATAAATATATATGCACCTAACATAGGAGCACCTCAATACATAAGGCATCTGCTAACAGGTAAAAACGAGGAAATCGACAGTAACACAATAATAGTGGGGGACTTTAACACCTCACATACAGCAATGGACAGATCATCCAAAAAGAACATAAATAAGGAAACAGAAGCTTTAAATGACACAATAGACCAGATTTAATTGATATTTATAGGACATTCCAACCAAAAACAGCAGATTACACTTTCTTCTCAAGTGCACACGGAACATTCTCCAGGATAGATCACATCTTGGGTCACAAATCAAGCCTCAGTAAATTTAATAAAATTGAAATCATATCAAGCATCTTTTCTGACCACAATGCTATGAGATTCAAAATCAACTACAGGGGAAAAAAAACATAAAACATACAAACACTTGGAGGCTAAACAATATGTTACACAATAAACAAGAAATCACTGAAGAAATCAAAGAGGAAATCAAAAAATACCTAGAGACAAATGACAAGGAAAACATGACGTTCCAAAACCTATGTGATGCAGCAAAAGCAGTTCAAAGAGGCAAGTTTATAGCTATACAAGCTTACCTCAAGAAACAAGAAACACCTAAAATAAACAATCTAACCTTACACCTAAAGGAACTAGAGAAAGAAGAACAAACAAAACCTAAAGTTAGCAGAAGGAAAGAAATCATAAAGACCAGAGCAGAAATAAAACAAATAGAAACAAAGAAAACATTAGCAAAGATCAATAAAACTAAAAGCTGGTTCTTTGAGAAGATAAAATTGATAAACCATTAGCAAGACGCATCAAGAAAGAGGGAGAGGACTCAAATCAATAACATTAGAAATGAAAAAGGAGAAGTTACAACAGACACTGCAGAAATATAAAGCATCCTAAGAGACTACTACAAGCAACTCTATGCCAATAAAATGGAAAACCTGGAAGAAATGGACAAATTCTTAGAAAGGTATAACCTTCCAAGACTGACCCAGGAAGAAATAGAAAATATGAATAGAGCAAGCACAAGTAATGAAACTGAAACTGTAATTAAAAATCTTCCAACAGAGTTTCCCTGGTGGCGCAGTGGTTGAGAGTCCACCTGCCAATGCAAGGGACACGGGTTCGTGCCCCGGTCCGGGAAGATCCCACATGCCGTGGAGCAGATGGGCCCGTGAGCTATGGCCACTAAGCCTGAATGTCCGGAGCCTGTGCTCCGCAACGGGAGAGGCCACAACAGTGAGAGACCTGCGTACTGCAAAAAAAAAAAAAAAAAATCTTCCAACAAACAAAAGTCCAGGACCAGATGGCTTCACAGGTGAATTATATCAAACATTTAGAGAAGAGCTAAGACCCATCCTTCTCAAACTCTTCCAAAAAATTGCAGAGGAAGGAACACTCTCAAACTCATTCTATGAGGCCACCATCACCCTGATACCAAAACCAGACAAAGATACTACAAAAAAAGAAAATTACAGACCAGTATCACTGATGAATATAGATGCAAAAATCCTCAACAAAATACTAGCAAACAGAACCTATCAACACATTAAAAAGATCATACACCATGATCAAGTGGGATTTATCCCAGGAATGCAAGGATTCTTCAATATATGCAAATCAATCAAGGTGATACACCATATTAACAAATTGAAGAAGAAAAGCCATATGATCATCTCAATAGAAGCAGAAAAAGCTTTTAACAAAACTCAACACCCATTTAATGATAAAAACTCTCCAGAAAGTGGGCATAGAGGGAACCTACCTCAACATAAAAAAGGCCGTATATGACAAACCCACAGCCAACATCATTCTCAATGGTGAAAAACTGAAAACACTTCCACTAAGATAAGGAAGAAGACAAGCTTGTCCACTCACAACTATTATTCAACATAGTTGTGGGAGTCCTAATCAGGGCAATCAGAGAAGAAAAAGAAATAAAAGGAATACAAATTGGAAAAGAAGAAGTAAAACTGTCACTGTCTGCAGATGACATGATGCTATACATAGAGAATCCTAAAGATGTCACCAGAAAACCACTAGAGCTAATCAATGAATTTGGTTAAAGTTGCAGGATACAAAATTAATGCAGAGAAATCTCTTGCATTCCTATACACTAATGATTAAAAATCTAAAAGAGAAATTAAGGAAAAACTCCCATTTACCACTGCAACAAAAAGAATAAAATACCTAGGGAAAAACCTACCTAAGGAGACAAAAGACCTGTATGCAGAAAACTATAAGATACTGATGAATGAAATTAAAGGTGATACCAACAGATGGAGAGATATGCCATGTTCTTGAATTGGAAGAATCAATAGTGTGAAAATGACTATACTACCCAAAGCAATCTACAGATTCAATGCAATCCCTGTCAAATTACCAATGGCATTTTTTACAGAACTAGAACAAAAAAACTTAAAATTTGTATGGAGACACAAAAGACCCCAAATAGCCAAAGCAGTCTTGAGGGAAAAAAACGGAGCTGGAGGAATCAGACTCAGTGAATGCAGACTATACTACAAAGCTACAGTAATCAAGACAATATGGTACTGCCACAAAAACACAAACATAGATCAATGGAACAATATAGAAAGCCCAGAGATGGACCCACGCACCTATGGTCAACTAATCTATGACAAAGGAGGCAAGGATATACAATGGAGAAAAGACTGTCTCTTCAATAACTGGTGTTGGGAAAACGACAGCTGCATGTAAAAGAATGAAATTAGAACACTCCCTAACACCATACACAAAAAAAACTCAAAATGGATTAGAGACCTAAATGTAAGACTGGACACTAGAAAACTCTTAGAGGAAAACATAGGAAGAACACTCTTTGACATAAAGCACAGCAACATCTTTTTTGATCCACCTCCTAGAGTAATGGAAATAAAAACAAAAACAAACAAATGGGACCTAATGAAACTTCAAAGCTTTTGCACAACAAAGGAAACCATAAACAAGTTGAAAAGACAACCCCCAGAATGGGAGAAAATATTTGCAAACGAATCAACGGACAAAGGCTGAATCACCAAAATATATAAACAACTCATGCAGCTCAATATTAAAAAAAACAAGCAACACAATCCAAAAATGGGCAAAAGACCTAAATAGACATTTCTACAAAGAAGACATACAGATGGCCAAGAAGCATATGAAAAGCTGCTCAATATCACTAATTATTAGGGAAATGCAAATCGAAACTCCAATGAGGTATCACCTCACACCAGTTAGAATGGGCATCATCAAAAAATCTACAAACAAATGCTGGAGAGTGTGTGGAGAAAAGGGAACCCTCTTGCACTGTCGGTGGGAATATAAATTGATACAGCCACTATGGAGAACAGTATGGAGGTTCCTGAAAATACTAAAAATAGAACTACCATATTTCCCAGCAGTCCCACTACTGGGCATATACCCAGAGAAAACCATAATTCAAAAAGACACATGTACCTCAAAGTTCACTGCAGCACTATTTACAATAGCCAGGTCATGGAAGCAACCTAAATGCCCACTGAAAGATGAATGCTTAAAGAACATGTGGTACATATATACAATGGAATATTACTCAGCCATAAAAAGGAATGAAATTGGGTCATTTGTTGAGACGTGCATGGATGTAAAGACTGTCATACAGAGTGAAGTAAGTCAGAAAGAGAAAAACAAATACCGTATATTAACCCATGCATGTGGAACCTAGAAAAATGGTACAGATGAACCGGTTTGCAGGGCAGAAGTTGAGACACAGATATAGAGAACAAACGTATGGACACCAAGGGGGGAAAGCTGTGGTGGGGTGGGGATGGTGGTGTGCTGAATTGGGCAATTGGGATTGACATGTGTACACTGATGTGTATAAAACTGATGACTAATAAGAACCTGCTGTAAAAAAAAATTAAATTATATTAAATTCAAAAAAAAGACTACATACTGGGGAATTCCCTGGAGGGCCAGTGGTTAGAACTCTGTGCTTCCACTGCAGGGGGCCCGGGTTCAACCACTGGTCAGGGAACTAAGATCACACAATCCTGCTGCACAGCCAAATAAATAAATATAAGACTACATACTGGATGGGTTTTTTTGTGTGTTTATTTATTTATCTATTTTAATTTTGGCTGTGCTGGGTCTTTTTTGCAGCGCAGGGGCTCAGTACTTGCCCCATGGCATGTGGAATCTTAGTTCCCCAATCAGAATCGAACCCGCGTCCCCTGCACTGGAAGGCAGATTCTCAATCACCTGACCACTAGGGAAGTCTCTGGATATTTCCATTTATATGACCAACTTGCAAAGGCAAAACTATGGGACCAGAAAACTGTTCACTGGATGCCATGGTCTGGGAATGGGGGAAGGGTTGGCTATAAATGTGTATGGGGGAATTTTCTGAAATGATGAAACTGTTCTGTATCCTGGTTGTTGTGGCGATTATACAATTGTATACATTTGTCAAAACTCACAGAACTGCACATTAAAAAAGGATGTATTTCACTCTGTAAAAATAATACCTTAATTTTTAAAAAATGAGTAAAAAGAGCCCACTGTGTGGGAGAGGGACCTAAAAGCCAAAATGATATAAAAGTCAGCAAAAAAGCAAAAATGATACTTAAAAATTTTTTACAACTGAAGATGTCATTACTCAGGTTAAAACATTTACAATGCCAAAAACTAGGATATAACTATACTGGAAGACTAGAGAAAGGTGAAATGTGTCTTGGAGGTGGCAGTAAGTGTGCAGCTGTTATGAGAGCTAAATCCTCATCTTTCATTGTAGGAATTCATTGGATAATGTTTAAATCTGAAAAACCAAGACAAAGCAGGATAAGCTTTCTATTTAGAACCATGGAGGCAAAATCAAAGGCTTCAGCTAGAAAACTGGAAGCTGGAAAGACTCCCACCCTGGGTTGTGGGAATCGTGGGTGAAGAGGGTTGGGACAAAAGGCAACTAGTTTTTTGTTTCAAGTCTTAAAACTTTGACTCCTCGAACTATGTATATGCATATCTTTGATGACAATAAAACTTTTTAAAATGAAAAAATAATAATAATAATTGTATGTGAGTACTACAAAGCCATTCAAAATGTTGCTTTTGAAGAATATTTGATAGTATATGAAAATAAATTCTTTATAAAGTAACGTCAAAGATAAGAATGTATAATTTATATGGAATATAATAAAAATTTTTATGGAAAAGACTAGGGGAACATACTTTAAGACATTAGTGGGGCTTCCCTGGTGGCACAGTGGTTGAGAGTCCGCCTGCCGATGCAGGGGACATGGGTTCATGCCCAGGTCCGGGAAGATCCCACATGCCGTGGAGCGGCTGGGCCCGTGAGCCATGGCTGTTGAGCCTGCGTGTCTGGAGCCTGTGCTCCACAACAGAAGATGCCACAACAGTGAGAGGCCCGCAAGTACCACACACACACACACACAAAAGACATCAGTGAAATGGGTATGCTGGTGGGATTGAAAATAATTTACTTTTTCTCTTTCATCCTATCTATAACTTCCACGATATTCTGCACTCACTAATTTTATAATTAGATACTATATTCTATAATAAAATATCTGTAAAGATCAAACAGAGACAATAAAATAAAAGTTGCACCAAGTTTTCTTTTAGTACGCCCTCATTCCCGAAAAGTCAATACGAATGAGTTTGTTAGGAAACTGGTGTTTTCAACAAAACTGTTCTTATCTTGGGCAATCAACCTCCAGAAAGTGTGATTAGCCAGATGCCAGACACAACCTTGAAGTATTTCTGGGAAATCTAAACGGGAGCCTCCACTATCTAACCCTCAGGTCAGTTTTCTGCCAGGAGAAAGGCAGGAACTGAAATACTGGATTATAAGGTATATCATGTGTAATCAGAAGCAGGATTTCAAACATAAGAGATTTATAAACATGCACTCAAAAAGTTTGGTCAGCCTTTTAAGAGCTTTATAGCAAAATTAAGAAGGATGCCATCTAGAAACCATGATCAGAATAAACCTGGATCAGTTCCTACAGAAATGGTATTAGGAACAAAACAATAAATAAATTCGCTGTAAGAAAAGGGGAATGGGTGAACTAGAAAGAAGAAACTTGTGGTCCCAAACGAGACATGGTGAGATAGCACTAAATATGAAAATGTAAACACATATTTGTAAACACAATAAAAAAATCCTGTGTTTGCTAAAATAACCAAACGCACAGATGTGAAATTCTAAAGAACTTACTGCTGGAAGCAGAGCGGGTTTACACCTGAGGTCTATAAATTAAGAGACAACGTCATAATGTCATCTCATCTCTAAGCACTAGAATTTGTAAATTGTAGGTGATATCATAGCAATGAACTAATTCATTAAAGGGCTAGACTGTTATTTTCAATTTTAATATTTTTCATCCAGCACTACATACATGAAATTTCCATTTACAAGTCATTGTACACAATGGATGTACAGTATTCTAGTAAGAAAATAACTCGCACAGGTCCCCTCCAGTTAAATTCTTTAATATTCTACATGTTCTGCCCTCAATAAATTAAGTACCCCTTAATTAAGCTGTTCCATAATTTTAGCATTTCACTCACTGATCCAAGTTGCTTTTATCATCTAATAACAATGCTTCTCATTAAAGGGCTAAAAAATAAAGTAATGAAAATAATTTGTATTAATGAAGATGATTCAGTCTCATGATAAAATTAATGATAAAAACTATAGGCTTTTATTTATACTTGAGAAACACTAAACAATTTTATCTTTTAAACATCCAATTATTCCTATCAAGGTGCTTATGGTATACCTAGCAGAAAACTATGACTGTAATCTTGGTAGAAGTAGAAAACAGTGCTCAAAATACATAAAGCTGGCCTTCCCTGGTGGCGCAGTGGTTGAGAGTCTGCTTGCCGATGCAAGGGATACGGGTTCGTGCCCCAGTCTGGAAAGATCCCACATGCCACGGAGCGGCTGGGCCTGTGAGCCATGGCCGCTGAGCCTGTGAGTCCGGAGCCTGTGCTCTGTAACGGGAGAGTCCACAGCAGTGAGAGCCCCGCATATCGGAAAAAAAAAAAAAAAAAAAAAAAACAAGCATATCGCTTACCTAGGGTCTAACAGGGAAAAACAAAAACAAAAAATCAGGTGCTTACAGGAGATTTCAGATACACTGAAAACTACTTCAGCTTTCTAGCTATTGAACAAACAATGCTAAAGATACCTATGCAAATATACATTGTGTATTCAATCAAATAAATAATGGTATAGCTAGAAGTGATGTTACTGATTCTGAAAAGTATGGAATTGACAATATGAGACAGTGAAAAATATTTTTAACAAATGTTTACTGAGTTACTACTTTGTACCAAACTAGTTTTTGAGGACACAGATATATATCCTAGTCTTTGTGGATACAGTGGTAAATAAATAAGCCCAAAGATCTGTTCTCACGGAACTTTGATTCTAATGGGGAAGCAAAATTAAAAATAAATGATTTCAAAATCCTCAAATTACCACCTACCAATTTATCCCTATCACTTAGTTCCTACTGCTTCATTGTATAAAAAAAAAAAAAAAAAAAAGAACTGCCTTCCACAAATGTGCTACCTTTCTGAGACTTTTGGGGGAATTAAATGGGAGTGGGGACTCTGTGGTGTTAAGACCAAACATTCTGATAGTGCCTGAAAACAAATGCACAGAAGCTGGTGGGTAAAAGTCAATTAAATGGAAATTCTCAACCAATCCTGACTTTACAAGTTTCAGATAAACCAACTTTACACTGAATGCTTTGTACCCAAACATCAAATGTCTTCTGTGTGAGGCTAATCAAAGTGAAGTGTACTACCTTTAAATTATCAAATCCAAAATGCAACAAATTTCCAAAACTCTCTTCTCCAGCTACTCACTGAGTTTGTACCCCACAGACACCCCAAAACATACCACCAGACGTGGACCTTCCCAACAGGACAAGATCCAGACTCATGCACCAAAACACAGGCACTAGTCCCCTCCACCAGGAAGTCTACACAACCCACTGTACCAACCTGAGCCACTGGGGACAGACACCAAAAACAATGGGAACTACGAACCTGCAGCCTGTGAAAAGGAGAACCCAAACACAGTAAGTTAAGCAAAATGAGAAGACAGAAAAACACACAGCAGAAGAAGAAGCAAGGTAAAAACACACCAGACCTAACAAATGAAGAGGAAATAGGCAGTCTACCCGAAAAACAATAAAGAATAATGATAGTAAACATGATCCAAAATCTTGGAAATAGAGAAAATGCAAAAAACATTTAACAAGGACCTAGAAGAACTAAAGGGAAAACAAGCAACGAAGAACAACATAATAAATGAAATTAAAAATACTCTAGAAGGGATCAACAGCAGAATAACTGAGGCAGAAGAACGGATAAGTGACCTGGAAGATAAAAGAGTGGAAATAACTAATGCAGAGCAGAATAAAGAAAAATGAATGAAAAGAACTGAGGACAGTCTCAGAGACCTCTGGGACAACGTTAAATGCATCAATATTCGAATTATAGGGGTCCCAGAAAAAGAAAAGAAAAAGAAAGGGACTGAGAAAATATTTGAAGCAATTATAGTTGAAAACTTCCCTAATACGAGAAAGGAAATAGTTAATCAAGTCCAGGAAGCACGGAGAATTCTGTAAGGGATAACTCCAAGGAGAAACACGCCAAGACACATATTAATCAAACTATCAAAAAATAAAAATAAAGAAATTTATATTTATTATATTTAATATTAATATTAATATTAAATATTAAAAGCAGCAAGGGGAAAACAACAAATAACACACAAGGGAATTCCCATAAGGTTAACAGCTGATCTCTCAGCAGAAACTCTGCAAGCCAGAAGGGAGTGTCAGGACATATTTAAAGTAATGAAGGAGAAAAACCTAAAACCAAGATTACTCTACCCAGCAAGCATCTCATTCAGATTTGACGGAGAAATTAAAACCTTTACAGTAAGCAAAAGCTGAGAGGGTTCAGCACCACCAAACCAGCTTTACAACAAATGCTAAAGGAACTTCTCTAGGCAAGAACATAAGAGAAGGAAAACACCTACAATAACAAACCCAAAACACTTAAGAAAACGGGAACAGGAACATACATATTGATAATTACCGTAAATGGAAATGGAATAAATGCTCCAACCAAAAGACAAAGACTGGCTGAATGGATACAAAATCAAACCCCGTATATATGCTATCTACAAGAGACCCACTTCAGACCTAGGGACACATACAGACTGAAAGTGAGGGGATGGAAAAAGATATTGCATGAAAATGGAAATCAAAAGAAAGCTGGAGTAGCAATTCTCATATCAGACAAAATAGAATTTAAAATAAATCCTATTACAAGAGACAAAGAAGGACACTACATAATGATCAAGGGGGATCAATCCAAGAAGAAGATATAACAATTGTAAATATTTATGCACCCAACATAGGAGCACCTCAATACATAAGGCAAATACTAAGAGCCGCAAAAGGGGAAATCGACAGTAACACAATCATACTAGGGGACTTTAACACCCCACTTACACCACTGCACAGATCACCCAAAATGAAAATAAATAAGGAAACACAAGCTTTAAATGATACATGAAACAAGATGGACTTAATTTATATTTATAGGACATTCCACCCAAAAACAACAGAATACACATTTTCTCAAGTGCTCATGGAACATTCTCCAGGATAGATCACATCTTGGGTCACAAATCAAGCCCTGGTAAATTTAAGAAAATTGAAATCATATGAAGTATCTTTTCTGACCACAACGCTATGAGACTTTATACTAATTACAGCAAAAAAAACTGTAAAAAACACAAACACATGGAGGCTAAACAATACACTATTTAATAACCAAGTGATCACTGAAGAAATCAAAGGTTAAATCAAAAACCACGTAGAAACAAATGACAATGGAGACACGACAACCCAAAACCTATGGGATACAGCAAAAGCAGTTCTAAGAGGGAAGTTTATAGCAATACAATCCTACCTTAAAAAACAGGAAACATCTCAAATAAACAACCTATCATTGCACCTAAAGCAATTAGAGAAAGAAGAACAAAAAAAAACCCCCAAAGTTAGCAGAAGGAAAGAAATAATAAAGATCAGATAAGAAATAAATGAAAAAGAAATGAAGGAAACGATAGCAAAGATCAATAAAACTAAAAGCTAGTTCTTTGAGAAGAAAAACAAAATTGATAAACCATTAGCCAGAATCACCAAGAAAAAAGGGGAGAAGACTCAAATCAATAGAATTAGAAATGAAAAAGGAGATGTAAAAACTGACACTACAGAAATACAAACGATCATGAGAGATTACTACAAGCAACTGTATGCCAATAAAATGGACAACATGGAAGAAATGGACACATTCTTAGAAATGCAAACCTGCTGAGACTGAACCAGGAAGAAATAGAAAATATGAACAGACCAATCACAAGCGCTGAAATTGAAACTCTGATTAAAAATCTTCCAACAAACAAAAGCCCAGGACCTGATGGCTTCACAGGTGAATTCTATCAAACATTTAGAGAAGAGCTAACACCTATCCTGCTCAAACTCCTCCAAAATATAGCAGAGGGAGGAACACTCCCAAACTCATAATACGAGGCCACCATCACCCTGATACCAAAACCAGACAAAGATGCCACAAAGAATGAAAACTACAGGCCAATATCACTGATGAACATAGATGCATAATTCCTCAACAAAATACTAGCAAACAGAATCCAACAGCACATTAAAAGGATCATACACCATGATCAAGTGGGGTTTATTCCAGGAATGCAAGGATTCTTCAATATACACAAATCAATCAAGGTGATACACCATATTAACAAACTGAAGGAGAAAAACCATATGATCATCTCAATAGATGCAGAGAAAGCTTTTGACAAAATTCAACACCCATTTATGATAAAAACCCTCCAGAAAGCAGGCAGAGAGGGAGCTTTCCTCAACATAATAAAGGCCATATATGACAAACCCACAGCCAACATCGTCCTCAATGGTGAAAAACTGAAACCATTTCCACTAAGATCAGGAACAAGACAAGGTTGCCCACTCTCACCACTCTTATTCAACATATTTTTGGAAGTCTTAGCCACAGCAATCAGAGAAGAAAAAGAAATAAATGGAATTCAAATCAGAAAAGAAAAAGTAAAGCTGTCACTGCTTGCAGATGACATGATACTATACACAGAGAATCCTAAAGATGCTACCAGAAAACTACTAGAGCTAATCAATGAGCTTGGTAAAGTAGCAGGATACAAAATGAATGCACAGAAATCTCTGGCATTCCTATATACTAATGATGAAAAATCTGAAAGTGAAATTAAGAAAACACTCCCATTTACCACTGTAACAAAAAGAATAGAACATCTAGGATTAAACCTACCCAAGGAGACAAAAGACCTGTATGCAGAAAATTATAAGACACTGATGAAAGAAATTAAAGATGATACAAACAGATGGAGAGATATACCATGTTCTTGGATTGGAATAATCAACATTGTGAAAATGATTCTACTACCCAAAGCAATCTACAGATTCAATGCAATCCCTATCAAAATACCACTGGTCTGCACATTGTTAGAGCTTAGAGTTGAGGCCACTGGCTGATGAACTCACAAGTGTAGGTAGTGTGCTACATGAGCGGCAAGTTTTTCGCTAACATCACAAGGGTCTCTGGCCCAATGAGTGGAGTTTGATAGTAATACTTGCTACAAATGAAAAAAAAAAAAGAAAAAAAATACCACTGGCATTTTTCAGAAAACTAGAACAAAAAATTTCACAATTTGTATGGAAACACAAAAGACCCTGAATAGCCAAAGCAATCTTGAGAACAAAAAATGGAGCTGGAGGAATCAGGCTCCCTGACTTCAGACTGTACTACAAAGCTACAGTAATCAAGCCAGTATGGTACTGGCACAAAAACAGAAATATAGATCAATGGAACAGGATAGAAAGCCCAGAGATAAACCCACGCACATATGGTCACCTTATCTTTGATAAAGGAGGCACAAATATACAGTGGAGAAAAGACAGCCTCTTCAATAAGTGGTGCTGGGAGAATTGGACAGGTACATGTAAAAGCATGAGATTAGTTCACTCCCTAACACTATACACAAAAATAAGCTCAAAATGGATTAAAGGCCTAAATGTAAGGCCAGAAACTATCAAACTCTTAGAGGAAAACATAGGCAGAACACTCTATGACATAAATCACAGCAAGATCCTTTTTGACCCACCTCCTAGAGAAATGGAAATAAAAACAAAAATAAACGAATGGGACCTAATGAAACTTCAAAGCTTTTGCACAGCAAAGGAAACCATAAACAAGACCAAAAGACAACCCTCAGAATGGGAGAAAATATTTTCAAATGAAGTAACTGACAAAGGATTAATCTCCAAAATTTACATGCAGCTCACACAGCTCAATAACAAAAAAACAAACAACCCAATCCAAAAATGGGTAGAAGACCTAAACAGACATTTCTCCAAAGAAAATATACAGACTGCCAACAAACACATGAAAGAATGCTCAACATCATTAATCATTAGAGAAATGCAAATCAAAACTACAATGAGATATCATCTCACACCAGTCAGAATGGCCATCCTCAAAAAAATCTAGAAACAATAAATGCTGGAGAGGGTGTGCAGAAAAGGGGACACTCTTGCACTGTTGGTGGGAATGTAAATTGATACAGCCACTATGGAGAACAGTATGGAGGTTCCTTAAAAAACTATAAATAGAACTACCATATGACCCAGCAATCCCACTACTGGGCATATACCCTGAGAAGACCGGAATTCAAAAAGAGTCATGTACCAAAATGTTCACTGCAGCTCTATTTACAATCGCCAGGACATGGAAGCAACCTAACTGTCCCTCATTGGATGAATGGATAAAGAAGATGTGGCATATATATACAATGGAATATTAGCCATAAAAGGAAAAGAAATTGAATTATTTGTAATGAGTTGTATGCACCTAGAGTCTGTCATACAGAGTGAAGTAAGTCAGAAAGAGAAAAACAAATACAGTATGCTAACACATATATATGGAATCTAAGAAAAAAAAAATGTCATGAAGAACCTAGGGGTAAGACGGGAATAAAGACACAGACCTACTAGAGAATGGACTTGAGGATATGGGGAGGGGGAAGGGTAAGCTGTGACAAAGTGAGAGAGTGGCATGGACATACATACACTACCGAACGTAAAATAGATAGCTAGTGGGAAGCAGCCGCATAGCACAGGGAGATCAGCTTGGTGCTCTGTGACCTCATAGAGGGGTGGGAGGGAGGGGGACGCAAGAGGGAAGAAATATGGAAATGTATGTATATGTATAACTGATTCACTTTGTTATAAAGAAGAAACTAACACACCACTGTAAAGCAATTATACTCCAATAAAGATATTGAAAAATAAAAAATAAATATCCCTGACCATTTAAATCCTGAACAACTTTTCAGTACCTGTCCTCTAAACCAGGAGAATAGAAGCTAGCTTGACCTAACAAATGGAAATTAATCAGTCAGTGTGGGAGACTAGTGATGGAAAACTACTGGAGTTTCCATTTGAGAAGGAAGTATTTTGGCTCGGTGACATTTAACTCTGCTTCCTTAATTGTCACCTGCTGCTTCTGTACTTAGCTTTTGATCTAACCAAACTGACTTCTTTTTTCCCTACTGCTAGAAAAAGTACAGTAAGTTTCATAAGTAACCCTACATAATCTTTACTAACACAAAATATTCTATTTCTACCCCCTTATTCTCTACAGAGCTAGAAATGGTATTTGATCAATAATGAAACCAGAATCAAGATGCTCGTTTCATTTGACACAAATTTCATTGGTTATTATGGTGTTTTCTGGTATGATTTGGGATTTGGAAATATGCCTGATGGTGTAAGGGCAGTTCCAAGGCAAGTCCCTCAATGATAACTAGCTTAAGGCATAAACTGTATATACGATCAATCTTTTTTGTAACAAATATTATACAAAATTTATCCATTTCATATCAAATAGCTTAGCCTGTTGAATTAAACGTACCTCATCAAATCATGGTTCTGCCCCTTATAAGTAAGAGATTGTGGTAGAGTTAACTAATTCCCCATATATCGCAGTTTTTATCTGTAAAATGAGTCCTATTATCCCACAAATGGCTAGTTATGATGCTTCTGAGAGAAAATGAATGTACAGAGTAAATACTCAATACACTTTATCCATTATTTGTCGTGACCTGTTCTAATTGGAACATAATTATACTTTCTGAGTTTGCCTGCATTTATACATTCAGCAAGTATTTGTGGGGTTCTTATCATGTGTAATCCATGACATCAACTCACTTGGGAATGAATCACTTTTATATTTAGAATGGCTCTATCTCCTAACTCCTAGGGTAGAAATTGGTGGATTATGGGACAAGCTGAAGACAACCCAGAGGCAAAATTCTCAGACAGAAAAGATTTATTATGGAGTGAGGTCTGCATCATAACGAATATGATGCATTGTATCATGGCAGCACCAGGTACCATACGCAACATCAGAAGAAGCGGCACATCGTTTAGTAAGACACCATCACTAACAAACTTCATAAACAAATGGCAAGATAACGGATGGCAAAAGAAGTTTTCTTGAACTAATCCCCAGCTTTATATAATTCAAACTGAAAATTGGACCCAGCGGCCAAACAGCATGCATTTGTGTAGCTCCTAAGCACTAGCAGAAGTATGCTAAAGAAACACAAAATAAATAAGGGGAAAACTGTTATACATTTTCAAATTACAGAGACACACTCTGCTTTTGACAGTAATAATAAAGTTTTATTTGAGTATAAGTTTGCGGATTCTAGCTTCCACCTATATAATCAGGGGTTCCTGATTATATACACAATAATATTCATGGATGATAAATAACTTTTAATATGAAAAAAATGTAAATTAGAACTTCATAAAAGGTAGGATAATCAGATGTGAAACGATGGAGAAAGGTACAAGGGAAAAAGTGAATAAGCATCAGAAAGCATATAATAAGCAAATATCAAGACAATGATAAGAGGTAACGTTTTATCCAAGGGAATATAATCAATGGTGTTAAAAGAGGCATAAAACGTAACTCAGGTGATTGGTTTTCATGGAAACTACACATATACTCAATAAGAATAGAGTATATAATTTTGAATATTGCATAGAATCACGTGTGTGTGTTGAAAAATACTGCATAAATGGAGGTATAAGGTGGAATGAAGGACCACGGTAACTAGTAAAAGAGAGCTAGCTTATTTTCTATGATCCTATAAACAATGTTTGGATTTTAACTCTCAGGAAAAAGCTCCCTCATCTTTCCACCACAAATCACAGATACTGACAACTATGCCCACCCACTTGTTCTTTCCTCTTCTTACAATTAGTGTTCCCATTTCAATTAAGGCAAATCTCTCTACTTGTACTTTTCACTTGTTTCCTACTGAATCCTCAATTCTTCCTCAGCCTACACACACTTTACCACTTGACAGACAAAGCAGATTAAAAAAACAAAAAACTTTGGTATGCTGGTAAACGTTTTCAAAACAGACAAAAACAAACAAAAAACAAGCACAATAACAATGAAATCCCTGATATGTAGTGTTCACCAATCTCCCTGGCATAAGTCCTCCTACCATGACTGAGTTCAAGTTTAACAACCTGCTGGCATAATTCCTGAATTTAACTATGTGCTCTAGTGAGCCTGTCTGGTTCCTCTTTCATTTCTCTGTTTCCCTTCACAAAAAAAACTTTTCAAATCTTTCAGCTATATTCTTTATACCTACTTTCTTATCACTGCTCCCCATTTCATTCAACTCATTTACCTAGCATCTTATATATGCCAAGAATGAATGAATACAGCAGTGAACAAAGCAATGACTCTGCCCTCATGAAGCCTAGATTTTAGTTGAGATGCAGACAATACATAAAAACAAATCTACAGCCTCTCAGATTGCAAGTGCTATAGAAAACAATAAAATGGGTAGGGAATGGGTACGGTCACTATTTTAAGGAGGATGGGCTCAGAAGGCATCTTGAGGTAAGAAGGGATCAGACAACTGCCTTCTGCTCCTCTACCCCTCTAATGGCTACAATGTTGCCAAGCCTAATCGATGTTTCTCTATCTCCATCTGATTCTGTAGCTACCAGTTGCACTCTTTCATTCTTCAACTGCTTTGTTTTCCTTGGATCCTTTGACAATACATTCTTCAGGTTTTCTAAGGATCTAGCCACACTTTCTCAGGCTTTCTTTCCAGTGTAACCTATTTAAATGAGATGAAATTTTGGAGAGACTTATAGGTTGGATCTGGGTCTTCATTAGCTATACTCACTCTTCCCTAGGTGATGTCATCCAATTTTCCCTTCCTCTTCCTCTCCCTCCTCCCTCTTTTTCTCCCCCTCTCCCTCTCTCTTAAATATTGCCTATACGTTAATGATTCCCAAATACCTATCTCCAGCTTAGACCTCTCTTTCCCCAGGAGGCAGCTCAAATTCGTTATACACAAACTAAGGCTCCCAATTCTCTTCAAAACCATTAGTCTCCCCCATTAATCACCACCTCCAAATATGGCTACAATATTCATACATTATGTCAGACTGTAAACTTAGGTATTGCCCTTGATTTTTTTTTCCTGTATTCCCTCATTTGATCCATTATCAAGCCTTGCCTTTTCTGCCTCTAAAAGGAATACATGCATGCACTCATCTTCATGTCCTCTATTACTATTTCACCCAAGCCATGATCCTTGCCTTCTGGGTCCAACACATTCACATCCTAACTCTCCTCATGCCTTTCAGTTCATTCTGTTTGAAACAGCTGGAATTATCTTTTTAAAAACACAAATTAAAGTGCAACATTCTCATACTTAAAACCCTTCAAAACTTCTCATTTGTTTAGAATAAATCCAAACTGCTTCCCTAACCAACAAGGTTCTACATGGCCCAATCCCGAACTCTCAGCTAATAGAAATCTAATGGCCTCTTTCTTTCTCGCCCACTACCTTTCAGATATACTAGCCTTGTTTTCACATCTGAAGTAACACAGGCCCTTGTATACCTCTTAGTTTTTACACCTGCTGTTCTCATTACCTAAAATACGTTCCCCACCTTTTTGCATTTTTGATTCATTCTTATCCATTAGGTTTTAGCTCATATGGCACCTCCTCAGAGATGCATTTGTTAATCACCCTGTTTTAAGAAGCCCTCTCCCTTTCCCTTTACTTTATTTCACATTGACTCATTTCCCTTATGTCATTTAGCACAAATTGTAGTTTTTCTGCTTATTTACTCGTTCCCTCTCACTATTATTTGTCTCTCTACAATTATATAAGCCCTACGAGAGCAGGAAATTTCTCTAATTTTTTTTTTTACCACTTACTGACAAAGAGTGGGTAGTCCATATTTGTTAAATTAGTAAATGAATCAATTAACAGGTAATTATGGCTGCTGGGAATGAAGTTTCACTTCAGTGAAGTGAACACAGAAAAAGACTCACATTGAAAATTGAAAACTCATTGAAGGGGAAGAAGGCACTATAACAAAAAGGGGCAGGCAGTATTTACCTTCCTCCAAAATTATGTTAAAAAGATTCGGTATGATATTTAATCACTCTTCATTGAGCATCAATTATGTACAAGGGATTTTTATTATGTTTTCTCACTTACCTTCAACACTCTCTAATGAGTTAAGAATACTGTACAAGGTCATATAACTAGTAAAGGATAGGCCGATTAAAGCAGGAAAAAAAAGAGACTCTTGGGTCCACATCCTAGTTCTCTCATTTTGTAACACTGGACAAGTTTAAACAGACTGAGCTTCAGCTTCCTATTGTACCACAAAAGCTTTCTTAAGTTATTGATCACATTCTCAAAAAACGATACTTGATTTGCATAACATCTCATGTGAGGAAAAGGATATGTTTTTAAGTAATAGGGAAAG
>NW_006784469.1:105881-214081 GCF_000442215.2 Lipotes vexillifer | reverse complement strand
GGGAAAGAAGCATTCTTTTCTAAATTAGAGAGCATTAGCAGGTTAATCAAGAAACCTATGAGTGATGATCATAAGCTAGGGCATTTTTAACTCAGATTGCAAATACTCAAGCTAATACTCAAGACAGGAAAACTAATGTTTTATTCATTGTTTCTAAGCTTTGACACAGACTCTACAAAATAACACAGTGCTTTGCACAGAATAGATGTTCAAAAATTATTCACTGATATCTACAGAAAACTGTGTTCAAGTACTCTCTGACCCAGGGTAGGAAAAGATAACTCCTGAGAACGTGGATAAAGCAGATGTCTCAGAAATTTTGTACTAAGTGTCTGAATACAAGTGAAAACATTGCCATCTCACTAAAACTATAACCTAGTGGTGGGTAAGATCTTACTGAATAATTACGATTATAAAGGCAGTTCTTTAAGCTGAGATATAAGAATGAGAAAGGGGTTCAGTTAAGAAACAAAGAAAATGAGGTATGATACACACATATTTATAAACAATATTGTCATTTATATAACTACTGTATGTGGGCATGAATGTGTGAGTTTAGACAGATAGATAGGTAGACAGACAGACAGGTACGGATATGTAGATGGATATGTAGATAGATGTATATGTCTTATTTGAAAAGCAAACCCTTTTAACCAGCAATCAGTAACATCAAAGAATGGGTAGAAAGAAGGAAAGGCTTTAATGTAATCTTCTCATTCCTATTTTAACTGCTGGATGTTCATTTTACCCGTTTGAAATTTTTTAATTTCTTCTCTCTTTTCCAATGGCCGGACAAGAGTTAAAATGGATATGCTAAATACTACATAGCTAAGTTTCTTGACACAGCTTCTCATTCTTGATTCTGAAATTTCAGCTTCTCTCAAATCTCTCTCCTTCAAGTTGAATGCTACCAATATGGGTCTGGCTCCCCCAGATGACTGCAAGCCTCACAGCTTGGTATAACTAGCTCCGTCACTATACCCTACAAAGCCTGTTTCACAACCCACAATGTCAGACCCTATTCAGGTTCTGGTCTCAGACTGACCAAATGGGCTCCATTTCTACTCTCATCATGAGAGTAGAGTCAGCCTGTCCCTTGAAAAGAAACCTCTTTCTCAGAAGGAACAGGTCAGATTGATGTTTTTAGCTCCAACAGTTAGTCTTTTAGTTCTCCCTAATTTTTGTGTTTCATTAGTTTGGATTTAAACTCTTACTTTAAAACATTTTTTATTATAAAACCAATACATGCTGTTATAATGGAAAATTAAAATAGTACAGAAGTATATTAAGTGAATAGTGAAAGTACCCCACATCTGTACAACACTCCATCCCCACATCTGTACAACACTCCATCCCCACTGTCTAGACATAATATTTCTCAGCAGAAGCTATGCTAGCTGTATATTCATTCATTCATCTATCCATCTGTCCTTTTAGCCACCCATTTATCTATTCATCTCCCTATCTAATGAGATCAAACTCCATACACACAACCTACAAACCTACTTTGCTACATAAAATAAATTAAATAAATTCTTATTCTAAAACTCACTGACTTTATATAATTTTCGATAACTAACTTAATTTCTTCCTCTCTCCATGCCCTCATCAATAAAATGGGGCTAACGCTTTTGAAAGAATTAAGATAAATATAAGTACTTAGAAAAAGGCCTTTCAAAAAGTAAGTTTTCAGCAAAATGCAGCTTAAAAATGTATATACATATACACGCATATACACAATTTGGACCTTAAAAATTAATTTTAGTAATGCATACATTCATCCACTCATTTATTTATCCTGCAACTGTTTATTGGGCACCTATCATATATAAGTCAAGGATTATGTTAGGAACTATAGCTTTAATAGCAAGCAAAAGTTAAAACAAATATAAACAAACCTGAACTCTGATTTTATGGAACCTATAGCCCAATGGTAGAGCTACACCTGCCTAGCATTCAACAGTATGGAATAATACTGCAACAACTATAAGCAAAGCTGGAGTGTGCATCCTTATATATGTGTCTTACACATGTATGAGCATTCCTATATACCTAACTCCTAAATGTGAAATCTCAGCATCAAAGATATGTACAATTCCAAACGCTGAAATTCCACATTTTCTATATATAATTTTCAAGTGGTTCTTCCACCAAAGGAAACATGAGGCCTATTTCCATGAACCCTCATCATCACAGGATATTATACCTTTCATTTCGTTAATTATTAGCAGTGTTGAGCTTACTTTTGTTTTCACTGGTTATCTGTAGTTTTCTCAAGTGGACGTCAACATCCTATTTAGCCACTATTCAAACAATGGTGCAAAATATTCCTTCATATTCATTGTAGTTTTATCACAGTGAAGTTATTAATACTTTACTCTCAGTATGATTCCCCAGTCTGTGATATGCTTTGTTACTTTTTAATGGTGTCTTTCTTATTTGAAAATATTTTATTTTGTATTGTTAAATCTGTCAATTTTATTTTATAGCTCCTGAGTTTTATGTCACCTTAATATTATTAATATATTTTTATATATTTAAACATATATTTTTAAGTTTTATGTATGCACATTAAATGATTATTATCTGAAAATTATTTAGTATTTATTGTGGAACTAGGTTATCACTGCATCTTTCTTTCCAAAACAATGTCAAAGATTTTAATTTAATTTACTGGCTAACCTACCTTTTCTCTAAGAGAGGAAAGGCCATTCCTAAATATAAAATTTACCTAAATAAAAGGAACTTTTGTGAAAATGTCTATTCTGTATCATTAAACTACATCTCTATATCATGCCACACTCTGTAAGTATGTTATGAAATATACTAAAGCGAGACCTTCAAGATGGCAGAGGAGTAAGACGTGGAGATCACCTTCCTCCCCCCAAATACATCAGAAATACATCTACATGTGGAACAATTCCTACAGGACACCTACTGAACACTGGCAGAAGACCTCAAACTTCCCAAAAGGCAAGAAACTCCCCACGTACCTGGGTAGGGAAAAAGAAAACACAGAGACAAAAGAATAGGGACGGGACCTGCACCAGTGGGACGGAGCCGTGAAGGAGCAAAGGTTTCCACACACTAGGAAGCCTCTTTGCGGGCAGAGACGAGGGGTGGTGGAGTGGAAAGCTTTGGAGCCACAAAGGAGACTGCAGCAGCAGGGGTGCAGAGGGCAAAGTGGAGAGATTCCCGCACAGAGGATCGGTGCCGACCAGCACTCACCAGCCCGAGAGGCTTGTCTGCTCACCCACCAGGACGGGTGGGGGCTGGAGCTAAGGCACGGGCTTCGGAGGTTGGATCCCAGGGAGAGGACTGGGGTTGGCTGCGTGAACACAGCCTTAAGGGGGGTAGTGCACCACAGCTAGCTGGGAGGGAATCCGGGAAAAGGTCTGGAACTGCCTAAGAGTCAAGAGACCACTGTTTTGGGGTGAGTGAGGAGAAGGGATTCAGAGCACCGCCTAAACAAGCTCCAGAGACGGGCATGGCTGTGGCTATCAGCATGGATACCAGAGACGGGCATGAGATGCTAAGGCTGCTGCTGCCGCCACCAAGAATCCTGTGTGCAAGCACAGGTCACCCTCCACACCTCCCCTCCCGGGAGCCTGGGCAGCCCACCACTGCCAGGGTCCCGTGATCCAGGAGAACACACTGCACACTTCAGGCCGGTGGAATGCCATGCCGGCCTCTGCCGCCACAGGCTCGCCCCACACTCCATACCCCTCCCTCCTCCCAGCCTGAGTGAGCCAGAGCTCCCTAATCAGCTGCTCCATTAACTCCGTCCTGTCTGAGCGGGAAACAGATGACTTCACGTGACCTACACGCCGAGGCGGGGTGAATCCAAAGCTGAACCCCAGGAGCTGTGTGAACAAAGAAGGGAAAGGGAAATCTCTTCCAGCAGCCTCAGGAGCGGCGCATTAAATCTCCACAATCAACTTGATGTACCCTGCTATGTGGAATGCCTGAATACACAACGAATCATCCGAAAATTGAGGTGGTCGACTATGGGAGCAACTGTAGCCTTGGGGTTTGCTGTATGCGACTGACTGGTTTCTGGTGCTATGTTTATCTTAGTTTAGTATTTGGAGTTTATAATCATTGGTACATTTGTTTATTGATTTGGTTGCACTCTTCCTTTTTTTTATATATACACTTTTTTTTCTTTTTCTCTTTTTGTGAGTGTGTATGTGTATGCTTCTTTGTGTAATTTTGTCTGAATAGCCTTGCTTTTACAAATTGTCCTAGGGTTCTGTCTGTCCGTTGTTTTTTCTTTTTTAATATAGTTTAACACTTGTTATCATTGGTGAAATTGTTTTTTGGTTTGGTTGCTCTCTTCTTTCTTTCTTCTTTTTTTATTACTTTCTATTTTTTATTTTTCCTAAAATTCTTTATTTTTTGTTTTAATAACTTTATTTCTTTTAATTTTTTTTTCTTCCTTCTTTCTTTCTTTTTCTCTTCCTCTTCCTCTGAGCCGTGTGGCTGACAGGGTTTTGGTGATCTGATCGGGTATCAGGCCTGTGCCACTGAAGTGGGAGAGCCAAGTTCAGGACATTGGTCCACCAGAGACCTCCCAGCTCCACGTAGTATCAATGGCGAAAGCTCTCCAAGAGATCTCCATCTCAGTTATAAGACCCAGCTCCATTCAACAACCAGCAAGCTACAGTGCTGGACACCCTATGCCACACACCTAGCAAGACAGGAACACAACCACACCAATTAGGAAACAGGCTGCCTAAAATCATAATAAAGTCAGACACAGCAAAAAAACACCACAGGACACAGTCCTGCGCACCAGAAAGACAAGATCCAGCCTCATCCACCAGAACACAGGCACTAGTCCCCTCCACCAGGAAGCCTACACAATCTACTGAAGCAACCTTAGCCACTGGGGACAGACACCAAAAACAACAGGAACCTGCAGCCTGTGAAAAGGATACCCCAAACACAGTAAGTTAAGCAAAATGAGAAGACAGAGAAACACACAGCAGATGAAGAAGCAAGGTTAAAAACCCACCAGACCTAACAAATGAAGAGAAAAGAGGCAGTCTACCTGAAAAAGAATTCAGAGTAATAATACTAACGATGATCCAAAATCTTGGAAACAGAACAGAGACAATACAAGAAACTTTTAACAAGGACCTACAAGAACAAACGATGATGAACAACACAATAAATGAAATTAAAAATTCTCTAGAAGGAATCAATAGCTGAATAACTGAGGCAGAGGAACGGATAGTGACTTGGAAGATAAAACAGTGGAAATAACTGCCACAGAGCAGAATAAAGAAAAAAGAATGGAAAGAATTGAAGACAGTCTCACAGACCTCTGGGACAATATTAAATGCACAAACATTTGAATTATAGGAGTCCGAGAAGAAGAAGAGAAAAAGAAAGGGACTGAGAAAATATTTGAAGAGATTATAGTTGAAAACTTCCCTAATATGGGAAAGAAACTAGCCACCCAAGACCATGAAGCACACAGAGTCCCATACTGGATAAATCCAAGGAGAAACAGGCCAAGACACATATTAATCAAACTATCAAAAATTAAATACAAAGAAAAAATATTAAAAGCAGCAAGGGAAAAACAAAAAAATAACATACGGGGGAATCCCCATAATGTTAACAGCTGATATTTCAGTAGAAATTCTGCAAGCCAGAAGGGAGTGGCAAGACATATTTAAAGTGATGAAAGGGATAAACCTAAAATCAAGATTACTCTACCCAGCAATGATCTTATGCAGATTCGACAGAGAAATTAAAACCTTTACAGACAAGCAAAAGCTAAGAGAATTCAGCACCACCAAACCAGCTTTACAACAAATGCTAAAGGAACTTCTCTAGGTAGGAAACACAAGGGAAGGAAAAGACCTACAATAACAAACCCAAAACAATTAAGAAAATGGGAATAGGAACATACATATCCATAATTACCTTAAATGTAAATGGATTAAATGCTCCCACCAAAAGACACAGACTGGCTGAATGGATATAAAAACAAGACCCGTATATATGCTGGGCACAAAAGACCCACTTCAGACCTAGGGACACATACAGACTGAAAGTGAGGGGATGCAAAAAGATATTCCATGCAAATGGAAATCAAAAGAAAGCTGGAATAGCAATTCTCATATCAGACAAAATAGACTTTAAAATAAAGAATATTACAAGACACACAGAAGGACACTACATAATGATCAAGAGATCACTCCAAGAAGAAGACATAACATTTGTAAATATTTACACACCCAACATAGGAGCACCTCAATACATAAGGTAAATGCTAACAGCCATCAAAGAGGAAATCGACAGTAACACAATCTTAGTAGGGTACATTTAACACCCCACTTTCACCAACAGACAGGTCATCCAAAATGAAAATAAATAAGGAAACACAAACTTTAAATGACACATTAAAAAAGATAGACTTAATTTATATTTATAGGACATTCCAACCAAAAACAACAGAATACACTTTCTACTCAAGGGCACATGGAACATTCTCCAGGACAGATCATATCGTGGGTCACAAATCAAGCCTTGGTAGATTTAAGAAAATTGAAATCGTATCAAGTATCTTTTCGGACCACAATGCTATGAGGCTAGATATCAATTACAGGAAAAAATCTGCAAAAAATACTAACACACGGAGGCTAAACAATACACTACTTAATAACCAACAGATCACTGAAAATATCAAGGAGGAAATCACAAAATACCTAGAAACAAATGACAGTGAAAACACGATGACCCAAAACCTATGGAATGCAGCAAAAGCAGTTCTAAGAGGGAAGTTTATACAATCCTACCTCAAGAAACAAGAAACATGTCAAATAAACAACCTAACCTTACACCTATGGCAATTAGAGAAAGAGGAACTAAAACACCCCAAAGTTAGCAGAAGGAAAGAAATCATAAAGATCAGATCGGAAATAAATTTCAAAAATGAAAGAAATGATAGCAAATATCAATAAAACTAGAAGAGGGTTCTTTGAGAAGATAAACAAAATTGATAAAGCATTAGTCAGACTCAACAAGAAACAAAGACAGAAGACTCAAATCAGTAGAATTAGAGAAGAAAAATGAAGAGTAACAACTGACACTGCAGAAATACAAAGACTCATGAGAGATTACTACAAGCAACTATTTGCCAATAAAAAGGACAACCTGGAAGAAATGGACAAATTCATAGAAAAGCACAACCTTCCAAGACTATACCAGGAAGAAATAGAAAATATAAACAGACCAATCACAAGCACTGTGATTGAGACTGTGATTAAAAATCTTCGAACAAACAAAAGCCCAGGACCAGATGGCTTCACAGGAGAATTCTATCAAACATTTAGAGAAGAGCTAACACCTATCCTTCTCAAACTCTTCCAAAATACAGCAGAGGGAGGAACACTCCCAAACTCATAATACGAGGCCACCATCACCCTGATACCAAAACCAGACAGAGATGTCACAAAGAAAGCAAACTACAGGCCAATCTCATTGATGAACATAGATGCAAAAAACCTCAACAAACTACTACCAAACAGAATCCAACAGCACATTAAAAGGATCATAAACCATGATCAAGTGGGGTATATCCCAGGAAGGCAAGGATTCTTCAATATATGCAAATGAATCAATGTTATACACCATGTTAACAAACTGAAGGAGAAAAACCGTATGATCTTTTCAATAGATGCAGAAAAAGCTTTTGACAAAATTCAACACCAATTTATGATAAAAACCCTCCAGAATGTAAGCATAGAGGGAACTTGCCTCAACATAATAAAGGCCATTTATGACAAACCTAAAGTCAACATGATTCTCAATGGTGAAAAACTGAAACCATTTCCTCTAAGACCAGGAACAAGACAAGGTTGTCCACTCTCAGCACGATTATTCAACATAGTTTTGGAAGTTTTAGCGACAGAAATCAGAGAAGAAAAATAAATAAAAGGAATCCAAATCGGAAAAGAAGAAATAAAGCTATCACTGTTTGCAGATAACATGATCCTGTACATAGAGAATCCTAAAGATGCTACCAGAAAACTACTAGAGCTAATCAATGAATTTGGTAAAGTAGCAGGATACAAAATCAATGCACAGAAATATCTTGCATTCCTATACACTAATGATGGAAACTCTGAAGGAGAAATTAAGTAAACACTCCCATTTACCACTGCAACTAAAAGAATATAATACCTAGGAATGAACCTACCTAAGGAGACAAAAGACCTGTATGCAAAAAAGTATAAGACACTGAAGAAAGAAATTCAAGATGATACAAATAGATGGAGAGATATACCATGTTCTTGGATTGGAAGAATCAACATTGCGAAAATGACTATACTACCCAAAGCAATCTACAGATTGAGTGCAATCCCTATCAACCTACCAATGGCGTTTTTCACAGAACTAGAACAAAAAATTTCACAATTTGTATGGAAACACAAAAGATGCTGAATAGCCAAAGCAATCTTCAGAAAGAAAAATGGAGCTGGAGGAATCAGGCTCCCAAACTTCAGACTATACTACAAAGCTACAGTAATCAAGACAGTATAGTACTGGCAAAAAAAAACAGAAATATAGATCAGTGGAACAGGATACAAAGCCCAGAGATAAACACACGCACATATCATGACCTTATTTTTGATAAACGAAGAAAGAATATACAATGGAGAAAAGAGAGCCTCTTCAATAAGTGGTGTTGGGAAAACTGGACAGCTATATGTAAAAGAATGAAATTAGAACACTCCCTAACACCACACACAAAAATAAACTCAAAATGGATTAAAGACTTAAATGTAAGGGCAGACACTATAAAATTCTTAGAAGAAAACATAGGTAGAACACTCTATGACATAAATCACAGCAAGATGCTTTTGACCCACCTCCTAGAGAAATGGAGATAAAAGCAAAAATAAACAAATGGGACGTAAAGAAGCTTAAAAGCTTTTGCGCAGCAAAGGAAACCATATACCAGACAGAAAGACAACTCTCAGAATGGGAGAAAATATCTGCATATGAAGCAACTGACAAAGGATTAATCTCCAAAATTTACAAGCAGCTCATGTAGCTCAATATCAAAAAAACAACCTAATCTAAAAATGGGCAGAAGACCTAAATAGACAATTCTCCAAAGAAGATACAGAGATTGCCAACAAACACATGAAAGGATGCTCAACATCACTAATCATTAGAGAAATGTAAATCAAAACTACAATGAGGTATCACGTCACACCAGTAAGAATGGCTGTCATCAAAATATCTACAAACAATAAACGCTGGAGAGGGTTTGGAGAAAAGGGAACCCTCTTGCACTCTTGGTGGGAATGTAAATTGATACAGCCACTACGGAGAACAGTATGGAGGTTCCTTAAAAACTGAATAAAAACTATGATATGACCCAGCAATCCCACTACTGGGCATATACCCTGAGAAACCATAATTCAAAAAGACTCATGGACCACAATGTTCATTGCAGCTCTAAGTACAATAGCCAGGACATGGAAGCAACCTAAGTGTCCATCAACAGATGAATGGATGAAGAAGATGTGGCACATATATACAATGGAATATTACTCAGCCATAAAAAGAAACGAATTTGAGTTATTTGTAGTGAGGTGGATGGACCTAGAGTCTGTCATACAGAGTGAAGCAGGTCAGAAAGAGAAAAACAAATACCGTATGCTAACACATATACATGGAATCTAAAAAATAAATAAATAAATGGTTCTGAAACACCTAGGGGCAGGACAGGAATAAAGATGCAGACATAGAGAATGGACTTGAGGACACGGGGAGGGGGAAGGGTAAGCTGGATGAAGTGAGAGACTGGCATGGACATATATATACTGCCAAATGTAAAACAGATAGCTAGTGGGAAGCAGCCACATAGCACAGGGAGATCAGCTCGGTGCTTTGTGACCACCTAGAGGGGTGGGATAGGGAGGGTGGGAGGGAGACGCAGGAGGGAGGATATATGGTGATATATGTATAGGTATAGCTGATTCACTTTGTTATACAGCAGAAACTAACACACCACTGTAAAGCAATTATACTCCAATTAAGCTGTTAAAAAAAATAAAAATAAAATGGATAAACAATGAGGTCCTACTGCACAGCACAGGGAACTACATATAATATCCTGTGATAAACCATAATGGAAAACAATGTAAATAAGAATGTATATATGTGTATAACTGAGTTACTTTGCTGAAGAAAAGAGATTGGCACAGCATTGTAAATTAACTATACTTCAATTAAAAAAAATTTTTTAAAGAAAAAAAAGAGACTAGTTTTAGAAGTATCTCAACAACTACATGTGCCTTCCCTTTTGTGTGATTTACTTATAGTGTGTTCACCTGCACACATTTCTACCCTTCCTTCTCTGCCTGTGTCCCTAGGTGGCTGACCCTTTCACACTGCATCTCTTGGAATCATATGCTGGCTGCATTCCAGGTGCATAAATGCAATGGAGAGGACCATCTGGAGATTCAAAGATAAGGTAAGAGAAAGCTAGAGAAATTTTTCCTCCACAAGTTCTCTGCTCCAGAGCTGCATCTTGTAGTAGATGATTCCTTCCAACAACTACATTTCCCAATATGTGTTTTCTCCTCCAGTAGTGCAGCTTTCACTAGACTACATTAACCTCCATTCTCTCTGTTTTTTCCCCTCTCCCCCTAAGCCCTAGGGACAGTAACTGCTTCCCACTGTTGCTCCTCTCTGGGTGACTCATTGTCACCTGTTTGTAAATATATTATACCTCTATAAGTAAACTTTAAAAAATTCTCTTCAACTATTTAAGATAAATTCTATTTCTTGCTGGGATTCTGTTATAACTTATGAAATAATACAGAGAAATATAATTAGATAGATACAGAGATTGACATACATGTGTATCTTTATATAACTATACCTTGACTGAAATTACTTTGAATGTACAGATTAACTTACAGAAAACTAGCATTTTCATCATATATGTATGTCTCTTCCTTTCCTCATGTCTTTATATACTTATAATTCAAACTTAAACTTTCTCTGAACAATCTTTACGCTTTCCTGTGTAACTAATTCCAAGAAATATATAGCTTTTGTAGCTATTCTAAATAGGATTTTAACATTTCTTTACATTTTTAATGGCTACTGTGCTTTTAATAAAGGAGAAAAATCACACTGTTTTCAAATGATGATACTTTAGTCCATCTTTTCATATATACACACACACACACACACACACACATATATATATATATCAGATTTTTTCTTGTCATATGACATTTGCTAGGTTCTCTAGAAAAACACTGAAGACCAATAAGAAATGTCCTTGAATTGTTTATTATTTTAATAAGAATTCTTCTAGCATATCAAGATAAAAAGTTTCCTTCTATTCCTAAATTTGTAAGACATTTTTTTGAGACTTGGTAATGAATTTTAGCAAACGCCACTGGATTTACACAGAAACACACACACACATACATACATACATACACATATACATAATCTTTTTTTACTGGGAGAACTGACTAGTTATGGTTTCCTGACCTTCTTTAAGAGAAGAACAAAGGTTAAATGTTACTTGCTTACTGTTTTGTACTTCATTTTGAATTTCATTATTAACATAAATGTTATTCTAAATTAACTTAACAAGTGAAATCTCTTAAGTTTCAGGTCTTTAAAAGCTGTGCCTTATCCCTCTTTAAGATATATGGCAAATATGGATGGAATTTCACTTTTAGCGAATAATTTTTCTAGCTAAAAATGTTTGTATTCTAATTTATACTGAAGTGTAAATAGTTAATAACTTTCCATGTTTAAAGTGCTTCATTTAAACAAAATTAATCTTTATTTGATGTATATCTTTAGATGGGGGAGGAGGCTATATATCTGATAGAATAACAGTTTTATTCATTTACTAACATAAATGGTCACTCAACTGGAGAAGGTCAGAGAGGAGCTGATTCATAATCCCTATCCTGGACATAGCAGGAAACAAGGTGAAACCCCATGCTTCGTCTGTCATGATTACCATAGCAATGACCCAGAAATTATATCCACACTCAGCATTTCTGTTTTCATCCACGTATTCTTAGGAATTAAAAAATAATTAAACTAAAATAGGTCTGGGCATGTATGAGCAGATAAAATAGCTTGAAATAGAAAATGCTACAAAGATTCAGATAATCTTGATAGGTCTAAGCTTCTAGAGGGTTATATGAATCAAATGCAAATTAGCCCTAAACTTTGAGATTCTTTTTCAGTTTCTCATTATAAATTAGTTACTCTATGTGAGTGACTGTTGTACAATGAAGAATGAAGTAGATGAAATTCTCAGTAAAGAGTACATACATTGCTGAGAAATCAGAGTCAACTATTTCTATAACTCTGGGTCTTTGCACTAAATGAATTAAGAGAAAAAAAACTGAGTGTTTCAAAATTTAAATTAATTATGGTAATACACATTTACCTCCAAATATTAAACTAGAATAATGGAAACACAAAATTTTATTTTGGCAGAAATTAATCTTTTGAATTTTGTACAGATGCACATTATGCTTTAAGCATATTACATGTGGACTTAACTTTTGTGCTTTTATTTAAGCTATTTTCACTGTCAGGAATGTCTGGTCCTATTTCTTTTCATTTATTTAACTGAATAAATGTTATGAATCCGTTCATTTTCAGGTGCTGTGCAACTGTTTCCCTGAACACTGTAAGAGCTCAGTACATAATGACATTTTCCAAACTCTGAACTTTTATAGCCAGGTGGATTCTATCCTATACTACCTTGAAATTCGAGTTGATACACACAAACAAAATGGAGGTATTAGAAGACTATTTTTGAGGGACCTGAGATTCTTTTAAAAATATTTTAATATTGACTTAATTACACTGTGATTATCAAATCAATGTTTTTCTTAAAGATAACGGATCCAGAATGGACTGGAAGCTATAGAATGCCAGGCTCTGGTGCTGTTTGCTGAAGATAAATACTGGACAAGACAAACATAGCCCCTGACCTCACAGCACTTAGGTGCACATGACAAAAAATAACTAAGAGGCCATATGGTGTAGGTTTTTCTAAATTGTTATATATAGGAATGTTTTAATATTAAAGAGTGCTAAATACATTAACACAATACCTATGTATGATCATTTACAAGGAAAGTAATGAAACAAGAAGATAAAGATATCAGCATTACTTTGACTTTTTACATCTGAACAAGCAACTCAATAGTCATCACACCTATTTTAGGGATTAAATCAAACCATTTAAAAGACTGTTTGTCTACCAAGTTCCTTTAATATTACTACTTTTTCTATTTTTCTTTTTTTTAGGATTGAAGGAAGAACGATATGAACTTTTAAAAGATAATGCATTTTCAAGACTGGCTCAATTCCTACTTATTAAATACTTAGGAAAATAAAAAAATTTTAATGGTCATACGCAGACATCCAGTTCTCTGCTCTTCTGTCAGATAATTTGAATTAGTTACATGCTCTTTTTCTGTTATTTGTTTCATAGCCCACACTTAATTCAACAATTTAACCCATGTGGGAATGTCATTCGATTCACATATTTGCCCTCATATGGATTTTCTGTGCCTTTCTGAAAACAATTAGGTCCTAAGTTCACTTTCTTGAAACATGGATGTCAAATGAGCAAACAGAGAAAACGGCTTTAACAAAGGCTAACACTAGTATATATAAATGATATAAAATTTTTCAAAACTGGTTATACATATCAGGATCAGATTTTAGATACAAATTAAAAGCATATTACTATATTTGAAATGAAAAAAAATCAGATTCAACACTTGGCAAGTAAAATTTAGTACACAGCTTAAAATGATATAAAAATTTACTTCTTGAGGAAGTCCTTTAGAAAAATTGATCATATTTAAAACGATAAATATACACTTAAGAATTGTGCATGTTAATAATAATAACAACATACGCCAAACTAAATTAGACATTTTTTTTTCCTCCTGCAGAAACTAAGTGAGGTTAATACAGTTGGTGACATGAACCTAATTTACAGGGCCATTAGAGCTGAAATGTTTCAAATACATTACTGTTCAGTTCTTACCCTTTGCATAAAGTTGATTTATGAAGAAATATGCAAGTCTAGAGTAGTCCACTAACGTATGCTTTTTTTATACGATTATTTCACACAAAATGGTTATTGACTATATATATTTTGTCTAGGTCTTTACACAGGAGAGTTTTCACATAATTCATTTACAATTCAGTTAGCAAGAAAACGTGTTAAATTGAATTTTACTCTGAAACAATAAATCAAACCAATGTGAAATATATTACATCCCATAAAATGAACAAACACTGATCAAATTATACAGCTGAACTATGTAGCTCACATATCCCAAGACATTTAACATATCATCTCCATAGAGTCATTAAATAATTTTCAAGATTCAAGGGTTTACATAGGCACTAATTAATAACTTTGCATCATATTATCAGCTTATTCTTGAAGTTTATGATGGTGAATTTGATTCTTATAGTTTACATCAATAATCATTCAAGGCTTTTTTTAATCATAAAAGTGTAAGTTTTCAATGCCATTTAGATGAAAATACATGTTTATCTTATGTTAATTATCAGTATGATCTTTAGCATCTTCAAGTAGTTGGAAGAAAAGAGACCTACCCAAATCCAAATCCAAATCCATTCTTGGGATCAGAAAGATCTAGTAAACATCAAATAAATTTTATCATAATCTATAGATAATACAGCATGAAGAATAATGTCTTAGGCAGAGATGGTGCTTAATGAATAGTGGTTGCTTTGTTGTATCAATGGGACACAATATGTCAAATAAAGAATAAAATCTTGGTCCTTGCTTTACTCTCTAAACTTCTTCTTAGCTATTTCTGCAATGGTAGTTGACAGGAAGCTTCCCTCTATTCATGATGAGGCCCCTAATATGCAAGCTTGTTCTTGGAATCCCAATATATTAGATTTGATAGTATGTCCTGAAAGTCGGTTCCCACCACTGACTGCTCTATCGATCTATTTATCTACTTATCTATCATCTAAGTATCAATCAGTCACATTCACTTATGATCTCATTATATCCATAATATTTCAGACTAGGGGTATGTATCTGTGTGTTCATATGTGTGTTGCAATTCTAAAAATAAAATGCTATGACATATTTAATGACAAGTTTTCCCCTAGAATATATGCTATTCTTATAAGAGATGTTATCTCTTATTCCAAATTAATATTTTTAAGATAGTCTCATGTATTTTTTGCCCCATATATACACTATACAACTATTAGAGCTAAATAATCTATGCAATTAGACACGTATATGGAATGAATGACACTGCTAGAAACTATGACACTGTGGGGTTAACAAGTCAACAAATGAACAAAAGTCATTTTCTTTTTTGACCATATCATTAGTTGAATAGATAAGAAAATGTCATATTCACAGTTTAGCTTGTCAACATCTCCCATAATAAGTTCACATACTATGTTCACATAATAAGTTCATACAGTATAGTACTGAATCTGTACTAGAATATAGTATTTTACAAACACAGAGGTGCAAAACACTACATACAAACAGTGATTAAAAAAACGTGTCAATGTCAAGTAATATCTAGTTGATGGTCACATGACTCTCAGGTGGGCTGTTTCTACGAAATACATCTTGCTAATGATTTGGATGTTAAGGCATAAATATACAGCTATTATAATAAAAGAGGTTACTATCCTGGAAAGAATAGCTCCTACTGTTTATACTAAAATGTTCCTATGAATGTGTTAAATAATATTGAAACCAATAAGATAAATTTAATAGACATCAACTTAACGTTTGGAATTAATATTAGAAAGAAAAGTTATAAGGACTGCATGGATTCAGAAAATAATTGACTCAGAATCAGGCAATTCGAATTCTATTCCTAGCCCTAAATCTTACTAGATGTAGGAGGTTATGATTACCATGATGGTAAAGGGTTCTAAAAGCAAGCCACATGAGTAAATGTTTTAGACGTTCATCTTGAAGATGATGGAGACATAATGACCTCTTCAAATAGTGAAAGGCAATCATGGTTCCTCTAAATATAAGTAAAATCAATGTGTAAATGCTACAAAGATACATATTCTTGTTCGATATAAGAAAGAACTTTTAGGTAATATAACTTTTAATAATAATTGAGTAGAAGAGGACAGGATCTGCTTCAGGAACAATTTGGATTGACAGAGTGATTCAGTAAGAAAATGCTGTGATATCTGTCATTTGCACTAGAGAAGGTATTCTGCACTACTTAGCTTAGACTATGCATTATCTCTTACTTGCAAATACATTATTTCATTTGCTCCTTTTTTAAAAAAAAAATCTGTGAAGTAGGTGGAAGAACTATGTAAACATGAACTCAGTGAGACTTCGAGAATAAAAATGGATTCCCAAGACCACTGAGCTTGTAAGGGAGCAGAGCAGAACTACTTCCATCTCTAAATTCTGATTAATGCTCTAACAATTAACAAGACCACTTGGCAAATTCATTTACTAGAGTCCTGTTTACGCCTCTACAATCACCTTAATGAAGTTTTTCTTTTTATGTCAGGACTCTGCCTTCATTGACATGACCGGTCCCAGTCAGTGAATAATAAAATACTTGACTTTCCCATGCTGCATTTTGTTTTAAATCAATATTTCTACAGGATACCTACAAACATGCCTTCTCTAACTTAGAATACATGCTAACCTCCATTACAGAAATAAAAATTGTGTTGAAATTCAAGCATTCGTTGGGGACTTTCTCTTGAACATTTTACAGATTTTTATTACATATGCATATTATACACGATGTAATATACATACACACGCATATACATATTAACCTTTAAAACATACTCCAATTCACTTTTACTTGCCAAATTAGGCTACTATAAAATATGAACAAAGTATTAGAAAATACACTACATAGGACTCTGATCATACTTTTGTTTTCAATGTAAATAACTTTTTTTGTAATAAAATCTCCATAGTTTATAAAGGGCATTACTGCCTGTCAGGAAGGAATAATGAGATTGTATCTCTGTGTGTAAACTGCATGTATTTTATATTTTTAAGGAGAAGCCTCTATCAATCAATATTTTTAGAAAATGACAGTCCTCAGTTAAGCAGGGATTACTACTGAAGCTGATAAATGTTTACCCTTCACTGAAGACTGACAAACAGCATATGATACAGACTGCTTTTGTGTTTTTTATGCCATTTACATTAAAACCTGTCTAGGGGGCTTCCCTGGTGTCGCAGTGGTTTAGAGTCTGCCTGCCGATGCAGGGGACACGGGTTCGTGCCGCGGTCCAGGAAGATCCCACATGCCGCGGAGCGGCTGCGCCCGTGAGCCATGGCCGCTGAGCCTGCAAGTCTGGAACCTGTTGCTCCGCAATGGGAGAGGCCACAACAGTGAGAGGCCCGCATACCGTAAAAAAAACAAAACAAAACAAAAAAAAAACCCAAACAAACCTGTCTAGGAATATGAAAATTCAAAAATGTGATTTTAATGTAAAACTGCTTTCAAATTTCTTGTTAGAAAGCTTGCCAGACATACCAGAGGACCATTGTGGGAAGCAAATAGGTGTTGCATGTATAAGATAAATAAGTAGTGATGAAAGCAAATATAAGACACTGTAGTGACATGGATAAAACATAATAAAATACTGTTACATGACCACACTGCAAGGTCTATATTCAAATGTCTTTTCATAAATGGAGTCCCAGCAACCTTTGTAGTTTGTTTGGGGCAGGTTTAACAGCAGTAGTTTCCCCAATGCAGGCTAAAGTCAGTTAATCCATGACTGCCTTTTATACACAGCAGATTTATTTGAATTTAGAGAACAGTAGACCATATAGATGTCATGTTAATATTCTAAAGTGAGCTAAATCGTGTTAGCAACAAAACTTTTCTTATCATGCATTTCACCTTGGCCTATGAGAGAATGTGATAATTATGCTATTAATTGACAATTAGTCAATCAGTAAAGCAGTTCTTTTTCAAAATACATAATGTATGGAAAATAGCATTTTCCTGCTCCTCATCTGCCTGTATTTTTTTAATCCTTTGGCTTAAGTGGGAACTTCCTGTTGGAATGGTTTATTCTTCTTAGCTCTCCTTCAACACTTTTTAATCTTCTTTCCCTTTCCCCAGTTCTTAAACTGAAGAAGACCCAAACTTCACCCTAACTACCAGAATATTTTGACAGTCTTTCTACTTTAATTTACCAAACAGAAATCCTTTTATTTACCCATTCATTCATCAAATATTTATTAAATGTCTACCATTTTCCAGGGACTGAGGTAGGTGCTAGGGCATAACTGTAAACAAAAGAGTCAATGGATACTTTTTTCATGGAGCTTAGATTCTACCAGAGACACACATGTAAGCAGGTAAACTCAGTACTTTGTGCTATTATAGGGGAAGCTAAAAACGTCAAATATTTAGTCTTCTGGCACAAGGTTAACCATTAATCTAGCACTTCAACTTCAGGACCATTTCATGTTAATAAATATTTTGGCTCACTTATCTATATATTTATATTCTGCCTCATGTCAAACACTGATTTGTGGTAGCTTGGCATGTTGAATGATTCTCTAGGAACAGTATGGTATCCTTCCATCTGTTATCTTAACCTCCCAAAAAATCTATCTTTAACACTTCTACAGCTTCATAGATCATCTCAGCAGACAGTCTTTCTTTCAATTTCTGCTAAAAAGAAATACACCAAGTTTAACAGAGGATCCTAATTATTAAGAGTTGTATATTTGTATAGCTATTTCTCATAAAGTGCTTTTCATACTAAGAAGCTCAAAAACTATATTTTCTGGTTCTCTCTTTAGTAATTAAATATATATGATATTCCCTTAATTTTTTAATACAGCATAAGCAAGTCATTTCAGCAAACCATTAACATTTGTTAAACATTCACTGCAGTACCTATTATGTATTAATTTTCTAAGCACAATGGCAAAACTAAAATATGTATACCACAGCCTCTGCTCTATAAAAGCATAATCCTGGACCTATACATAACATTTAGCTAAAAAAGTTATAGCTGATTAAATCACGTATTTGGCTTTGGTGAAACTGCAGTCATCAGGTCTACATGCTAAAATGTACGATGATTTTAAATAAATCTATAAATATGTTATCCAACTCATGACAGTTAAAATATATCAGACAAGACCAAAGCAGGCCCTCCAAATGTTTTAAGGTTTCATGGTAAAGTTAGAGTACTTGAACAGGAACTAGATTTAGAGGGTTATAGGATAGAATAAAGGCTTTCCAGGCAAAAGGAGCAAGGGTGAATTGCATTAAGCAATTAGTTCTTGTCACAAGAAAAAAAACTTGTAACTATGTGTGGTGATGGGTGTTAACTAGATTTACTGCAGTGATCACTTCACAATGTATACAAATATTGAATTACCATGTTGTACACCAAAAATTTTAAAGATTCCTACATTTGGGAAATGGTAAAAAGGCTGCCCGGTGAACACAGCTGAAGAGTAGTAAGAGGTAAGACTAAAAGAAAAGTTACAGGCTAGAAATACTATGAAAAATATTGATAACTACTAAGTTCAGAATTTTTAATATAGGTAATGGGGAGCCACTAAATATTTTTGAATAGAGAGCCACAGGATTAAACTAGCATTCCAGTAAAAGTTCGGAAACAATGTTTCAAATAGATATGAATACAGGAAATACTGAAATTTTTCAGCCATGACCAGAAAACGAGTAGGAATAAGGTCCAGCAGCGGGAAAATCAGAAGTCAAAATTTTTGATCAGGAATCTGATATGATGTAACTGAACTTTTAGGAAAATTAAATCATTAGGTAGGAGATTCAGTGAAGGCATCATGTGGAGTTGATACTGCTTAAATTGGGCCTAGAGAAGCAAAACCCTGGAGACATTTCAGGAAATTATAATTAAGCCAATTTGATTTGAGCTCAAGCAAAATATGGGCAAAACTGAGAAATAAACCTGATTAAGCCAACATCATAAAAGGTTTTCAATGAATTGGTTAGAAGTTTGAACTTTTTCCAGGTATCCGATTATTTTATTCATACTTATGGGAATAAAGATGAGCTTGGTTTTGGGTGATGGATTTTATCTCAGACAAGCTTTCCTGCCCTTAAAATCATCACTCATTTAGGAAGGGTAAGCATTTATTCAGATGTTCTAAAATAAGAGTTAAAAAGCATTCTGGCTCTGAAATCAAACACTCCCATATTCAAATACAGTCTCCACCTCCTACTAGTTATCTGTGTGAAATGGGAAAATCCCACAGTCTTCAAGACTTCGTTTCTGCATTATAAATGTAGAGGTAACAGCACCCAGCCGTTAAAGTGGTTGTAAGGCTTAAATAAGAAACTGCAGGTATGAGGTATCACCTCACACAAGTTAGAATGGGCATCATCAGAAAACCTACAAACAACAAATGCCGGAGAGGGTGTGGAGAAAAGGGAACCCTCTTGCACTGTTGGTGGGAATGTAAAATGATACAGCCACTATGGAGAACAGTATGGAGGTTCCTTAAAAAATCTAAATATAGAACTACCACATGACCCAGCAATCCCCCTACTGGGCATATACCCAGAGAAAACCATAAATTAAAACGACACTTGCACCCCAATGTTCACTGCAGCACTACTTACAATAGCCAGGTCAAGGAAGCAACCTAAATGTCCATGAACAGACGAATGGATAAAGATGTGGTACATATATACAATGGAATATTACTCAGGCATAAAAAAGACCTGTATGCAGAAAATAAGACACTGATGAAAGAAATTAAAGATGATACAAATAGATGGAGAGATATATATATACCATGTTCTTGGATTGGAAGAATCAACATTGTGAAAATGACTATACTACCCAAAGCAATCTACAGATTCAATGCAATCCCTATCAAACTACCACTGGCATTTTTCACAGAACTAGAACAAAAAATTTCACAATTTGTATGAAAACATGAAAGACCCCGAAGAGACACAGCAATCTTGAGAACGAAAAACGGAGCTGGAGGAATCAGGCTCCCTGACTTCAGAGTATACTAGAAAGCTACAGTAATCAAGACAGTAGGGTACTGGCACAAAAACAGAAAGATAGATCAATGGAGCAGGATAAAAGGCCCAGAGATAAACCCACCCACATAGGGTCACCTTATCTTTGATAAAGGAGGCAAGAATATACAGTGGAGTAAAGACACACTCTTCAATAAGTGGTGCTGGGATAACTGGACAGGTATATGTAAAAGTATGAAATTAGAAGACTCCCTAACACCATACAGAAAATAAACTCAAAATGGATTAAAGACCTAAATGTAAGGCAAGAAACTATCAAACTCTTAGAGGAAAACATAGGCAGAACACTCTATGACATAAATCACACCAAGATCCTTTTTGACCCACCTCCTAGAGAAATGGAAATAAAAACAAAAATAAACAAATGGGACCTAATGAAACTTCAAAGCTTTTGCACAGCAAAGGAAACCACAAACAAGACCAAAAGACAACCCTCAGATTGGGAGAAAATATTTGCAAATGAAGCAACTGACAAAGGATTAATCTCCAAGATTTACAAGCAGCTCATGCAGCTCAATAACAAAAACAAAAAAACAAACAACCCAATCCAAAAATGGGCAGAAGACCTAAACAGACATTTCTCCAAAGAAGATACACAGACTGCCAACAAACACATGAAAGAATGCTCAACATCATTAATCATTAGAGAAATGCAAATCAAAACTACAATGAGATATCACCTCACAACCAGTCAGAATGGCCATCATCAAAAAATCTAGAAACAATAAATGCTGGAGAGGGTGTGGAGAAAAGGGAACACTCTTGCACTGCTGGTGGGAATCTAAATTGATACACCCACTATGGAGAGCAGTATGGAGGTTTATTAAAAAACTAAAAATAGAATTACCATACAACCCAGCAATCCCACTACTGGGCATATACCCTGAGAATACCATAATTCAAAAAGACTCATGTACCAAAAAGTTCACTGCAGCTCTATTTACAATAGCCAGGACATGGAAGCAATCTAAGTGTCCATCATCAGATGAATGGATAAAGAAGATGTGACACATATATACAATGGAATATTACTCAGCCATAAAAGGAAATGAAATTGAGTTATTTGTAGCGAGGTGGATGGACCTAGAGTCTGCAATACAGAGTGAAGTCAGACAGAAAGGGAAAAACAAATACCGTATGCTAACACATATATATGGAATCTAAGGAAAAAAAAAGGTCATGAAGAACCAAGGGGTAAGACGGGAATAAAGACACAGACCTACTAGAGCATGGACTTGAGGATATGGGGAGGGGGAAGGGTAAGCTGTGACAAAGTGAGAGAGTGGCATGGACATACATACACTACCAAACGTAAAATAGATAGCTAGTGGGAAGCAGCTGCATAGCACAGGGAGATCAGCTAGGTGGTTTGTGACCACCTGGAGGGGTGGGATAGGGAGCATGGAAGGGAGGGAGACGCAAGAGGGAAGAGATATGGAAACGTATGTATAACTGATTCACTTTGTTATAAAGCAGAAACTAAGACACGATTGTAAAGCAATTATACTCCAATAAAGATGTTAAAAATAAATAAAGATAGACTAAGATATCTATGAAAGAGGTAAGAATCATTAATTATGCACAATGAACATATATCTTACATGAATATATGAAAGAGGGAAGAGTATATTATTAATAAAATATTTATCTCTGGGTATAAGGATTTGAGGTGAAGTTTTACTTAGTCTATTATTATTATTGTTATACCTAGAGCATTGTATATTCACAAAAAATATCAGAAAAGCATAAAATCAATGGCACAGAATTTGCCTCAAATCTCATCTTCTCCAGGGGATAAAATCTTAGAAGACTTTTTGACTAGAAAATTGCGTGTGTGCCTTCACTACCTCTTGATCTCTTACCATGTACAGGACACTTTTAAGTTCTAACCACACATTATTTCTGATCCTTCTCATAGTCTTGCTGGTGATACTTATGATCCCAAGGTTAGAAATGAATTCCCAAGAGTTTGTATAACATGCCTCAGATCACACAGTGAGTAAATAGATGCTGTGAGATTCAAACCAAGTTCTGGTGATTTTGAAACAGGCTTTTTTAAAAAATTAGATTATGCTATTGTATGAGGGTTTGTATAAGCATTTGCATGTGTGTGCACGTGTGTTTGTGTGTACATGTGTGTGTAGAAACACCTTAGTATATTTGATAGCCTTTATAAAACAAAAATAAGTGGTTCTTGTATGTGTTGAAAAAGAGACTGGTGCTTTATGTGTAATGCCCTAGTATAATAGCAGAATTGGTAATAATTATAATTAACTAAGAAAAAATTTTGGTTACTCATTCCAACTCACAATGCTGATATTGCTACTATATGTATTTCCTTTTTTAAGATAAAATGATGCAAGAAAGAATCATGACTCTTTGTAAGGGCAACTGCACTGACATTTCTAGGTCAAAATAAGCCTTTGTGAGATAATAAATGTAGTACCTAAATATCTACAACTGGCCTCCAGGGTTTCAAGTGTTTCACAAATCTCAATGTATTTTTTCAAATCCTTGTCACCATTCTAAAGATACTAAAGCATTTTTTCCCCCTCTTCAAAACAGTAAAGCCAGAAATATTAAGAGCCAGGCTCATTATATACATTGTTTTCAATATTGGGATACCATCACTCAAGTTGATTACCACGAGTCCACAGGGTTGTCAACAACTTTACATGCCAGCTGGATTGTAAAACCAGAAAGAAGGGCTTCTTTAATACAGGTAAAGTTTGGCTGACAGGGTAATACTCCTGGGTACATGAATGAGTTTTAAAGGGGTCCATAAATTCTCTGGAACTGTATGTAAACTATCTTATATTTGTACAGATGTGCTTGAAAGCAAGTCCATATATTTTATTACATTCCCAATAGGTAAACACCCACAAAAGATTTGGCTGCATAGTCCTGTGAATATACTAAAAAGCAGTGAATTGTATACTTTAAATAGGTGAATTGTAGGGTATGTCAACTGTCTCAATAAAGCTTTAAACAAATGACTAGTCTAGAACTTTCAAAATAAACTTGTCAAGCCAAAGTTGAAATCCCTTCAATTTTATGTGACCATATTTTCAGACCTTGTGTTCCATGTCAAGTAACCCATCTCTTAATCTGACTCAACCTCAACTAATGACCTTGGCTAAACTGAAGCCGTTCAGTTCAATGCTCTAGTCTGTGATGCTCTAGCTAAGCCTACCGGGCCTGGCCAATCTCAGGCCAGCAGGATGACCTGGTTGCCTGGCTACCATCTGTTCCCTTTAGTAACAAAGAGAACTCTCCATTCTGGCATATTCACTACTTCTTCTGGCTCACATCGTACCACAGTTAAGACACAATCCAACAATCTAAAATTCTTTGATTTTTGGGGGGAGAAAATAATGATATGTTTATTCAGTTACAAGAGAAAGCCAATATTTTATTAAAGATTGTGCCCATAACAATGTGGACACTAATGGGAAAAACATAGGTCAGAGAAGCCTAAAGATTCCCTTAGAACAAGGAGTCAGACAAGCAATGAGGTGCCACAGGCAAGACTATGGAGGAAATACAAATACTGGTTAACATGTCTCATAGATAAGGAGAAACGCTGGGAGGCAGGGATGACTGGGAGGTAGGTAATAACATAATTTTAAGCAGCGGGCACGACCAGAGTCTGAAATACTGGAAAAGGATGTGCAGACACCCAAGTGAGAAGCTTGTCAACACAGTCCCAAGCGTTTAGGAAAAGAATGGGTAGAAGGATTCAGGAATTATACCCAAGCACTGATAAGGTAGGGAGTAAGTTATAACGCCACCAGCAAGAAAGACATTGAGTAATAGCTATGAGAAATAGGTTGAGGGAAACAAAGCTTGGAGAAACGTTTGGCTGCTTCCCATATATGTGACACTGGATAAGTAATTTTTTTTGAGCTTTCATTTTTTCATCTGTAAAACTGATATGCTTAATAATTCATTTAATCCTCATTATTATCCTATGATATAGACAATATTATTATCCTCGTTTTATAGATGAAGAACCTGAGGCCCAGAGAAGATAAATAAATTGCCCAAGGTCACACCACTAATAAATGGCAAAATGGAGGTTCAAACCCCATTAGGAAGGAGCTGATGGTACCCTGCCTGCCTTCCTTTGGTCTTTTGCGTTTCAGTGCATGCTAGGCCAACTTCCACCTGCCAGTTCCAGCATTTCTTGGCCCACTGAGGTCTGTTCTTCCTAAGTGCACGTGACAGACAGATCAAAGATGCCAAGAACTGAGTGCCCCCCCCCCCCCGCAGAATCCCTCAACAAATGACCAGCAAGAATATGTGTATAAATTCCCAAGCTTCCTCATTCCTTTGTAGGATAAACTCTGAGATGTGTGTCTCACACCATTTTCCACTATTCCCAAGTGGGATTGAGTCCCAGTTGCCCACAGTGGTAACTCTTGAAATATACCCTTTATTGGCTTCCTTCCCATCCTTGTCCCATTTCCTCACTCCCCTACTCATGTTTCCTAGGGTTATCTCCCAAATAAACCATGAGCACTAGGTAATCTGAAAATCACAAAGAGGTGTACATTTAAACTACTATTATTTTATTATAAGGATTAGTAACATTGATATTTAACCAAAATACAGAAGCAACCCTTATTATTATTCTTCCTAGTTAGGAGTCTCCTCACGAGGGTTGGAATGCTGTTGGCCCTGAACTCATGGTTATGGGCTCCAATACTCCTAAATGCCAGAGAAGTGTCCATGAGTCAAAAGCAGAGAGTTGTAAAAGATTCCGTTGAATGTGTTTAGTGAGTGAGGGATGGGAGAAAGTTCTATTTTGACCTCAGTAGTAAAGGGAGATGATACATTGAACATCACTTCCTCTGTAAAACTTTCCATGTTTCCCCAAGATGAGGGCAAGTTCTGTGATAAGCTGTCACAGCACTTCATACTTCTCTTTGGTACTACCAATCACAACTGAATCAAATAATTAGCTAGTGTTTAGGTGGTGAGTCTCTCCACTCCACGTTGTTCAGTGAGAATAAGCACTGTTTCCTCCATCGCCTTACACCATGCCTGGTACAGACTAAGCAATAAAATATGTGTCCGGTACTGTGCTTGGCACAGAGCAAAGAGAAGTGAATAAGAAAGACGATTCATCCTGCCTTCATGAACATGCAAAATAGATTTAAGTCACATATATCCATCTTGAAACCCTCTCCCAGAGCTTGTAAATGTGCTCAGAGCTATTCAGTTCCGCAATACCTACACCTACAACCCATTTCTCAAACTTTTTAGCAATAATCTTCGAGAAAAGGATGGTCCATTCTCACAATTTTTCACTGTTAAATTGAAGTTACCCTTTGGACTATCACCACAACTTCTAATTTGCAAAATCCAGTAAATTATTTTAATCTATATCTTACTCAATTTTTGGTGGCATTTAGTACTTAGGTCCTCCTCTCATGATCAACCTCCTGCCTTCCTGTCTCTTCCCTCTTGGTCTCCCTGTGGCTGTATGATCTTCGTATCACCTTCTTCTCAAGTGACACATTCTCCCATGGGTTCAACTACTAAATATATACAGTGGCATTTTATCATAGGCATATTAAGTGAACCCCTCCCCTTTACCTCCTCCCCAAACCTTGTCATTCCTAGTGGATTTCCTATTCTCTTGCCTAATACATTAGCATAGAAATTCATCCTAGCATACTTCACCTCCCTACTCTGTCATATCTAAGCATTCATTAAGTTCCACCTATCAATCCTCTCCTTCCCAATCTTCTCCATCTATCTTGTCACTACCCTGGTTTAGGATATTATCAACTCTTATCTGGACTAATATTACCAGTCTCCAAATGGATATTTTTTTTCCTCAAATATGTCAAAATTTAGAAGATATTCCCATCCAGAGCACTAGCTCAATCTCTGCAAGCGTGATAGTGGGTCAAATTTTCCAGATTACTGGGGACACAATCCTATGCATGGCTGATTCATGCAGTGATGGAACCTTGTATGCCCCCTGTACATCTGCAAGTTTGAGATGTCTAGTGTACATTAACAATCACCCTTTGTTAGCTTTATTTTACAAGGTATTAGAGGTGGCAATCTCAGTCATCTTTGGTATAAAATGTAGTTGGCAAGAAAGAAAAAGAAGAAGTGTTCATTCAGCCCATGAATGTGTAACCTTACAATGCTTTTTATAACTTCAAACACCCACCCTCATGAAAACTCTTTATAAAACCACTGTCATTATGATCAACCAACATTTTAAGTTGAAACATATATATATATCCAAGTTTCTGATCTTGCTCTGTACCAACATAGCACTTATGGAACTAAGGAAATCCCTAGAGCCACCCTAGCTTCCATCTTTTTCTTGTCTTTTTAAATGCCTTAAAGTACAAAGAAATGTTTTCAGGCAAAGGTAATAATAATTGTTGGGATGATGGTTCTGTAGACAGGGAGTGTTCAATGACAGTGCAGTTCCTATGGTGAGATACTATAATGAGTTCAAAGTGTTTACAACTTCAATACTGCTTGTCAAAGTCTCCCTTCAATGAAGTGGATTCTTGGCTACAAGCCACGAATGTGCTTTCAGAAATAAAAAGCATGTGCGTATACTGGTGTCTCTATTATTGGCCCAGGTGAGGCAGTTGCTTTTTTATTCTCAATAAAAAGTTTTCTCAAGATATTCATAATTTCAAAAAAGTGTTCACAGTTATAAATCATAGTTATTTACAGAAAAATCAGAGTCTCACTGTGATCATGATTTGTATAAGCAATATAGTCATGTAGTCTACGTAATACAGTAAAGATTTTCAAGGTTGTTTTCTGTTTAATAGGCTGTATAATTCTGCAGCCTATTACTTTTATTAATAAAAATATTTTTCCCTCAGGAGAAAGAGCACAGAGCTTGCACTAAAGAGTAAAAATAAGAGACACAACCAGTAGACAACAAAAACATGAAATTATAAAATTTTTAAATTATTAAAGATATTTTTGGAATTAACCATTATTTTCACCAAATCTACAAATTGTATTCTATCAAATTATAAAAATTAATCTCCATTTTTAGATTTAAAAGTATTTCTCTTTATACAGCTACTAACAAGGTTCTGTCCTGGCATATTGAAAATGGGGTAAAAAGTCTTTCACATACTGACATGTTTAGACACAGCTGCAAATAGCTCCAAAGGATTGCATTTCTAACCTGGGCTTCATTACTCAAAGGTGTTCTGTTTGGAAACAAGATTCCACATAAGGATCATGAATGGGCTTCAGAGGCTACAGAAACACTGGAAAATGTATGCAAACTATGTTCAAGGGTTTTTGTTTGTTTGTTTTTAAGACGATCAACAACATTCAGCAGAATCTCAAACAGATCCAATTCAAAAATGAGTTAAGAAGCATTAATCTAGGGCAGGCTATATTTCTCAGAGTGTGGTACAGAGCAGCATCAAATTTTTCCACAAATTCTGATTCAGAATGTTTGGAAAATTTATAGATATTCAGAAACTTCCCAGGAAGAGCCTGATGATTAGTTAATTTTCCACTGATGCTCTAGGGCAAATTGTGGCTGGAAAACACCTTATCTGCAGCCTTATCTGCACGCTTGTTGAAAAGGCAGAATCTTGACCCCACCCCCAGACCTACCAAATCAAAATCTCTGAGGGCGAGACCCAGGAATCTGTGTTTTAACAACCTCTCCAAATGATTCTAATGCAGGCTGAAGTATGAGAGCAGAGCACTGGCCCAGTGGAAATAAAATAGAATAGGTGACTGCTTAGATGACGCAAAAGCATACAGCTCTTCCTGCGCTTAAGCCCTGAATAGCTTTTAATAATAGCAAAAGCTACTATTTATTGAGAACTTATTATGTGCCAAGCACAATAGTAAATATAACACTTTTTACTTTTAAAGGAAAATTCTGAGGGTGGCATTGTTATTAATCCTGTTACACAGACAAGCACACTGAGGACCAAAGAGTTGAACTAGCAGTTTACATAAAACAGCAGGACCAGACAGGAATTAAACCCAGGTTCAATGGTTGTGATTTTAACAATTATATCTATACAACTTCAGAAAGTACACATTGAAAGAGTCTTAGGCCTAGGAAAAGCCATGCATTATATGTATTATTTAAGGGAAATTAAGATTGATGAGTCAAACCATGAAAGGTGATATTGAGTAAATCAAGTAGCATACCAATCCATGGTTAAAAACAGACTACCAATGGGCGTGGATTGACCAAGTATAATATGGCGATGAAATTTTTAGTCAAAAATTGTTCCCTTAAAGTAATGGCGCTTATAAACGTGAATACATTTTACATATTCTATGATGCAGAAAGGCTACTAAGTCAGACTTTACAGAGACCAAGCAGCCAGTCACCTCCTTAAAATCGTTCACAGTGCTCTGATTAGCTACTTTGCCTGAAGCACATCACACAAGTACTTTCTTTATCCTCCTATGGGTGGCTAACTAGACTTTCTGATGTAATGAAGTGATGAGCAGAAAATTTTCTCCCATTTGGAGCCTATATAGCAAATGCCCCACTAGGTCCTAAGTGCCTCTAAGACCCAAACACAAGGGGTCAATGCAGGGAAGGACTATGCTTGTTATTTCATGTACTATGGGCATGACTGATTTTCCAAATTAACTAGGTTGATTAGTAAATGTAAGATGAAGTCTAAGGTGTGACTGAATCACCATGATATCCATCCTTTGAGAACTGTGACTCAGCAGGTGGGAAAAGAGAAAAGAAATGTCCAACATGTTGATTGTCACTGACAGTTGTGAAATTATCATTTGACAAACCGTGATGAAATAATTTGGTGGGAATCCAATACAACTAATGAGTCATTTAATTAAATAAAAGTCTGTCTCCCCAACTAAATGGTATGCAACGATAAGAGCTCCATTCCAATACTTATCTAGAAAACAGATGTCTAGATTTCTTTCCTTTATGACTGTTTAACAGCCAACCTACGTATAATATTATCTAGAATTTATATGATCAACTCTCAATTGTTCACATGGTTATTAAACAGTTTGTAGAGTAACCTGTTTTTCTCCCCTGCTTTCTGCCTATAATCCAACGATTACATTTCTTATTAGCATTTCCTTAAAGAAAATGGAAAGAGAATGAAAGGAAATGAAATGCAAATAGCCAATATTTCAAGTTCTTAACACCTTTAGCACAGTATTTGAACATCCTAGCTAAACTGAAGCCTTTGAGTTTCCAGTTGATTTCATCTACCCAAGGCTGTGATAACTGAGGTAGACACTATAAGAAAAATAACTAAAAAAATATTTTGTCTATTAAAAAAACAATGAAATAGCAATTGATTAACAGCAAAAAACCTCATTATTGACTAAATAACAAGAATTTATGAATATCCGTGGTTGATCATAAAGACAAATTTGCAATGTTAACTTAAAAATTTGTGTCTAGCAGCACACATACCAAAAAGATTTGACATTAGGAATTAGGTGTTATAACTGTTACTTGAATTAACAAATCACAGTTTGCTCATATTAAAACATAGGTATTTACATACAGTTCACTGATCATTTTATTTATTTATTATTTTTTTTCTTGCAGTACGTGGGCCTCTCACTGCCGTGGCCTCTCCCGTTGCGGAGCACAGGCTCCGGACGTGCAGGCTCAGCAGCCATGGTTCACGGGCCCAGCCGCTCCGCAGCATGTGGGATCTTCCCGGACCGGGGCACAAACCCGTGTCCCCTGCATCGGCAGGCGGACTCTCAACCACTGCGCCACCAGGGGAGCCCCACTGATCATTTTTTAATATGACTGTTGGCCCTTTCCATGAGATTAAAGACAGAGGCTCTGCCTTATTTTCCACTTTTGCTCCATGAAACCTATTACAGTTCTACACACATAGAGACACTCATAAATGTTTAATGCTCTAGTTGTGATTTACAACATTAAAAATAGTTATGGATTTTTCTTCCCACCAGAGGAAAAGAAAGTCATGTATATTGCTACTTCATGGACCCGATGAAAAGAAACATGTCAGTACATGCAAGAAGATACTATCAATCCATCAATTTTACCTCTATCTACCCTCGAGATAGTTTTTTCTGATTAAAATTAAAATTTAATTAAATATAAGAATTAAAATATAATTCTCACTAAAGTGAGAAAAATGGCCCATATTTTAGTAGGAAGTTTAGTAGGAAGTAGCAAAATTTGATTTTTGTAAAGAAGAGAAATCTACTTATTTTAGAAATAAATCAAGAAATGTATGCAATACCTATCTGGTATGGTCTTTAGAAACATGATATTTTCTATGATAATTTATAACACAGTACTATAAATCAGATACCTTCATTATGTTTCTTCCATATGTCAGGTTTTGGAAACATAGAGAAGGGTATGGGCATGCTCATATGAAAGTGGGGAAGGGAGGAAAGGAGGAATAGAAGGAGAAAGTGGTTATGAACACAGCATTGAGAAGGGAACGTGAGAAACTAAGGTGCTGTTAATATATACAGAGGTATTCCTGATTAAACGAGGCTAATTCCAAGAGCTCTCCAATTTTCACTAACACACTTTGCCTTCTTAAATATATGGCAAACCATTTAATAATTAGAATGCAAATAAATGCATTCATATTAAAAACACTTAAAATATATAATAGAACATTCTCTTCTATTTTGCTTACTAAATCACATCTTTATTTTCCTTATTATTAAAGTAGACCAAAACTTAGTGTAACTTGCTCTGGACCCCATGGACCTCAGCACCCAAATCCCATGCCATTGCTCCCCTAGCTGTCGGCATTCCAGTCACCCAAGCCTTCCTTTAATTTCCTAACATCCCAGGATCAGGGCCCTCTCCTCAGACTCAGGCTTCTCTGTGCCCGAACGCCTTTCCAGCCCCACCTTTCTTCTCTTCCTTTATGGAGCCACGCTCTGCTTCTACACAACAAGCTAGTTCCAACTCATCCTTCAGATCTCCGTTTCAATACCACTTCCTCAGAGAAGACTGTCTTGATATCATATTCCCGCCTAGAATCATGCTATTTTCTAGTTTTATAGTACCCTGAATTCGCAATCGTATTATACATCAAATTAAACTATTATGCAACTATTATGCCGGTACTCCTCAAAGGAAAGTAAATACTAACACATAAACCTTTTCTGATTTCTTCATTAAATTCACCAAAGCCCAACAAAGAAATTCTGCCGGTAGCAGGTACTCAGTAAACATTTGTAGAATTTGTACTTCTTCCAGATCTTGTCCCATTTTGCACTGAGCCCACCTTAGAAATTTGTGTTTTATGCTGACATAGTTCTTCTAAATAAAAGCTCACCACGGGGCTTCCCTGGTGGAGCAGTGGTTGAGAGTCTGCCTGCCGATGCAGAGGACACGGGGTTCATGCCCCGGTCCGGGAAGATCCCACATGCCCCAGAGCGGCTAGGCCCGTGAGCCATGGCCACTGAGCCTGCATGTCCGGAGCCCGTGGGCCGCAACGGGAGAGGCCACGGCAGGGGGGGGCCCATGTCCCCCAAAAAAAAAAAAAAAAAAAAAAAAGCTCACCACAAACCCTGCCCCTGGCATGTCTTCATCCTAAGGCCGGCATAAAGCATACTCCAATGACACCTTCAATTAAATGTTCAGACTCTTCACTGAGCTGTGAATGTTCTACAGTCTATCAGTGCCTTTCTTAAAATCTGATGCAAGGAACTAAACATAAGACGCTTGAATATCCCTGGCCAGTGTAAAGGAGATGGAAAATATTACTTCCTTCAGTCTAGATACAGTACTATACTGCACACACTGTAATACACTACACCACACTATACTACACAGTGCATCATTTCTGTTGATTTGGCATTTTTAGAATATTTGTCACACAGTAGGTTAATTTTGCTTTCTGTTCTTGACTCTGTATGTTAATATATTCTGGAGGGACGGAACAAAGAGTTACTCATCTTTATATCACCTAGAATGTTGAGCATACAGACATTAAATAACAAACCGTTAAAAAAAAAAGATATATAAAATAGATAATCAACAAGGACCTACTGTATAGCACAGGGAACTCTACTCAATATTCTGTAATAACCTATATGGGAAAAGAATCTGAAAAAGAATGGATATATGCATAACTGAATCACTTTGCTGTACACCTGAAACTAACCCAACATTGTAAATCAACTATACTCCAATATAAAATAAAAATTAAATTAAAAAAAATTTAAAATAAAAATAATCAGGAAAAAATAAAGACAGCAATTAAGAGGGTACAAGCCCTGAAACGTACGGACACCAAGGGGGGGAAAGTGGCAAGGGGTGGGTGGTGGTGGTGGGATGAATTGGGAGATTGGGATTGACATATATACACTGATATGTATAAAATGGATAACTAATAAGAACCTGCTCTATAAATAAATAAATAAATTTTTTTAAAAAAGAGAGTACAAGTCCTGTTAAATTCTATTTTGTGGGTTTTGACGCAGTGATTTACCCTATCATGAAAATTTCTCATCCTGATTTTATCCTCCCTCTAGATGTGTGTCATATACAGAACTGGAAATCAGTCCTTTGCTGATGTTATTCAAGTTGCTGACCAATTATTCAGCAAAACAAAGCCTGTGATAGCTTACTAATGATAATAAAAATAGTTAAGAGTTGCAGAGCACTTAGTATCTACCAGACAGGTACTCTCCTGAATGATTTTATATCTATCACCTCATTTAATCCTCAATATAATCATATCAGAGGGATACTATAATCATCGCCATTTCACAAGTGAGGAAACTGAAGCACAGTGTAACTTGCTCAAGGTCACACAGCTTCTTAGTGGTACAGCTAGGATTCAAACCTAGGCAGTATGTCTCAAGAGCCCTTATTACTAAAGAGCTATTCTATCTACGGAGCTCACTGTCACAGCAAATCAGTATGGTATCAATTCTCCTGCCAACTCTGTCATAAAGATGACATTACACCTTCTTATCTCCTGATACCCCAGAGCCTGGGTCACTGTTTTATGCAAACAGAAATAAAGCCTTTCCCAAAGAAGTAGGTCCCACAGTAAAAGAATGCTATCTTGAATCATATGAGACACTCACAACCAGTCACAAATATGCCTTGCTGTTGAACAAGCTGTTAATTTAGGTCAATGGTTCAATAAACAGCTCACTGCAGATAATAAACATACAGAAAATTTCAAGGCAAATCTATATGGTAGGTCAATGAGGTCTAATTTACACTTGGTATCATGTGTACTGTTACTTATTTTTTTAAGTTACAGGAACTACACATTCGATTTACAAGACAAATAACCAATTATAAGACTGCTGAGTAGCCATGAAATCACTGGGTAGATGGTTCCCACTACCACTGTGGCTTCTTCTGTGCATTCTTCCCCATAGAAGTAACCTGATATTTTCTTTCCTTCCGGCCTCCATACACTATGTCTTTTCTGCCTGAAACATCCTATTCGTCTGCTCCTTTAAATGTCAGCTAAGTTACCACTACCCCTGCAAAATTTCTCTGACAGTACAAATCTGGGTTCAATGCATGATCTGCCTGCAAAGCACTCTTGATCTCCCACAGCATATATGTTTTTCTTTACTCATTGCACTGATGAAGCATTGTCTGTGTATCTATTTTTTTCCCATGAGTATAAGAACAGTGTCTTTTTTCTTTGTATACTAGTTAGTTTGAACAACGCAATAATAAAAACTCAATTATTGTATCACATCGGTGAATGAATATTTATCTGTAAGTAAATCCCGTATCAATTCACAATCTCGTTGTACAGAATATACGTTCACATAGTATTTTACCAATGGCCGATACTATTAGCATCTACCTGGAGCGAAGGACATTTTAGGGTATAGGTCTCCTTATATTTCCTGCAGAAACGTCTGCCCAGATTAACCCACAAGTTTAAATTTAAAACTCATCTAGCTGGTATGACAAAACAGTGGGATGTATGTAGAAAAAGAACAATATTATACAGTTCATATTAATTTGGAAATCATCTGGCCAATATCATTTCTTTTAAAGCTGAGAAATCTAGAGTGCAGGGAAGTTTAGCAAATTATATGATACATAAACAATCAGTGATTTAAAAAAAACTAGGACTAGATCATGGAATTCTGACTCCTTCTATGACAATGACCTCTCAGTACTATACACAAATACAACGTAGGTATCTCAGGAGGTACAATGTCGTATTATTTTTGAAATGAGTAAACAATCTAATTCTTTCATTATTTTGATATGAGCAACTGAAGGTGTGCTTTCTTTATTCTACAGGATTACTATATAAGACCTGTCCTTCTCAGATATTTGTCTTTCTGGGACTCAATAATTTCTAGCCAAAACAAAATCTAGTTGGTATTGACGATGAAATTTTGAGTTGTAGTGAAAAGGGTTCAGTCCCTGTAGGTTCAAGGAGGCAGAACAGCTTTGACAGGAGGAAGGGAACTGGGCAGGAAAGTCTTCCTTTATTGAGTAACCAATGGGTATGGTAAACCAAGAGATGAATTAGAGAGCAATGCTCTCTTGTAAAAACTTCGTCTTCAGGGGCTTCCCTGGTGGCACAGTGGTTGGGAGTCCGCCTGCCGATGCGGGGGATGCGGGTTCGTGCCCCGGTCCGGGAGGATCCCGTGTGCCGTGGAGTGACTGGGCCCGTGAGCCGTGGCTGCTGGGCTTGCGTGTCCAGAGCCTGTGCTCCACAGCAGGAGAGGCTGCGGCGGTGAAAGGCCCACGTACCGCAAAATAAAAACAAACTTCGTCTTCAGACAATGATTATTAAAGAAGATGAAAAAAATTTTAAATGCAACATGAGTAAAACTTTATTTTAAAGGAGGATTTGGAAGTGAGCACATATTGCTTTAAAATAAAAATGTTTCCATTAATTCACACAGCTGCACTCTAAATCTTTTCAGTTCAGATTCTTTGAAATGTCTTCTTAATTCTAATAGATAGAAGCTCCCAGAGGGCAGATAATATGCTTACTTAAACTAAACCCCATAGCACCTAAGCACAGTAGTATATGGATTAGCAATCAATGTTTTATAACACAATGATACTTGCATTCTTCCAGTTAATTCCTTTGTTTCAATTAATCAATTAATTAATTTATGTTTTGGTTGCATTGGGTCTTCACTGCTGTGCAGGCTTTTCTCTAGTTGCAATGAGCGGGGGCTACTCTTTGTTGCAATGCATGGGTTTCACACTGCGGTGGCTTCACTTGTTGTGGAGCATGGGCTCTAGGTGTGCGGGCTTCAGTAGTTGTGACACACAGGCTCAGTAGTTGTGGCTCACGAGCTCTAGAGCGCAGGCTCAGTAGTTGTGGCACACAGGCTTAGTTGCTCTGCAGCATGCGGAATCTTCCTGGACCAGGGCTCGAACCTGTGTCCCCTGCATTGGCAGGCGGATTCTTAACCACTGCACCACCAGGGAAGTCCCAGTTAATACTTAATTACAAAAAATTTTAAAGAATATGCAATCTTTTGATTAATGAGTATAACATAGGAGTTAAATGTAAATAGCCATAAAAATAACTTTGGTTTGGATTTAATACTGCATTTTTGTCCTTAGCACTATATTTTCAAAGTAGTATTAACTACTTAATAAAACATTTTTCTAAGTTGGGAAGTGACCAAGAAAATGTTGTGTACTTAAAGGCAGAGGGAGTACAAATAAGTTGGATACAGAGGGAAACAGGGTATGGGTTACGCTCGTGCTACAGTAACTGCTCTACTGGAGCAAACTAATTAATTTTTCTTCACGCAATGTAATCAGCAAGCTTAATCTCAGGAAAAGAAGAATGCAATTGTTACTGCAAATATTAAACATCATACTACCTATCATTTAGTTGCAGTAACTAAAGAAGCTCCAAAAGTTTATTAATGTTCTACGCATATTGGCTCTTTTTTGCATTGAATATATTTTTCAAGCAGTACTAACTATATAAACTAAATCTTAGTAACATTTTCATATTAAGGAACTTATTAAAGTCCATTTGTTCCACAAAAGGAAGAATTATCTCACTATACCAGCTGGACAAGAAATTCAATTCGAGCAGAAAGAAAAGTTTTAAAATATTTCATAAACAGTAACCTAGACTTCTCATAGTAGACATAAAGCTGAAAATATTGTACTTCAGCAGCTTCAATGCTTGTTTTCTTATTAAATCATAAATTTCATTACTTTATATTTTTTTCTACAATAACAAAGTACAGAAAGCTAACTGTGAATGTCTAGTAGGTCAGAAGGAGAAAAATGTACAGCTCATTATGATTTTTATGACAGTGAAGTCATTAAAAACCAGAAGCATGCAAAACTTATAAACCAACAAAAATCTTCAAATATTCAAATAACACTCTGGGCAAGTTGATGTGATTCCAGTATCATATATTTTATCCATTTAGTTTTAAAAAGTCGTCAGGAGAAGAGCGCCCGGCAGGGGGATGGTGGGAAGCCAGTCGGAAACATTCGCCTCTAGACAATTAAAATGGAGAAATTTTATAATCCATATGAGAGAGCTTCAAGATGGTGGAAGAGTAAGATGTGGAGATCACCTTCCTCCCCACAAATACATCAGAAATACATCTACATGTGGAACAACTCCTACAGAACAACTACTGAATGCTGGCAGAAGACCTCAGACCTCCCAAAAGGCAAGAAACTCCCCACGTACCTGGGTAGGACAAAAGAAAAAAGAAAAAACAGAGACAAAAGAATAAGGGCGGGACCTGCACCACTGGGAGGGAGCTGTGAAGGAGGAAAGGTTTCCACACACCAGGACACCCCGTGGCAGGTGAAGACTGCGGGTGGCGGAGGGGGGAAGCTTCGGAGCCGCAGAGGACAGCACAGGGGTGCGGAGGGCAAAGCTCAGAGATTCCCGCACAGAGAACCGGGGCCGACCTGCACTCACCAGCCCGAGAGGCTCGTGTGCTCACCTGCCGGGGCGGGCGGGGGCTGGGAGCTGAGGCTCGGGCTTCAGAGGTCGGATCCCAGGGAGAGGACTGGGGTTGGCTGCGTGAACACAGCCTGAGGGGGCTAGGGCACCACAGCTAGCCGGGAGGGAGTCCGGGAAAAGGTATGGACCTGCCAAAGAGGCAAGAGACTTTTTCTTACCTCTGTTTCCTAGTGCATGAGGAGAGGGGATTAAGAGCGCTGCTTAAAGGAGCTCTAGAGACGGGCGCGAGCCACAGCTAACAACACGGACCCCAGAGATGTGCATGAGATGCTAAGGCTGCTGCTGCCGCCACCAAGAAGCCTGTGTGCAAGCACAGGTCACTATCCACACCTCCCCTCCCAGGAGCCTGTGCAGCATGCCACTGCCAGGGTCCCATGATCCAGGGACAACTGCCCCAGGAGAACGCACGGCACGCCTCAGGCTGGTGCAACGTCACACTGGCCTCTGCCACCGCAGGCTCGCCCCGTATCCAAACCCCTCCCTCCCCCTGTCCTGAGTGAGCCAGATCCCCGATATCAGCTGCTCCTTTAACCCTGTCCTGTCTGAAAGAAGAATAGACGCCCTCAGGCGACCTACATGCAGAGGCGGGGCCAAATCCAAAGCTGAAACCCGGGAGCTGTGTGAACAAAGAAGAGAAAGGGAAATTTCTCCCAGCAGCCTCAGGAACAACAGATTAAATCTCCACAATCAACTTGATATATCCTACATATGTGCAATACCTGAATAGACAACCGAATCATCCCAAATTGAGGAGGTGGACTTTGGGAGCAAGGATATATATATTTTTCCCTTTTTCTCTTTTTATGAGTGTGTATGTGTATGCTTATCTGTGTGATTTTGCCTGTATAGCTCTGCTTTTACTGTTTATGCTAGGGTTCTCTCTGCCCGTTTTGTTTATTTGTTTGCTTTAGTATAGTTTTTAGCATTTGTTATCATTGGTAGATTTGATTTTTGGTTTGGTTGCTCTCTCTTTCTTTCCTTTTTTTTGAATTACTTAAAAGAAATATTTTAATAATTCTTTTTTATTTTAATAACTTTATTTTATTTGATTTCATTTGATTTAATTTTATTTTCTTCTTTCTTCCTTTCTTTCTGTTTCTCCCTTTTATTCTGAGCCGTGTGGATGACAGGCTCTTCATGCTCCAGCCACGTGTCAGGGCTGTGCTCTGAGGTGGGAGAGACAAGTTCAGGTCATTCGTCCACAAGAGACCTCCCAGCTCCACGTAATATCAAACGGCGAAAATCTCTCAGAGATCTCCAACTCAATGCCAAGCCCAGCTCCACTCACCGACCAGCAACCTACAGAGCTGGACACCCTATGCCAAACAATTAGCAAGAGAGGAACACAACCCCATCGATTAGCAGAGAGGCTGCCTAAAATCATAATAAGGCCACAGATACCCCAAAACAAACCACAAGACGTGGACCTGGCCACCAGAAAGACAAGATCCAGCCTCATCCACCAGAACACAGGCACTAGTCCCCTCCACCAGGAAGCCTACCCAACCCACTGAACCAACCTTAGCCAGTGGGGACAGACACCAAAAACAACGGGAACTACGAACCTGCAGCCTGCGAAAAGGAGACGCCATACACAGTAAGTTAAGCAAAATGAGAAGACAGAAAAACACACAGCAGATAAAGGAGCAAGGCAAAAGCCCACCAGATCTAACAAATGAGTTGGAAACAGGCAGTCTACCTGAAAAATAATTCAGAATGATAGTAAAGATGATCCAAAAACCTGGAAATAGAAGAGTGAAAATACAAGAAGCATTTAACGAGGACCTAGAAGAACTAAAGAGCAAACAAAAAATGATAAACAACAAAATAAATGAAATTAAAAATTCTCTAGAAGGGATCAATAGCAGAATAACTGAGGTAGAAGAACGGATAAGTGACCTGGAAGATAAAATAGTGGAAATAACTACTGCAGAGCAGAATAAAGAAAAAAGAATGAAAAGAATTGAGGACAGTCTCAGAGACCTCTGGGACAACATTAAACACACCAACATTTGAATTATAGGGGTCCCAGAAGAAGAAAAGAAAACGAAAGGGACTGAGAAAATATTTGAAGCAATTAGAGCTGAAAACTTCCCTAATATGGGAAAGGAAATAGTTAATCAAGTCCAGGAAGCACAGAGTCCCATACAGGATAAATCCAAGGAGAAACATGCCATGACATGCATTAAGCAAACTATCAAAAATTAAATACAAAGAAAAAATATTAAAAGCAGTAAGGGAAAATCAACAAACAACACACAAGGGAATCCCCATAAGGTTAAGAGCTGATCTTTCAGCAGAAACTCTGCAAGCCAGAAAGGAGTGGCAGGACATATTTAAAGTGATGAAGAAGAAAAACCTACAACCAAGATTACTCTACCAGCAAGGATCTCATTCATATTTGACGGAGAAATTAAAACCTTTACAGATAAGCAAAAGCTAAGAGAATTCAGCACCACCAAACCAGCTTTACAACAAATGCTAAAGAAGTTCTCGAGGCAGGAGACACAATAGAAGGAAAACACCTACAATAAACAAACCCAAAACAAATAAGAAAATGGTAAAAGGAACATATATATTGATAATTACCTTGAATGTAAATGGATTAAATGCTCCAACCAAAAGACAAAGACAGGGTGAATGGATACAAAAACAAGACCCATATATGTGCTGTCTACAAGAGACCCACCTCAGAGCTAGGGACATATAGAGACTGAAAGTGAGGGGATGGAAAAAGATATCCCATGCAAATGGAAATCTAAAAAAAGCTGGAGTAGCAATTCTCATATCAGACAAAATAGACTTTACAACAAAGACTATTACAAGAGACAAAGAAGGACACTACATGATGACCAAGGGATCGATCCAAGAAGATATAACAATTGTAAACATTTATGCACCCAACATAGGAGCACCTCAATACATAAGGCAAATACTAACAGCCATAAAAGGGGAAATCGACAGTAACACATTCATAGTAGGGGACTTTAACACCCCACTTCCACCAATGGACAGATCATCCAAAATGAAAATAAATAAGGAAACACAGCTTTAAATGATACATAAAACAAGATGGACTTAATTGATATTTATAGGACATTCCATCCAAAAACAACAGAATACACATTCTTCTCAAGTGCTCATGGAACATTCTTCAGGATAGATCATATCTTGGGTCACAAATCAAGCCCTGGTAAATTTAAGAAAACTGAAATTGTATCAAGTATCTTTTCCGACCACAACGCTATGAAACTAGACATCAGTTACAGGGAAAGATATGTAAAAAATACAAACACATGGAGGCTATACAATACACTACTTAATAACAAAGAGATCACTGAAGAAATCAAAGAGGAAATAAAAAAATACCTAGAAACAAATGACAAGGAAAACACGACGACCCAAAACCTATGGGATGCAGCAAAAGCAGTTCTAAAAGGGAAGTTTATAGCAATACAATCCCACTTTAAGAAAGAAGGAACATATCAAATAAACAACCTAACCCTACTCCTAAAGCAATTAGAGAAAGAAAAAGAGAAAACCCCCAAAGTTAGCAAAAGGAAAGACATCATAAAGATCAGATCAGAAATAAATGAAAAAGAAAGGAAGGAAACAATAGCAAAGATCAATAAAACTAAAAGCTGGTTCTTTGAGAAGATAAACAAAATTGACATACCATTAGCCAGACTCATTAAGGAAAAAAGGGAAATGACTCAAGTCAATAGATTAGAAATGAAAAAGGAGAAGTAAGAACTGACACTGCAGAAATACAAAGGATCACAAGAGAATACTACAAGCAACAATATGCCAATAAAATGAGCAACCTGGAAGAAACAGGCAAATTCTTAGAAATGAACAACCTTCCAAGACTGAACCAGGAAGAAACAGAAAATATGAACAGACCAATCACAAGCCCTGAAACTGAAACTCTGATTAAAAATCTTCCAAAAAAGAAAGGCCCAGGACCAGATGGCTTCACAGGTGAATTCTATCAAACATTTAGAGAAGAGCTAACACCTACCCTTCTCAAATTCCTCCAAAATATATCAGAGGGAGGAACACTCCCCAACTCATTCTACGAGGCCACCATCACCCTGATACTGAAATCAGACAAAGACGTCACAAAGAAAGAAAACTACAGGCCAATATCACTGATGAACATAGATGCAAAAATCTCAACAAAATACTAGCAAACAGAATCCAACAGCACATTAAAAGGATCATACACCATGATCAAGTGGGGTTTATCCCAGGAACGCAAGGATTCTTCAATATACACAAATCAATCAATGTGATACACCATTTTTCACAGAACCAGAACAAAATATGTCACAATTTGTATGGAAACACAAAAGACCCTGAAGAGCCAAAACAGTCTTGAGAAAGGAAAACAGAGCTGGAGGAATCAGGCTCCCTGACTTCAGATTATACTACAAAGCTACAGTAATCAAGACAGTATGGTACTGGCACAAAAACAGAAATATAGATCAATGGAACAGGATAGAAAGCCCAGAGATAAACACACGCACATATGGTCACCTTATCTTTGATAAAGGAGGCAAGAATATACAGCAGAGAGAAGACAGCCTCTTTAATAAGTGGTGCTGGGAAAACTGGACAGGTACATGTAAAAGAATGAAATTAGAACACTCCATAACACCATACAGAAAAAAAACTCCAAATGGATTAAAGAACTAAATGTAAGGCCAGACACTATCAAACTCTTAGAGGAAAACATAGGCAGAACACTCTATGACATAAATCACACCAAGATCCTTTTTGACCCACCTCCTAGAGAAATGGAAATAAAAACAAAAATAAACAAATGGGACCTAATGAAACTTAAAAGCTTTTTGCACAGCAAAGGAAACCATAAACAGGACCAAAAGACAGCCCTCAGAATGGGAGAAAATATTTATAAAGAAAGCAACTGACAAATGATTAATCTCCAAAATATACAAGCAGCTCATGCAGCTCAATATTAAGGAAACAAACAATCCAATCCAAAAATGGGCAGAAGACCTAAATAGACACTTCTCCAAAGAAGATATACAGATTGCCAACAAATACATGAAAGAATGCTCAACATCATTAATCATTAGAGAAATGCAAATCAAAACTACAATGAGATATCATCTCACACCAGTCAGAATGGCCATCCTCAAAAAATCTAGAAACAATGTATGCTGGAGAGGGTGTGGAGAAAAGGGAACACTCTTGCACTGCTGGTGGGAATGTGAATTGGTACAGCCGCTATGGAGAACAGTATGGAGGTTTCTTAAAAAACTAAAAATAGAACTACCATATGACCCAGCAGTGCCACTACTGGGCATGTACCCTGAGAAATCCGTAATTCAAAGAGTCCTGTACCAAAATGTTCACTGCAGCTTAATTTACAATAGCCAGGACATGGAAGCAACCTAAGTGTCCATCAACAGATGAATGGATACAGAAGATGTGGCACATATATACAATGGAATATTACTCAGCCATAAAAAGAAACGAAATTGAGTTATTTGTAGTAAGGTGGATGGACCTAGAGGCAGTCATACAGAGTGAAGTAGGTCTGAAAGAGAAAAATAGCGTATGCTAACACATGTATATGGAATCTTAAAAAAATAAATGGTCATGAAAAACCTAGGGACAAGATGGGAATAAAGATGCAGACCTATAGAGAATGGACTTGAGGATATGGGGAGGGGGAAGGGTAAGCTGTGACCAAGTGAGAGAGTGGCATGGACATATATACACTACCAAACACAAAAGAGATAGCTAGTGGGAAGCAGCCGCATAGCACAGCGAGATCAGCTCGGTGCTTTGTGACCACCTAGAAGGGTGGGATAGGGAGGGTGGGATAGGGAGGGAGACACAAGAGGGAAGAGATATGGGAACATATGTATATGTATGACTGATTCATTTTGTTATAAAGCAGAAACTAACACACCATTGTAAAGCAATTATACTCCAATAAAGATGTTTAAAAGAAAATATCATGGAGATAAGCAATAAAAAAAGTCATCAGGAAAAATATACGTCATAGTAATCCCCTTGTGGATTAAGTTGGGAAATAAATGAATAAATCCATTGAGCTATAGATGAATAGATGTTCAAGGACAAAAACTAACTGAGCATTTAATCTTCTGGATAACTGAAGAAAGCCTTGACAGAAAGTACTCTATAGCACCTATAAAAAGGCAAAGGCTATGCCTACAGAAACAATCAAGCATGTATCAGAACATTTATTGTTCCCTGCCCCATCTACATTTCTCCAACTTTATAATTATGATTAAGCAACCCAAAGACATCATGGGAGAGAATCTCATGGAAAGCACCTACCCTATGCCTCTACACAGATGTTCACTGAGTTTGAAATCAGGCAATTAATTCTTGGTTACAGGGGGCCGTCTTCAGGACCAAACCAGTTATTATTAACAGGAAACTCGCTACAATTCACAATTTGTTTTTTGCTTTTGTTGAGGTATAACTTTTGTACAATATTATATTAAGTTACAGGTGTACAATATAGTGATACACAACTTTTAAAGGTTATGCTCTATTCATAGTTATAAAATATTGGGTATATTCCCTGTGTTATACAATATAGCTTATTTTAAAGTAAGCTTGTAGCTTTTTTAATACACAAGAGTTTGTATTTCTTAGTCCCCTCCCCATAATTGCCCCTCCCCCCTCCCCACTGGTAACCACTAGTTTGTTCTCTATATGTGAGAGGTAAACCACATTCTTAACAAGTCATATGTTTCAGGAAAGGAAGGAGAAAACAGAGTCATACACATTCCACACCTTTTTAGCCCAGCTTTCAAAGCCTTCCAGAACGTGCTCTACTCCTACTTTCTTATCTTCTGCCTTTTGATTCTTTTTTTATGTTTAGTTTGAGTAGCAGATGGTTTGTACCTTGTACCACCTCCCCTCAATCCATCTCTAATTCAGCTACACCTCCTGTTTTCTGCTTCAGGGCCAGGAAGCCAAAAGTTTAATGCCCAGGAAATGACTCTCAGCTGATAGGATAAGGAGGGAGAAAGAGGAACTGTCCTCAGAGGCACAGTTTTGAGGGGAATTCTACAAGGTTCCTCAGTGGGTCCCAGGTAGGGCTGAGGTCCAGTTAATGGTAATCAGCTCAAAAATGTTCTCTTTATTCGCTTTTCCTCCTTCCTTGTCTCGTTAGCAGCTAGCTCATATTCCTGAGTTTGCTTTCAAATAAATTTTCAGCAATCGAGGCCTTGCATCAGGCTTTGTTTTTGAGGAATCCCAAACAGAGACTCTCAGCAACCTCTATAACCTACACTGTGAGCTTTTACAGGGCAGTGGCTGTAAATCTTTAGCTTTAGGGGCCAGTGCAGTGTCTGATGCAAAAATGAGGTATGTAGGTCCTATAATTATACCTATATAAGTGATATAAGTTGGGTAGGTCCTCTAATTATATTGCTGATGCAGAAGAGGAAAGTAGTGTGCAGAAAGGTGAGGTGACATGGCTTCCCCATGCTCCAGACAGGAGAAGGAGCATTTCAACTCAGGTCCTCCTGCTCTTTGTAGGTTGCTACATACCATTCCCTTCAGGTTCCATTCTACGCTCTAAAGGCTCGTCTTCCATGGCCTTTGAGAATTCATCTTTCTCCCACTCTTGCAAAAGAATAGAGAAGTTATGTTATATCCTGTACTCTTGACAAAATAAATTCTCACATAGTGGCACCTGACTCATTATTATACAATGGCCCAGCACCTTGACTTCCTGTAATTATATAACAAGCTGCTTAAAGGTCAGTGACATAAAGATTGGGATCTCAAACTTGGGAATCAGACAAACTCCCCATTTACTATTCCGCATCCTGGCCTCAGACAGGTATTCCGATGATTACAAGAGATAATAAGTAAAAATCTCAGCACAGTGCCTGAAACAAGTAAGGTCTCAATAAAGGGTGGCTCTTCTTTTCAGCAGGAGCAAAACTGTATCTCCCAGTTTATCAAGTCCAAAGCAATGGGCTCAAACAGGTGTCCATAAATAAAACAGACATAAAGAAAAGCTGAAAAAACTTGCCCTCTTTTACTCAATCTGTGTTTTGCCTCTGCCCAACTCTGTTCCCTACTTCTAAATAGGCCCTCACCTTGTTTTGCAGACAGGAATGCTCTCCATCTCCCTTTTTATCTCATCCTATTCTAAACATCTTTAAGTTTCAGCAGCTCAACACCTACCTGTGGATTAGTTTCCTATTTTCCATTGCAGCCTTGCTGAGTTCTCTCACAGATTTCAACAGCACTCATACAGGATAAAATGAAATTTACTATTTCATATACAGCTTTCTTTCAGACCAATTGCTCCATCTTGGTTAGTCCTGACTCCCAAGTTACACTGAGATGCTTGAAGACAAAGATCATTTCTAATTTTTTTCTGGGTTCCCCTGGCACAATACTAAACAGGCATTGAATACTTAATCTTTTGGACAGAATGTGAAGCTAAGAAAAAAAGAACTTAAGAAGATTTGTTGTTCTCTTTCTCATTCCCCCACAGGTTCCATACGTTTTTTACATTCAGTGTTTATTCTGATTTCATGTAGCACTTCCCCCTTTTCCTCCTCTCTTAATCCTTACACTGGCAACCAGTGCAGGACATACCTGGCAGCATGGGCGAAACGAGTTAGTTACTGCAGAACTGCTGGTTCTGTTCGTGCCTTACATTAATTACTTTACAACAAGCAGGCTACCATCTGCATTAGTGGAATTCACCTGAACAGACGCATCATTACACAAACCGATTCTTTAGAAATTTATTTATTTTTTATCCATTTGTAGGTTACATAGCTAATGCTACTTGAGAAATTCAGATTTATAAAGTTTCAAATGCCTTTTCCAAAGTTTCAGAGAGCCACAACTGCAGAAAATATAAGCTTGAGCTTTGATGAGTTTCAGGCTGATTACTGAATCTTATGCTTAAGTCAGATGCCTGGGTATTTGCAATAAAACAGACTCAGGTAGGCCAATGTGACATATTTCTTAAGTATTCTAATAGTCTGCCACTCAGAAAGCAGTCCATGGGAAGCTATAGATTGGCAAATAAGATATAGACGATGAAAAAAATTCTGAAACAGGAAAATATATGTAATTGGCAGTAAAGAAGCTGAGTAACACTGAATTTTAAAAAGGTATATTTGTATTTTCTGTTTGTACTATTTTTTTTTTACTCTACTGATATTCTTCCTAATTCTTACAAAAATTCCTCAAGGTAACTATTCCTATCCCCTTCATACATTTATATGTGAAGATATAAATACCTAGATATTAGATAACTTACCTAAGATCAATTAGGTAATAAGTAAAAGAAACATTACTGTAACCCAGGATTTCTTGCTCCTGAAAATACCTTCTATTAAAAAGAAGGGACATGCTCTACTTAGTAATGAATGAAATGAAATGAATATACCATATGTGCTTAAGAGGATTAATTAACTGTCAGATTTGTTAATATCACACTATCCTCAGGAAAAATCTGAGACGCAGAAAGCCTTCTCTCCCCGTCTTCACCTCTGAGTGCAAACATTTTCCCTACTGAGTTGCCACAGAGAGTAAATATCCCATGACTGCAAGTTGTATGAAAGATAGAAGACAGATGGAAAGGTCCAGATTTTAGAGGAACTGGGTATCTGTCCCATTATCCTACACATTCCTTGAGATGAGTCAGTCTATTTGGTTCCCCAGTACCAATCAGAGGCTTCACACATAGTAAATACTCAATAAATACTTGGTGATGATTTGGTGAAAATAACTGATAAATTATGGTTAGAGGAATAAGGAACAGAGTGGTATGCTGGCAAATATATTCAAGATTATTTGCAAGGGATGGGAACTGGATATTTCATTTACTGACGTAGGGAACAGGAATCATTACAATCATTTTGGAAAATAATTTGGCAGAATCTATCATACTTTTAAATGCATACTTTTGATCTAGATATTCTCAGTTCCTAGCACGATACCTCATACATAAATGCAACTTGATATTACTGTTTTTTGGACCTCCCCAAATTTGATTATTGGCTATACTTTGAATATACCTTGTTTTTGTTTCTTCCCTTACTGGTGCTTTGCTCTGTTATTTTACCTGGAATGCCATTCTTCCCTATTTCTGCCCACAAAGCCCTTCTCTAAAACGTAGTACAAATGTCATGCTCTCTAGGCATTATTTCTGTCACCCAACTGATTGCAATGTCTTTTTCTTTTAACTCTTTCTTTGGACTACACTCATGGCATCAATTTATATCAGGGTTATTTGCAAGTCTCATTTCTCCCTGTGACTTTCACAATGTTGCCTTCATTTTTTGCAGGTCTGTTCAGTTCCCTCTCTTACCATAAATCTTCTTGGTCTCTTTGGAGATTTCTTGAGGAAACACAGTTGCTGAATGGCAGAGTCTGGGCTAAAACCCGTGTGTGTGTGTGTGTGTGTGTGTGTGTGTGTGTGTGTGTGTGTGCGCGCGCTCATCCAGGAATATATCCGTTATACTCTTCATAGAAGTTTGAAGAAAAGAGAGACACTCAGAAGTCTCAGAATTGTAGACTTCTAGAAAAGAAATAAATTCTACAATCATCTAGTCTGAGGACTTTTAATCTTTACTATTGTCATGGATTCCTTTGAGAAACTGACAGATTCACTTCTCAGAAAAATGCCCAAGGTCATTTACACACAATGTTTAAATGTGGCTGGTTCACCCAGTAGAGTGAAGCGTAGATACATTTCAATTTGGGATCACAAAGTCTGATTCCATATATGAATGGAGTGACAAGGTCTGGAAGTGGAGTTACATAAATTGTGTGAATCATGAGGACGGCTACAAACTGGAGAATGTGTGCCCTCTTACTATTCAGCACTAGCAGGATGATGCCACTGCAGAATGTGGCCACAGCGAAGCCCAATCTACTGAGAAAGGACACAAATCCAGATCTGTAATGAAGTGTGGGCCATATGAAACATATCTCTGGGCTCTTTCCAGACTTCACATCAAAAGTTTGTAATGTGTTATACTATCTGCTCACATGCCCCATCTGGTCAGCTGTCCTGTAAGAGTTTGTCATTGGCTTAACCAGGCAGGAGGAACGAGACTCTCACCATCAATCTATCATCATGTACTGACAAATGAAATACTTATTTATCTCTACAATTACTCTTCATTGACTTTTCAGTTCCACAAATATTTATAGCTGACCATGTGCCAGGCACTGTCCTAGTTACTGGCTATACACTAGCGAACCAGACAGACAAAGTTCCTGATGAAGTTCTACTGGGAGAAGAAGAAAACAGCAAAAAAATTAAACAACAGGATAATTTCAGAAAATCCTGATGACTGTGAAGAAAACAAGAAAAGTGAATGGGATTAGAAAATGACTGAGAGGAGCAGTCAGGAGAACTGCTTTAGTTACAGTAATCTGGGAAGGATTCATCTGAAGAAGAGACCTTGCAGCTGAGACTGAATGGCAGGAAGGAGTCAGTGATATAAAGAGAGAGAAGAAGAATGCTCCAGCAAAAAAGAATAATAAGGGAAGAGGACTGAGGCAGGAACAAGCAACACTGGTATGCAGTAAAGGAGGGGGACTGGCATGAGTGAGGTCAAAAAGTAGGCAGGGACCAGATCACACAGGGCTGTGTTCAATGTTTGGACTTTTTCCTAAGTAAAAAGAAGAGTCTTCAGAAGTTGGTAAGTAGGGAAGACATGACCCAATTAATGTGGTAAAAAGATCACTTTAGGGGCTTCCCTGGTGGCGCAGTGGTTGAGAGTCCGCCTGCCAATGCAGGGGACACGGGTTCGTGCCCCGGTCCGGGAAGATCCCACATGCTGTGGAGCGGCTGGGCCCATGAGCCATGGCCGCTGAGCCTGCGCGTCCGGAGCCTGTGCTCTGCAACGGGAGAGGCCACAACAGTGAGAGACCCGCATACCGCAAAAAAAAAAAAAAAATCACTTTATATAATGTGGAGAAATCAGAGATGGGTTAGGCAGCCACTGCAATATTAGGAGACTATGGAATATGATGGAATGTCAGCAGTGCTCCCTTTGAATAAAAGCAGCTTTTATTTTTCCACTAAAATGTAACACCATTGACTTCAGTAAAACTGTCTCTCTCGACCTTATTTCTCTTGCGTTAATGGGGTCATTTATATGATATGCCAGGAGAGCTACCTCTGTATACAACGAACAGCTTTCATTTTTCAATTAAAACGTAGCATAATTGACTTAAACCAGAAATGATCTCTTGATATTATTTCCCTTGTATTAATAGGACCATTTATATAATGATAATGCAAATTAATCTTATTCATTCAAAAAATTGCTTATTTTAAATTAATAAAAACAATGCAATGATAATTTTTATATTTTTGAAATCTTCACTTTAAGGTTTAACTTAATATGATCTTAATGTCTTGAACATAAAATCCGTAGGATTATGACACTGATTTAAAGGGATGCAAAAATATTTACAATTATGTTTTAATTTGAAGCAGTGATTAAATGTAATTTGCCTGTGACCTTGCAGGCCAAAATAATATATCACAATAAACTGCAGAGAGTTGCAGAGACGAAAATAATGTTTGGCTGCTTCAGTGGATACATATGTGAGGATGAATTTTGGCAGCTGTCAGTGTATGATAAATTACTACTAGACTAATACTTGTCAGTACAGTAATAACTGATCATGCTCTAAAAAGCACTAAGGGAGAAAGGTGATGAACAACCTACAAAGTAAAAAAATTTCACAATCACAATAATGACTGTAGTTCAAAGCACAGTAATTATCTACCAACCACCTTATTGTCAAATCTATATTTCAAGCGACTACCTTGATGTCTCTCAGAATCAATTTTTACCTCAAATTCTAATTAACAACACAGAAGACAAGCAATAGTGATAAAAAGCATGTCTCTATTGAGTATCCCTAAATCTTTATTGGAAGAAGAATCTAGGCAGCTATACATTCCCACTTTTTCCATAACATTGGAAATCCTCTCCAACACCCTCCCCGCAACTTTCACTTTTACTAAATAAAGCAAGGCAAAATACTGTTATGTGGCCTAAGGAAAATAACAGCTGTTGCTGAAATTTTTAAAAAATGACCCAAAGTTCAAAAGACTCCGAACAGTATTGAATACTGCCTATACACAACATCTGTACACTATGTAATTAGAACGTTATCAAATTCATCAACTAATATTTTTAAAACGTTTATCCATTGTTTGTTTGTTACTAGTACATTTTATAGTAAGCAATGAAAAAGCTATATAATGGCGGGGGCGGGTAAATTAAGTGCTTGCTTTTAACCAAATGGCTAAAAATCTTATAAATATATTAGACGGTAATCTTGGAAATATACACACAATGACAATAAATATACAATTGACAAATGAAAACAACTGCATTAATTTACATTCACATTATGAAACTGCTGTTTCCAACATTCATAACTCCAAACATTTTCTAAAACTTTACATGGAAGCTTCTTGGATTTTTTATTGTGGTAAAACACATAAATATAGAATTGAGCATTTTAACGAATTTTAAGTGTATAATTCACTGGTATCAAGAACATTCACATTGTTGTGCAACCACATCACCATCAATCGCCAGAAATTTTAATCTTCCCAAATTGAAACTCTGTACCCATAAACAATAACTTCCCACTCCCTTCTCCCCCAGCCCCTGGAAACCACTGTTCTACCTTCTGTCTCTGAGTTCAACTGCTCATATAAGTCATATAAGTCTCTGAGTTCAAGTAACTCATGTAAGTGGAATCATACAATATGTGTCCTTTTGTGTCTGGCATATTTCACTTAGCATAATTTCTGCAAGGTTCGTCAATGTGTTAGAATTTCACTCCCTTTTAAGTCTGAATAACAGTCCATTGTATGTATACACTGTATTTTGTTTATCTATTCATCCACAGATGACTATTTGAGTTGCTTCTACCTTTTGCTAGCGTGAATAATGCTGGTATGAACATGAGTGTACTAATATCTGTTGGAGTTCCTTCTTTTAATTCTTTTGGATATATACCAAATGAAATTGCTGGATCAGATGGTAATTCTATGCTTAATATTTTGATGAATTGCCATGCTTTTTCCACAGAGGCTGCACCATTTTACATTCCCACCAACAATGCATAAATATTCCAATTTTTCCACATCCTCGCCAATACTTACATCCTTTTCCTTTTGTTTTGTTTTTTTAAATAATACCTATCCTAAAGGTGTGAAGTGGTATCTCATTTGTATTTTATTTGCATTTCCCTAATGATTAATGATATTGAGCACCTTATCATGGGCTTACTGGCCATCTGTATATCTTCTTTGCAGAAATGTCTCTTCAAAGTCTTTTCTGATTTTTGAATTGGGTTGTTTTTTTTGGTGTTGACTTGTCGGAGTTACTCACATATCCTGGATATAAATCCCTTATCTGATGTAAGATTTACAGAGTTTCTCCTATTCTCTGGATTGTCTTTGTACTCTGACAGTGTCCTTTCCTGCACAGAAGGTTTTTGTTTTGTTTTGTTTTGTTTAATTTTGATGTAGTCCTACTGACCCAATTTTTCTTTTGCTTACTATGCTTTTGGTGTCATATCCAAGAAATTTCATTGCTAAATCCAATGTCATGAAGTCTTCTATGTTATGAAGAACATATCCCTCTGTATTCTTCTAAGAGTTTTATAGCTTTGGCTTTTAAGTTTAGCTTTTAATCCATTTTAAGTTAATATCTGCGTATGTTGTAATGTAAGGTCTAACTTGTTTTGCATGTGGATACCCAGTTTCCCCAACACCATTTGTTGAAGACTATCACATCTCCACGGAATGATCTTGGCAGCCTTGTCGAAAATTACTGACCATATATGCTAGAGTTTACTTCCGCGCTCTTTACTGTATTTTGTTTATTTATATGTCTGTCTTTATGTCAGTGTCATACTGGTTGATCACTATAGCTCTATAGTAAATTTTGCAATCAGGAAGTGTGATTTCCTCCAATTTTGTTCTTCTTTTTCAAGATTATTTGGGCTATTCTGAGTCCCTTGAGATTTCACAGGAATTTTAGGATGGGTTTTTTTTTTCTTACGTTTCTTCAAAAAATGTCATCTGGATTTTCATACAGATTGCACTGAATCTGCAGATCACTTTGAGTAGGACTGACATCTTAACAATATTAAGTCTTCCAATTCATGAACACAGGATGCCTTCCCATTTACTTATGTCTTCTTTCATTTCTTTCAGCAGTGCTTTATATTTTCAGCATACAAATATTTCACTTGTTTTGTTAATTCCCAAGTACTTTATTCTCTTTAATGATATTTGAAATGGAACTTTTTCTTAATTTCCTTTCTATATCGTTCATTGTTAGTGTACAGAAACAAAACTTATGTTTGCATATTGATTTTATATCCTGCAAATTTGCTGAATGTGTTATCTAACAGGGTTTTTTTAGTTAAATACTTAGGATTTTCTATATATAAGACTTTGTCACCTGTGAAGATTATAGGATTTTTGCATACATTCTTTAAATGAATTTCCTGAAGATTATTTGGAATGCTAGTTAAGAAGGCACATAAAAGTTTGAATTCTCTAAGTCTTTAGTGTTTGCCAACAGCCATTTCTCTGACTCCATTCAAGCTGTCCAATGATGCATTAGTACACATCAATAAACAGAACTACTCCTCAATGTAGGCATCGTAATAGGATTAAATTCACCTGGCTCCCAACCAAAAGCAACACCACTAACATTAAAATAAAATATCTTCATCGTGAATTAGTACTGCCATATTAACAGAAGCTAAAGGCTTCTAGAAGTTTTTTGCCTCATTTGCATATACATACATACTCAGAATTCTCTTCCACAAAAATATAGCCATTTAAAGGAAACCCCAGTGCACAATTTAGAAAAGAGATGTAGAAAAGTAGTAAAATATCCAACTTGCAGCCAGTTGCCAACACATTTTTCCATGCTACCTCATTTATGTTATATTTTCTTTAGTCTACCTAATTTTATGACTTTAATTCTTTACACACACAAACACACACACACACACACACACACACACACACACACACACAGGATGATTCTCCACATTATGGAGGATCATATTCCCAACTTTGGTTGATCAAAAACTTTAGTCATTCAGACTCTAAACTCTATTACATGTCATTAAACATATTGACTTTTACTAGGCTCATATTCCCAATTTTGATGTTCATATTCAATTCAGAGTATCAGAGTCTTTCTTATCTCCTATTTTTTTAGAGGCAGCCGGATACAGTACAGCAAAAAAAGTCTGCAGAAGCTGGGTTTGATTCCACAGAAACAAAGTATTTAATTACTTGGGGCCCAAGTTTTCTCATCTGGAATATGAAGCTAATGCTATTTTACCAATAGGATTTTTGTGAGGATACAATAAGTACTTTATAGGGTATTTCGCAAATATTAGTCATTATTGTTACAGGAAGATATGCCATTTAAAAACAAATCAATTCAGACACTGACACATACAATGTACACATACATACATATATATATTATGACATTATATATATGTTATACAATTAGATATATACATATATACATATATATGTGTGCATGTGTGTGTGTGTGTGTGTGTGTATATATATAAATAATTCTCATAGATACACACACAGAACTATGTGTCTAGCAATCTTTCAGAGTATGTCTCATGGTGCTTACAAAATGCCATGCCAAAGAATGAATTATTTTTATACATGCTTAAATATTGACAAAAGACATAAATATACTGTTATTTGAGTATCTAATACATACAAAAATAATTTTATTCCATTACTAACAATGAACCAATATCTTCTAAAACATTACATTTTTACATACTACCTAAAGCAATCTACAGATATAATGTGCTACCTACCAAAATACCCATGGCATTTTCCATAGAAATAGAACAAATAATCTTCAGATTTATATGGAACCACAAAAGAACATGAACTGCCAAAGCAATCTTGAGAAAAAAGAACAAAGCTAAAGGCATCGCCCTCCCAGACTTTAGACTATACTACAAAGATACAGTAATCAAATTAGCATGGCACTGGCGTAAAAGCAGACACATAGATCAACGGAACAGAACAGAGAGCCCAGAAATAAACCCACCCACCTATGATCAATTATCTATGACAAAGGAGACAAGAATATACAGTGGAGAAAAGACAGCCTCTTCAATAAGTGGTGCTGGGAATACTGAACAGCTACATGTAAAAAAAAAAAAAAATCAGGTTAAGAACATTTTCTCAAACCACATACAAAAATAAACTCAAAATGGATTAAAGACCTAAATGTAAGACCTGAAACCATAAAACTCCAAGACGAGAATATAGGCAGAACACTCTTAGCCATAAATCATAGCAATATTTTTTTTGGGATCTGTCTCCTAAGGCAAAAGAAACAAAAGCAAAAATAAACAAGTGGGACCTAAATAACCTTAAAAGCTTCTGCACAGCAAAGGAAACCATCAACAAAAGGAAAAGACAACCTACTGAATGGGAGAAAATATTTGCAAATGATAGGACTGATAAAGGGTTAATATCCAAAGTATATAAACAGCTCACACACTCAATATCAAAAAAAAAACACCACCACAATTAAAAAACGGGCAGAAGACATGAACAGACATTTTTCCAAAGAAGATATACAGATGGGCAACAGGCAAATGAAAAGCTGTTCAATATTGCTAATCATCAGAGAAATGCAAATGAAAACCACAATGAGATAACACCTCAGGCCAGTCAGAATCTCTACCATCAAAAAGTCTACAAAAGGGGACGAGGGGAAGATGGCGGAAGAGTAAGACGCAGAGATCACCTTCCTCCCCACAGATACGCAAGAAATAACATCTACACGTGGAACAACTACAGAACACCTACTGAATGCTGGCAGAAGACCTCAGACCTCCCAAAAGGCAAGAAAGTCCCCACGTACCTGGGTAGGGCCAAAGAAAAAAGAATAAACAGAGACAAAAGGATAGGGACGGGACCTGCACCAGTGGGAGGGAGCTGTGAAGGAGGAAAGGTCACACACTAGGAAGCCCCTTCGCGGGCGGAGACTGCAGGTGGCGGAGGGGGAGCTTCGGAGCCGTGGAGGAGAGCGCAGCCACAGGGGTGCGGAGGGCAAAGCGGGGAGACTCCCGCACAGAGGATCGGCGCAGACCAGCACTCACCAGCCCGAGAGGCTCGTCTGCTCACCCGCCAGGACGGGCGGGGGCTGGGAGCTGAGGCTCAGGCTTCGGTCAGATCCCAGGGAGAGGACTGGGGTTGGCGGCATGAACACAGCCTGCAGGGGGTTAGTGCGCCACGGCTAGGCGGGAGGGAGTCCAGGGAAAAATCTGGACCTGCCGAAGAGGCAAGAGACTTCTTCTTCCCTCTCTGTTTCCTGGTGCGCAAGGAGAGGGGATTAAGAGCACAGCTTAAAGAAGCTCCAGAGACGGGCGCGAGCCGCGGCTAAAAGCACGGACCCCAGAGACGGGCAGGGGACGCTAAGGCTGCTGCTGCCACCACCAAGAAGCCTGTGTGCGAGCACAGGTCACTTTCCACACACCCCTTCTGGGGAGCCTGTGCAGCCCCCCAACTGCCAGGGTCCCAGTATCCAGGGACAACTTCCCCAGGAGAACGCACGGCGCGCCTCAGGCTGGTGCAACGTCACACTGGCCTCTGCCGCCGCAGGCTCGCCCCGCACTCCATGCCCCTCCCTCCCCCGGACCTGAATGAGCCAGAGTCCCCGAAGGAGTGGCTCGTTTAACCCCGTCCTGTCTGAGCGAACAACAGACGCCCTCCGGTGACCTACATGCAGAGGCAGGGACAAATCTAAACTGAGCCCCGGGAGCTGTGAGAACAAAGAAGAGAAAGGGAAATCCCTCCGAGCAGCCTCAGAAGCAGTGGATTAAATACCGTATGCTAACACATATATGTGGAATTTAAGAAAAAAAAAGTCATGAAGAACCTAGGGGTAAGACAGGAATAAAGACACAGACCTACTAGAGAATGGACTTGAGGATACGGGGAGGGGGAAGGGTAAGCTGGGACAAAGTGAGAGAGTGGCACGGACATACATACACTACCAAGCATAAAACTGATAGTTAGTGGGAAGCAGCCACATAGCACAAGGAGATCAGCTTGGTGCTTTGTGACCGCCTGGAGGGGTGGGATAGGGAGGGAAACGCAACAGGGAAGAGATATGGGAACATATGTATATGCATAACTGATTCACTTTGTTATAAAGCAGACTTCTAACACACCATTGTAAAGCAATTATACTCCAATAAAGATGTCAAAAAAACACAAAACAAAAAAGGGCTCCACAATCAACTTGACATACCCGGCATCTGAGGAATACATGACTAGACAACATATCCCAAATTGAGGACGTGGACTTTGAGAGCAAGATTTATGATTTTTTCCCCTTTTCCTCTTTTTTGAGTGTGTATGTGTATGCTTCTGTGTGAGATTTTGTATGTACAGCTTTGCTTCCACCATTTGTCCTCGGGTTCTATCCGTGTTTTTTTTTTTTCTCTTTCTTTCTTTTTAAAAAAACTTTTTCTTAATAATTATTTTTTATTTAAATTACTTTATTTTATCTTACTTTATTTTACCTTCTTTCTTGCTTTCTTTCCTTCCTTCCCTCCTTCCTCCCTCCTTTCGTTCTTTCTTTCTTTCTCGCTTTCTTTCTTTATACTTTTTCTCTCTTTTATTCTGAGCTGTGTGGATGAAAGGCTCTTGGTGCTGCAGCCAGGAGGCAGTGCTGTGCCTCTGAGGTGGGAGAGCCAACTTCAGGACACTGGTCCACAAGAGACCTCCCAGCTCCACATAATATCAAATGGCAAAAATCTCCCAGAGATCTCCACCTCAACACCAGCACCCAGCTTCACTCAACGACCAGCAAGATACAGTGCTGAACACCCTATGCCAAACAACTAGCAAGACAGGAACACAACCCCACCCATTAGCAGAGAGGCTACCAAAAATCATAATAAGTCCACAGACACCCCAAAACACACCACCATACGTGGACCTGCCCACCAGAAAGACAAGATCCAGCCTCATCCATCAGAACACAGGCACTAGTCCCCTGCACCACGAAGCCTACCCAACCCACTGAACCAACTTTAGCCACTGGGGACAGACACCGAAAACAACGGGAACTACGAACCGGCAGCCTGCAAAAAGGAGACCCCAAACACACTAAGATAAGCAAAATGAGAAGACAGAAAAACACACAGCAGATGAAGGAGCAAGATAAAAACCCACCAGACCTAACAAAAGAAGAGCAAACAGGCAGTCTACCTGGAAAAGAATTCAAAATAATGATAGTAAAGATGATCCAAAATCTTGGAAATATAATAGAGAAAATGCAAGAAACATTTCACAAGGACCTAGAAGAACTAAAGATGAAACAAGCAACGATGAACAACACAATAAATGAAATTAAAAACACCCTACATGGGATCAATAGCAGAATAACTGAGGCAGAAGATCAGATAAGTGACGTGAAAGATAAAAGAGTGGAAATAACTACTGCACAGCAGAATTTTAAAAAAGGATGAAAAGAACTAAGGACAGTCTCAGAGACCTCTGGGACAATATTAAACGCACCAACATTCGAATTATAGGGGTTCCATAAAAAGAAGAGAAAAAGAGGGCTTCCCTGGTGGCGCAGTGCTTGAGAGACCGCCTGCCGATGCAGGAGACGCGGGTTCGTGCCCCGTTTCGGGAAGATCCCACATGCCGCGGAGCGGCTGGGCCCGTGAGCCATGGCCACTGAGCCTGCGTGTCCGGAGCCTGTGCTCCGCAAATGGGAGAGGCCACAACAGTGAAAGGCCCGCATAACGCAAGGAAAAAAAAAAAGAAGAGAAAAAGAAAGTGACTGAGAAAATATTTGAAGAGATTATAGTTGAAAACTTCCCTAATATGGGAAAGGAAACAGTTAAGCCCAGGAAGCACAGAGAGTCCCATACAGGATAACTCCAAGGAGAAACACGCCAAGACACATATTAATCAAACTGTCAAAAATTAAATACAAAGAAAACATATTAAAAGCAGCAAGGGAAAAACAACAAACAACATACAAGGGAATCCCCACAAGGTTAAGAGCTGATCTTTCAGCAGAAACTCTGCAAGCCAGAAGGGACTGGCAGGACATATTTAAAGTGATGAAGGAGAAAAATCTGCAATCAAGATTACTCTACCCAGCAAGGATCTCATTCAGATTTGATGGAGAAATTAAAATGTTTACAGACAAGCAAAAGCGGAGAGAGTTCATCACCACCAAACCAGCTTTACAACAAATGCTAAAAGAACTTCTCTAGGCAAGAAACACGAGAAGGAAAAGACCTACAATAACGAACCCAAAACAATTTACAAAATGGGAACAGAAAGATACATATCAATAATTACCTTAAATGTAAATGGACTAAATGCTCCCACCAAAAGACACAGATTGGCTGGAAGGATACAAAAACAACACCCATATATATGCTGTCTACAAGAGCCCCACTTCACACCTAGAGAAACATACAGACTGAAAGTAAAGGGATGGAAAAAGTCCATGCAAACGGAAACCAAAAGAAAGCTGGAGCGGCAATTCTCATATCAGACAAAATAGACTTTAAAATAGACTATTAGAAGAGACAAAGAAGGACACTACATAATGATCATGGGATCGATCCAAGAACAAGATATAACAATTGTAAATATTTATGCACCCAACATAGGAGCACCTCAATAAATAAGGCAAATACTAACAGCCATAAAAGGGGAAATCGACAGTAACACATTCATAGTAGGGGACTTCAACACCCCACTTTCACCAATGGACAGGTCATCCAAAATGAAAATAAATAAGGAAACACAAGCTTTAAATGATCCATTAAACAAGATGGACTTAATTGATATTTATAAGACATTCCAACCAAAAACAACAGAATACACATTCTTCTCAAGTGCTCATGGAACATTCTTCAGGATAGATCATACCTTAGGTCACAAATCAAGCCTTGGTACATTTAAGAAAACTGAAATTGTATCAAGTACCTTTACCGACCACAACGCTATGGGACTAGACATCAATTACAGGAAAAGATCTGTAAAATATGCAAACACATAGAGGCTAAACAATACACAAATGAATAATGAAGTGATCACTGAAGAAATCAAAGAGGAAATCAAAAAATACCTAGAAACAAATGACAACGGAGACACGATGACCCAAAACCATGGGGGATGTAGCAAAAGCAGTTCTAAGAGGGAAGTTTATAGCAATACAATCCTACCTTAAGAAACAGGGAACATCTCGAATAAACAACCTAACCTTGCACCTAAGGCAATTAGAGAAAGAAGAACCAAAAAAAGCCCCCAAAGTTAGCAGAAGGAAAGCAATCATAAAAATCAGATCAGAAATAAATGAAAAAGAAATGTAGCAAACGATAGCAAAGATCAATAAAACTAAAAGCTGGTTCTCTGAGAAGATTAACAAAATTGATAAACCCATTAGCCAGACTCATCAAGAAAAAACGGGAGAAGACTCAAATCAACAGAATTAGAAATGAAAAAGGAGAAGTAACAACTGACACTTCAGAAATACAAAAGATCATGAAGAGATTACTACAAGCAACTCTATGCCAATAAAATGGACAACCTGGAAGAAATGGACACATTCTTAGAAATGAACAACCTGCCGAGACTGAATCAGGAAGAAACAGAAAATATTAACGGACCAATCACAAGCAATGAAATTGAAAGTGTGATTGAAAATATTCCAACAAACAAGGCCCAGGACCAGACGGCCTCACAGGCGAATTCTATCAAACATTTAGAGAAGAGCTAACACCTATCCTTCTCAAACTCTTCCAAAATATAGCAGAAGGAACACTCCCAAACTCATTCTACGAGGCCACCATCACCCTGATACCAAAACCAAACAAGGATGTCACAAAGCAAGAAAACTACAGGCCAATATCACTGATGAACATAGATGCAAAAATCCTCAACAAAATACTAGCAAAGAGAATCCAACAGCGCATTAAAAGGATCACACACCATGATCAAGTGGGGTTTATTCCAGGAACGCATGGATTCTTCAATATACGCAAATCAATCAACGTGATACACCATATCAACAAACTGAAGGAGAAAAACCATATGATCATCTCAATACATGCAGAGAAAGCTTTCGACAAAATTCAACACCCATTTATGATAAAAACCCTTCAGAAAGCAGGCACAGAGGGAACATTCCTCAATATAATAAAGGCCATATATGACAAACCCACAGCCAACATCGTCCTCAATGGTGAAAATCTGAAACGATTTCCACTAAGATGAGGAACAAGACAAGGTTGCCCACTCTCACCACTCTTATTCAACATAGTTTTGGAAGTTTTAGCCACAGCAATCAGAGAAGAAAAGGAACTAAAAGGAATCCAAATTGCAGAAGAAGAAGTAAAGCTGTCACTGTTTGCAGATGACATGATACTATACATAGAGAATCCTAAAGATGCTACCAGAAAACTACTAGAGCTAATCAATGAATCTGGTAAAGTAGCAGGATACAAAATTAATGCAAAGAAATCTCTGGCATTCCTATATACTAATGATGAAAAATCTGAAAGAGAAATTAAGGAAACACTCCCATTTACCACTGTAACAAAAAGAATAGAACATCTAGGATTAAACCTACCTAAGGAGACAAAAGACCTGTATGCAGAAAATGATAAGATACTGAAGAAAGAAATTAAAGACAGTACAAACAGATGGAGAGATATACCATGTATTTGGATTGGAAGAATCAACATTTTGAAAATGACTATACTACCCAAAGCAATCTACAGATTCAATGCAATCCCTATCAAACTACCACTGGCATTTTTCACAGAACTAGAACAAAAAATTTCACAATTTGTATGGAAACACAAAAGACCCCGAATAGCCAAAGCAATCTTGAGAACAAAAAATGGAGCTGGAGGAATCAGGCTGCCTGACTTCAGACTATACTACAAAGCTACAGTAATCGAGACAGTATGGTACTGGCACAAAAACAGATAGATAGATCAATGGAGCAGGATAAAAAGCCCAGAGACAAACCCACACACATATGGTCACCTTATCTTTGATAAAGGAGGCAGGAATGTACAGTGGAGAAAGGACAGCCTCTTCGATAAGTGGTCCGGGGAAAATTGGACAGGTACATGTAAAAGTATGAGATTAGATCACTCCCTAACACCATACACAAAAATAAGCTCAAAATGGATTAAAGACCTAAATGTAAGGCCAGAAACTATCAAACTCTTAGAGGAAAACATAGGCAGAACACTCTATGACATAAATCACAGCAAGATCCTTTTTGACCCACCTCCTAGAGAAATGGAAATAAAAACAAAAATAAACAAATGGGACCTAATGAAACTTCAAAGCTTTTGCACAGCAAAGGAAACCATAAACAAGACCAAAAGACAACCCTCAGAATGGGAGAAAATATTTGCAAATGAAGCAACTGACAAAGGATTAATCTCCAAAATTTATAAGCAGCTCATGCAGCTCAATAACAAAAAAACAAACAACCCAATCCAAAAATGGGCAGAAGACCTAAACAGACATTTCTCCAAAGAAAATATACAGACTGCCAACAAACACATGAAAGAATGCTCAACATCATTAATCATTAGAGAAATGCAAATCAAAACTACAATGAGATATCATCTCACACCAGTCAGAATGGCCATCCTCCAAAAAATCTAGAAACAATAAATGCTGGAGAGGGTGTGGAGAAAAGGGAACACTCTTGCACAGCTGGTGGGAATGTGAATTGGTACAGCCACTATGGAGAACAGTATGGAGGTTCCTTAAAAAATTAAAAATAGAACTACCATATGACCCAGCAATGCCACTACTGGGCATATACCCTGAGAAAACCATAATTCAAAAAGAGTCATGTAAGAAAATGTTCATTGCAGCTCTATTTACAATAGCCTGGAGATGAAAACAACCTAAGTGTCCATCGTCGGATGAATGGATAAAGAAAATGTGGCATATATATACAATGGAATATTAGCCATAAAAAGAAACGAAATTGAGCTATTTGTAATGAGGTGGATGGACCTAGAGTCTGTCATACAGAGGGAAGTAAGTCAGAAAGAGAAAGCCAAATACCATATGCTAACACATATATTTGGAATCTAAGAAAAACAAGAAAAAAATGTCATGAAGAACCTGGAGGTAGGAGGGGAATGGAACGCGGACCTGCTGGGGAATGTACTTGGGGATATGGGGAGGGGGAGGGGAAAGCTGTGACAGGGCAGGTGGGTGGCATGGATATATATATACACTACCAAGCGTGGAAGGGATAGCTAGTGGGAAGCAGCCGCATACCACAGGGAGATCAGCTCGGTGCTCTGTGACCACCTAGAGGGGTGGGATGGTGGGGTGGGGGGGGAGGGAGATGCAAGAGGGAAGAGGTATAGGAACATATGTATATGTACAACTGATTCACTTTGTTGTGAAGCAGAAACTGGCACACCACTGTAAAGCAATTATACTCCAATAAAGATTTTTTAAAAATACAAAAAATAAATAAATAAATTTAAAAAAGAGAAAAAAGTAAAGCTGGTGTCAGTGTTTGCTTTGGATATTTTCACCTATATATGTTTTTCTGCCTTTAATAAAGTAGTATGCATATTTTATTTCAAAAAAAATAAGTCTACAAAAAACAACTGTTGGAGAGGACGTGGAAAAAAGAGAACCCTAGTATATTGTTGGTGGGAATGTAATTTGGTGCAGTCACTATGGAAAACACCACGGAGGTTCCTGAAAAACTAAAAATAAAACTACCATATGACCCGGCAATTCCACTCCTGGGTACATATCCAAAGAAAACAAAAGCACCAATTCTGAAAGATAGACGTACCCCAGTGTTCACAGCAGCATTATTTACAATATCCAAGATATGGAAGCAACTCAAGTGTCCATCAACGGATGAATGGATAAAGAAGATGTGTCCTGTATACACAATGTAATATTACTCGGCCATAAATAAATGAAATTTTGCCATTTGCAAAAACATGGATGGACTTAAGAGGGTATTATGCTGAGTGAAATAAGTTATACAGAAAAAGAAAAGTACTCTATGTTATCACTTATATGTGGAATCAAAAAAATAAAACAAATGAATGAATATAACAAAACGGAAACAGACTCTCAGATATAGAGAACAAACTAGCGGTTACCAGTGAGGAGAGGGAAGGGGCGGGGAGCAAGATAGGAGTAGGGCATTAAGAGATACAAACTACTATGTATAGAGTAAATAAGCAACAAGGATATACTATATAGCACAGAGAAATGTAGGTATTATTTCATAATAACTTTAAATGAGGCATAACCTATAAAAATAATGAATCACTATGTTGTACACCTGAAACTAACTTAATATTGTAAATCAACTATACTTCAATTTTAAAATATTAAGAATAATAAAGTATAGTGAAAATATCATAATATAGTGGTGATGTTAAAATAAAACTAAGAGGAAAGTCAAAACACACTAATAGGACATTTTTTCATGACTATTAATTTTATTTGTAGCATACGAAAGAAAAATAAGTTTTAAAAATGAATATTCTACCTTGCAAATAATTCCTCTTATGGCAGGCATTCAGAAAACTTGTTCAATAACAAGAATACTGATTAGATTTCCTGCAGTTTCTGCCTTTAGAAGTTTGGAAATAGAGCTAGTCATCCCTGGAGGTATTTTGGGACAAGTATCAATATCATGAAAATGAAAAACAAAGTTGATTTATTCCACTACATATTTTTGATCTGATCTTTGATTACTCTTGGGCTGCATTAAGTTTTATGCTTATCTTGTCACCAAGACAAGTATATTTTATCTCTCTGACTCAAATTGAACACTTGTCAGCAAAACATTATTATTAGCATTTAATTCCCCATTCATATGTTGTGAAAGGAACCAGCATGGTTATCACAATAATTTAAAAATGAATAAAAATCAACATAAGAATTTATTCCATTTTGTACTTAAGGCTCCATGAAATTTACTGGCCTTGATTCATTTCTGGAATTAGAACCCCATTATGGCCAAAGTTTTCTTAATATAGAATTGACATTGATACACATTTTCCTCATATGTATTCAGGTAATTAAGCTTTATCTCCCTATTTTTAAGACCACTAGACAGTTTTCCCTTTTAAGCTGATAATTGCGAACTATGGCAAAAACAGGAAGTCAAACAACCAAACTCACTCTATACCTTTCAGAATGTGGAGTTTTTACTGAGAATCAGCCACTCAGCCAGGCACTACATTTTCCTTGGAGTTAGGTGCGGCCATATACCTGTTTTATCCAGTGAAAAGTGCAGAGAACTGACGGGCATCACTTCTATAACGTGACTTTTCAGAAGCTACTGTGGCTTTTCTATCTTCTCTTCCCCTATTCAGTGGCTAGATGCAGAAGAAAATGATGACCTGGACTTTAGAGAAGGCAGAACCACAATAAAAGGAGCTATGGCCTTTGATGATCCCTGGAAAATTATTATTATTATTTTTTTTTTTATAAATTTATTTATTTATTTTTTGGCTGTGTTGGGTCTTCGTTTCTGTGCGAGGGCTTTCTCTAGTTGTGGCAAGTGGGGGCCACTCTTCATCGCGGTGCGTGGGCCTCTCACTGTCGCGGCCTCTCTTGTTGCGGAGCACAGGCTCCAGACGCGCAGGCTCAGTAGTTGTGGCTCACGGGCCCAGTTGCTCCGTGGCATGTGGGATCTTCCCAGACCAGGGCTCGAACCTGTATCCCCTGCATTGGCAGGCAGATTCTCAACCACTGCGCCATCAGGGAAGCCCCCTGGAAAATTATTAGTTGCCAACAAGGAACACCTGCATTGGACTTACACCTGGACTACAAATAAATTATTGTTTTAAGTCATTGATACATCCCCACATGTGTTTACATGGTACAGGAGCCGTATTGCCCTAGCTTATAAAATAACATGCAATCACACTTTGTGTCTGTTGAGTTAAATAAAATTATTAAAATCTGGTTGTATCAGGTCATCCAGTATAAAGTATGTTCTTTGGGAGAGAAAGAGCAGATGAATAGTTAAACAGTTTGTATCACCTCAAAGTCTGTGGGACTATAGCATGTCAGCCAAGTGATATATTCTTATTTTACTAATAAACTGAGAAAATATTACTACCCAATCAAAACTAGAAAACAAATTAGGAGGTTTATGATAAGTGTGGCATTTTGCATTTGTAATATAATCCAGTTTCATGGAGAGGTCATCTTTAAAGTCTAGAACAGTGGCAAAACTGAAAAAAAAATAGTTAAACATACAGTTACTACCAATAAACTCTTAGTACAAACTAGGTATAAAGTACCAAGCTAAGTGAATTTTGTGGTATACGAAAATGGAGTAAAACCTTTTGTGATTCAGGAATATGTGCTCCAAAGGTTGGTATAACTGGAAGCTAGATTGATAATGGGTAGAAAACACATTGTGGAAAGCAGTAAAGGCTAGGCACAGAAAGCTAGATTTTATTTAGTAGGAAAATGGGATTTTATGAGAAGAATAACATGCTAAGATCTGTCATTTTCAAACACCAATTATGGTAGCATATGGACAATGGTTTGAAGCAGAAGGAAATTACAGACTGAGAGACTAGCTAACATACTACTGCAATAGTCCAGGCAGCAATTTTCCTGGGTTATCTAGCAGAGAGTGTAGAATTTAAAGCCACATGCTCTAATACTGCTATTTGGAATGGGAAACTATATTTACAATGATCTAATACTCATAAAATTAATATCAAAAGTATAATAAATTCTTAGGTATAAAAAGGAGTTTTACTTCTTGGAATTTGTTCTCTCTGCTTGATGATCAACTGATGTATTATTTTTACTTTTTCTAATCTAACTATATTCAAGGTAGCCAGTTTCTAAAGCAATATAAAGATGTCAATCAGATAATGAATTGCATGAAATTAAATGTGTTTGCACAATACAAAATATACATTTGAGAGAGTACACTAACTCTAATATTAATTCATTTATTCACTTATTTACTGTTCATTAAATATTTATTGATTTCCTACTGTTTTAGGCCCTGGAAATACAACAGTGAAGAAAATGTACAACATTCTTGCCTTATGAAGCTTAAATTTGGGGACTAGGGGTAAAAATAAGGATAGATAAATAAACAAAATCTGGTTACAGCAAGTGCTATAAAGAAAAACAGGACAGGCTAAAGAGACAGAGAATGAAAGGGACGGAGGAGTTATTTCGGTTTAGAGAGGATCTACAGGGAAGGCCTTTCAAAAGAAGTGACATTTAAAAATAAAGTTGGATGCAAACAACAGTTGAGTCCAGTGATGACTCTCTGAAGAAAAGTCATTCCCATACTAAAGGATCAGCGAGTGCAAAGGCCCTGAGGCAGGACCTCTTCTGGCACGTGGCTCCCAGTGAGGCTGGATCTGAGTGTGAAGTAAAGTCATAGAGAGCGTATCATTAGCTCATGCAATATTCATTTGGATTAAAAATCACTTTAACGTAAACTGAATTAGGTTTATCTCCAGTGAAATGCTTTTCAGAGACCACAAATCCTTTGGCCTACATCTAAGCATTCTTTGGAGGGATTCATATTCCTGTAATTGTGAAGCCATGTGGAAAGGCAGATGGAGCCATGCCTATTTAGTGACTGTGCCAGCCTTAGAAAGACTAAAACAGACTAGGTAAATGAGAGTTTGTCACACGTAAGTTCTGACTGCTACAGATGGAAAAAAAAATAGCCACTACAAACCCACCAATTTAAGTAGATTTCTAAAGGTTTTAGCTAATGACACCATAAATGTCATCTCGTCTATGAAGAATTCCCTAATTCTCATCCCCCAACACACAGACACGCACAGATATTCACACACTCACATACATACAGCCCTAAACCAATACCCTCTCTTGCATTCTCACAGGGCTTTGTTCATATTACCATCATATCAAGGGTTGCAGTTGTGTCTTCCTAATATTTTCAAAATATCTGGATCCTAGAAGATGCATAAGAGTTTGTTAAATGGAACCAAATAAGATTCCCTGTGATGACCATCTAATCGCTATGGGTCTCTGTGTTACATTTGTTATTCTAGTGGTTGACTATTTTAGCACTACAGAGACAGAAAATAATCCAAGCAACCAATTCATATTAAAAGCGCTAGTTAGGTTATCAAGAATGAGAGGGTTTCCTTTCATTTCATCTCTAAGGTACATTATTCTTAAGGATTAGTTCAAGACCTAAAAATAGCCTAGAAGTTAAATGAAACAATTCCAGGTCTAATGGATAAGAGGACACCAATGTATTTATCAAAAGTCCTAGTAAACCCTAGCTAAGTCAGGAATTCTCTGACACTCACACTGATTATATCATACCCAGTGTTGGGGTTAATAGGAGAAAAAACTCTGAAACCAGCCTAGAAGAAGACAGACCTCGAAGACAGGTATGGAAGAGCAGACTGTCAGAGTCTAAATGATGAGGGCTTTCGTTTGCCACTCATAATTTACTATGGTAAATCACCAGCTCTTCCCCCGAGGAGATACTGCTGCAAAACATTTCTGATTCCTCCGTGAGGTCATTTAAATAGGTCTTTGCTTCATTCTTTAATGCCATTATTAATTGATGGCGTATTCTACTACATGCACTTCTTACATCCCACAAGACAGATTTCCTTTTTATGGCCTATTGGCCCAACTACTAATTTAATATAAGTCATTAATAATAGAAATAAATTATACACCTCCATTTCCTAACCTTTTCTCTCTGCTTTTACAAGGGGGAAAACAGCAATTTAATTAAAAGAAATATAAACATCATGTTACAAATCAGTAATAGCATGAATAATAACAGCCCTTACTGAGCACCAAACTACTTTAAGTACTTCACATACATTAGCCCATTTATTATTACTGGCCGTATTTGCAAATGAGGAAACCAAGGCACAAATTGATTATGTAAATTGTTCAAGGTCACACAGCTGGTAACTAGCAGAGCCAGGATACAAAGGATGACAAACTGGCTTTACAGCCCATGCTCTTAACTCCTACGTGTACAGTGCTCCTGTAGTAGGTGTTTAAAATAAATATGAATTATCTGAGAAGTAGAGGAGAAATTTTCACTGTATGTGAACTAAGTTATCACTCTCTAATCCACCTCTGTATCCTAAAGAGCTAATACAGAATGATCTAAGAACTCAGACACAATCAAGTCCCCTATGTCAACAGTACTGGGGCCTAGCATAATTTCCCATGATGGCAAGCATAACCACCTTGGGAAGGGACCCTTCACACTTGGAACACAACCTAACTGTTCAAGTTCAAATGGCTTCATGGCAACTCATTCAGACCCACATGTTCCAAGACAACACCACAGAGTGCCACAACAACTCATCTAGTTAACAAATTCTGACCAACCCTGGTTCAAAATAGTCCTAGAACCATTCAGTGCAGCCCATAAAATTCTGTAAGTACCCTTCCCTGCTGTTCCTCTCTTGAGGCTATGAAGAGTCTGTGAAAGTCCTGCTTTCCCTTGTGCAATAAGTTTAACAAGATCAGCTTTCTTGATAATAACATTTCCCTGGAGGATTCTGTGGCTGTTTCTACAGTACTCATTCATAAACCAACACCAGAATTGAAAGTTTGGAGTTTGTCGTAAGCAAGAGAAATGTCCAGTTACTAGATGTGGCCCATTTTCTTCTTCCATCTAACCTATCCCATAACACAGGAAATATATGATTCTCAGTAGGAAAACAGATGAAGTGGCGAACAACATAACAAGGTCAACTTAAGATGAAGTGGCTGGGGGGACCTTCAAGATGGTGGAGGAGTAAGACGTGGAGATCACCTTCCTCTCCACAAATACATCTACATGTGGAACAACTCCTACAGAACACCTACTGAATGCTAGCAAAAGACCTCAGACTTCCCAAAAGGCAAGAAAATCCCCAAGTAACTGGGTGGGGCAAAAGAAAAAAGAAAAAACAGAGACAGAAGAATAGGGATGGGACCTGCACCTCTGGGAGGGAGCTATGAAGGAGGAAAGGTTTCCACACACTAAGAAGCCCCTTCATGGGCGGAGACCAGAGGTGGGCTGGGGGAAAGCTTCAGAGCTATGGAATAGAGTGCAGCAACAGGGGTGCAGAGGGCAAAGTGCAGAGATTCCCTCACAGAGGATCGGTGCCGACCAGCACTCACCAGCCTGAGCGGCTTATCTGCTCACCTGCCGAGGGTGGGTGGGGGCTGGGAGCTGAGGCTCGGGCTTCGGAGGTCAGACCCCATGGAGAGGACCGGGGTTGGCTGCATGAACACAGCCTGAAGGGGGCTAGTGCACCACAGCTAGCCGGGAGGGGCTCCAGGAGAAAGTCTGGACCTGCCTAAGAGGCAAGAGACCATTGTTTCGGGGTGCGAGAGGTGAGGGGAATCCTTCCCCATGTGCCCAGAGAAGGCAGAGCACCACCTAAGCAAGCTCCAAAGATGGGTGCAAGCATGGCTATCAGCTCAGACCCCAGAGATGGGCATGAGACGCTAACGCTCCAGCTGCAGCCACCAAGAAGCCTGTGTGCAACTGCAGGGCACTATCCACCCACACCCCCACCTGGGAGCCTGTGCAGCCTGCCACTGCCAGGGTCCCATGATCCAGGGACAACTTACCCGGGAGAACACACGGTGTGCCTCACGCTGTTGCAATGTCATGCTGCCCTCTGCCATGGCAGGCTCTCCTTGCATTCCAATTAGGACTACCGTACCACTGCCTCCCCATAGCCTGAGTGAGCCAGAGCCCCCTAATCAACCGCTGCTTTAACCTCCTCCTGTCTGGGTAGGGAACAGATGCCTGAGGGCGACCTACATGCAGAGGCAGGTAGGTCCAAATCCAAAGCTGAGCCCCAGGAGCTGTGTGAACAAAGAGGAGAAAGGGAAATCTCTCCCAGCAGCTCCAGTAGCAGCAGATTAAATCCCTACAATCAACCTGATGTACCCAGCATCTATGGAATACCTGCATAGACAACAAATCATCCCAAAATTGAGGTGGTGGACTTCGGGAGCAACAACAGACTTGGGGTTTGCCATCTGCGACTGATTTGTTTCTGATTTTTATGTTTATCTTAGTTTAGTTTTTAGCACATATTATCACTGGTGGATTTGTTTATTGGTTTGCTTGCTCTCTTCTGTTTTTCTGGGGTTTTTTATTTTAATAGTTTTTTTTTTCTTTCATTTTTTTCTCCCTTTTCTGCTGAGCCGTGTGGCTGACAGGATACAGGGGCCAGGCCTGAGCCTCCAAGGTGGGAGAGCTGAATTCAGGACACTGGAACACCAGAGACCTCCCCGCCCCACGAAATAACAATCGACAAGAGCTCTCCCAGTGATCTCGGTTTCAACACTAAGACCCAGCTCCACCCAATGGCCAGCAAGCTCCAGTGCTGGACACTCCATGCCAAACAACTAACAATACAGGAACACAACCACACCCATTAGCAGAGAGTCTGCCTAAAATCACAACAAGTTCACAGACACCACAAAACACACAACCAGACGCAGCCCTGACCACCAGAAGGACAAAATCCAAACCCAACCACCAGAACAAGGGCACCAGTCCCCTCCACCAGGAAGCCTAACCAACCTCACCCACTGGGGGCAGACACCAAAAACAATGGGAACTACGAACATGCAGCCTGCAAAAAGGAGACCTCAAACACAGTAAGTTAAGCAAAATGAGAAGACAGAGAAACACAGCACATGAAGGAGCAAGGAAAAAACCCACCAGACTAAACAAATGAAGAGGAAACAGGCAGTCTACCTGAAAAAGAATTCAGAGTGATGATAGTAAAGATGATCCAAAATCTGGGAAATAGAATGGAGAAAATACAAGAAACGTTTAACAAGGACCTAGAAGAACTAAAGAGCAAACAACAATGATGAACAACAGAATAAATGAAATTAAAAATTCTCTAGAAGGAATCAGTAACAGAATAACTGAGGCAGAAAAACAGATAAATGGAAGATAAAACAGTGGAAATAACTACTTCAGTGCAGAATAAAGAAAAAAGAAATGAAAAGAATTGAGGAGAGTCTCAGAGACCTCTCACACAACACTAAACACACCAACGTTCGAATCATAGGGGTCCAAGAAGAGGAAGAGAAAAAGAAATGGTCTGAGAAAGTATTTGGAGATACTAGAGTTGAAAACTTCCCTAACATGGGAAAGGAAATAGTCAATCAAGTACAGGAAGCGCAGAGAGTCCCATACAGGATAAATCCAAGGAAACACATGCCAAGACACATATTAATCAAACTATCAAAACTTAAATACAAACTGGGAGACTGGGACTGACATATATATACTAATATGTATTAAAAAATTAAATACAAAAAAAAATATTAAAATCAGCAAGGGAAAAGCAACAAATAACATACAAGGGAATCCCCATAAGATTAACACCTGATCTTGCAGCAGGAACTCTGCAGGCCAGAAGGGAGTGGCGGGACATATTTAAAGTGATGAAAGGGAAGAACCTACAATCAAGATTACTCTACCCAGCAAGGATCCCATTCAGAATCCACGGAGAAATTAAAACATTTACAGACTAACAAAGTTAAGAGAATTCAGCACCACCAAACCAGCTCTACAACAAATGCTAAAGGAACTTCTCTAGACAGGAAACACAAGAGAAGGAAAGACCTACAAAAACAAACCCAAAACAATTAAGAAAATGGTAATAGGAACACACACATCAATAATTACCTTAAATGTAAATGGATTAAATGCTCCAACCAAAAGACATAGACTGGCTGAATGGATCCAAAAACAATACCCATATATAGGCTGTCAACAAGAGACTCACTTCAGACGTAGGGACACATACAGACTGAAAGTGAGGGGATGGAAAAAGATATTCCATGCAAATGGAAATCAAAAGAAAGCTGGAGTAGCAATTCTCATATCAGACAAAATGGACATTAACATAAAGACTATTACAAGAGACAAAGAAGGACACTACATAATGATCAAGGGATCAATCCAAGAAGAAGATATAACAACTGTAAATATCCACCCAACACAGGAGCACCTGAATGCATAAAGCAAATGCTAACAGCCATAAAAGGCGAAATGGACAGTAACACAATCATAATAAGGGACTTTAACACTCCACTTTCACCACTGGACAGATCATCCAAAATGAAAATGAATAAGGAAACACAAGCTTTAAATGCCACATGAGAAAAGATGGACTTAATTGATATTTATAGGACACCCCACCCAAAAACAACAGAATACACTTTCTTCTCAAGTGCTTATGGAACATTCTCCAGGACAGATCATGTCTTGGGTCACAAATCAAGCCTCGGTAAATTTAAGAAAATTGAAATCGTATCAAGTATCTTTTCTGACCACAACGCTATGAGACTAGATAGCAACTCCAGTAAAAAATTTTAAAACAATAGAAACACATGGAGGCTAAACAATACACTACTAAATAACCAAGAGATCACTGAAGAAATCAAAGAGGAAACCAAAAAATACCTAGAAACAAATGACAACGAAAACACGACGACCCAAAACCTATGGGATGCAGCAAAAGCAGTTCTAAGAGGGAAGTTCATAGCAATACAATCCTACCTCAAGAAACAAGAAAAATCTCAAATAAACAACCTAATCCTACACATAAAGCAATAAGAGAAAGAACAAAAGACACAAAGTTAGCAGAAGAAAAGACATCAATAAGATCAGATCAGAAATAAATGAAAAAGAAATGAAGGTAACAAAAGCAAAGATCAATAAAACCAAAGAATGGTTCTATGAGATTTAAAAAATTGATAAACCATTAGCCACACTCATAAAGAAAAGTGAGAAGACTCAAATCAACAGAATTAGAAATGAAAAAGAAGTAACAAATGACACTGCAGAAATACAAAGATCATGAGAGATTACTACAAGCAACTGTATGCCAATAAAATGGACAATCTGCAAGAAATGGACACATTCTTAGAAAAGCACAACCTTCCAAGACCGAATAAGGAAGAAATAGAAAATATAAACAGACCAATCACAAGCACTGAAATTGAAAGTGTGATTGAAAATATTCCAACAAACAAAAGCCCAGTTCCAGACGGCTTCACAGGAGAATTCTATCAAACATTAACAGAACAGCTATCAGCTATTCTTCTCAAACTCTTCCAAAATATAGCAGAGGGAGGAACACTCCCAAACTCATTCTATGAGGCCACCATCACCCTGATACCAAAACCAGACAAAGATGTCACAAAAAAGGAAAACTATAGGCCAATATCACTGATGAACATAGATGCAAAAATACTCAACAAAATCCTAGCAAACAGAATCCAACAGCACACTGAAAGAATCATACACCCTGATCAAGTGGGGTTTATCCCAGGAATGCAAGGATTCTTCAATACATGCAAATCAATCAATGTGATACACCATATTAACAACCTGAAGGATAAAAACCATATGATCATCTCAATAGATGCAGAAAAAGCTTTCGACAAAATTCAACACCCATTTATGATAAAAACTCTCCAGAAAGCAGGCATAGAAGGAAACTACCTCAACATAATAAAAGCCATATATGACAAACCCACAGCCAACATCATTCTCAATGGTGAAAAACCGAAACCATTTCCACTAGGATCAGGAACAAGACGAGGTTGCCCACTCTCACCACTCTTATTCAACATAGTTTTGGAAGTTTTAGCCACGGCAATCAGAGAAGAAACAGAAATAAAAGGAATCCAAATTTGAAAAGAAGAAGTAAAACTGTCACTGTTTGCAGATGAAATGATACTATACATAGAGAGTCCTAAAGATGCTACCAGAAAACTACTAGAGCTAATCAATGAATTGGGGAAAGTTGCAGGATACAAAATTAATGCACAGAAATCTCTGGCATTCCTATACACTAAGGATGAAAAATCTGAAAGAGAAATTAAGGAAACACTCCCATTTACCACTGTAACAAAAAGAATAGAACACCTAGGATTAAACCTACCTAAGGAGACAAAAGACCTGTATGCAGAAAATGATAAGACACTGAAGAAAGAAATTAAAGACAGTACAAACAGATGGAGAGATATACCATGGTCTTGGATTGGAAGAATCACCATTTTGAAAATGACTCTACTACCCAAAGCAATCTACAGATTCAATGCAATCCCGATCAAACTACCACTGGCATTTTTCAGAGAACTAGAACAAAAAATTTCACAATTTGTATGGAAACACGAAAGACCCCGAAGAGCCAACGTGATCTTGAGAAAGAAACACCGAACTGGAGGATTCAGGCTCCCTGACTTCAGATTAGACTACAAAGCTACAGTAATCAAGACAGTATGGAACTGGCACAAAAACAGAAATACAGATCAATGGAACAGGATAGAAAGCCCAGAGATAAATCCATGCACGTATGGTCACCTGATCTTTGACCAAGGAGGTAAGAATGTACAATGGAGAAATGACAGCCTCTTCAATAAGTGGTGCTGGGAAACCCGGACAGCTACATGTAAAAGAAAAAAATTAGAACACTTCCAGCACCATACACAAAAAATAAACTCAAACTGGATTAAAGACCTAAATGTTAAGGCCAGACACTAACAAACTCTTAGAGGACAACAGGCAGAAAACTTTATGACATAAATTACAGCAAGATCCTTTTTGACCCACCTCCTAGACAACTGGAAATAAAAACAAAAATAAACAAATGGGAACTAATGAAACTTCAAAGCTTTTGCACAGCAAACTAAACCATAAACAAGAAGAAAAGACAACCCTCAGAATGGTAGAAAATATTTGTAAAGAAAGCAACTGACAAAGGATTAATCTCCAAAATATACAAGCAGCTCATGCAGCTCAATATCAAGAAAACAAACAACCCAATGCAAAAATGGGCAGAAGACCTAAACAGACATTTCTCCAAAGGAGATATACAGACTGCCAACAAACACATGAAAGGATGCTCAACATCACTGATCATTAGAGAAATGCAATTCAAAACTACAACGAGGTATCACCTAACACCAGTCAGAATGGCCATCATCAAAAAATCTAGAAACAATAAATGCTGGAGAGGGTGTGGAGAAAAGGGCACCCTCTTGCACTGTTGGTGTGAATGTAAATTGAAACAGCCAATATGGAGAACAGCTTGGAGGTTCCTTAAAAAATTAAAAATAGAACTACCATATGACCCAGCAGTGCCACTACTGGGCATATACCCTGAGAAAACCATAATTCAAAGAGTGTCATGGACCACAATGTTCACTGCAGCACTATTTACAATAGTCAGGGCATAGAAGCAACCTAAGTGTCCCTCGACAGATGAATGGATAAAGAAGATGTGGCACATATATACAATGGAATATTACTCAGCCATAAAATAAACGAAATTGAGTTATTTGTAGTGAGGTGGATGGACCTAGAGTCTGTCATACAGAGTGAAGTAAGTCAGAAAGAGAAAAACAAGTACCGTATGCTAACACATATATATGTAATGTAAAAAAAGAAAAAAAAAAAACTAGTTCTGAAGAACCTAGGGGCAGGACAGGAATAAAGATGCAGACGTGGAGAATGGATTTGAAGATACAGGGAAGGGGAAGCTGGGACGAAGTGAGAGAGTGGCATTGACATATATACACTACCAAATGTAAAATAGCTAGCTAGTGGGAAGCAGCTGCATCGCACAGGGAGATCAGCTCTGTGTTTTGTGACCATCTAGAGGGGTGGGATAGGGAGGGTGGGAGGCAGACACAAGAGGGAGGGGTATGGGGATATATATATAAACACGTATAGCTGATTCACTTTGTTATACAGCAGAAACTAACAACATTGTAAAGCAATTATACCCCAATAAAGATGTTAAAAAAAAAAAAAGATAAAGTGGCCATCAGAAAGAGATATGTAAAGATTAAGGATGTCTGAAATTCCAGAGCAGGAGACATGGCCTGCTAGTAGGCAAGGGCTCCAGCACTGTGACAGAAAAATAGTTCTCTACTCCATTTTGCTAAAATAAGTTAGTAAAATAACTTAATAATATAATCAACATGTACTGAGTACCCCTTCAGGCCAGTCATGAGACTATGCCCCAAGGGAAATTCATAAGACACAACTTCTCCTCTCAAGCTGTTTAAGTCCACAGTAATTTACACTAAAACACTAATTCCAAGCACGTTTTAAGTTAATCTGGATTTATTCTTTCAGAGGAGTTCTTTGAGGTAGTGTACTGATTAATGCAGAATAAATTGTTTCAAGTACAGTGAGGGACTGTTCCCCACGCTTTCCTATTTATGAAACCTCAAAGCTACACCACTGATCTTCTGAAATGCTTAATTATCTAAATAAAGTAAATAAACTCGTCCAGCCAAAAGTATGCTTGTGCATGAAGCCAATGTTTTACGGTTATAAAAAGTCAGACAAAAATAGTATGAAGTTAGAAACACATTATATTGCATTTTATTCACTGATAAAGTGAATGAAGCTAAATGGGTCATAAAAATGTATATCCAGTTTTATAGGGCATGAGGCATATACAGCAGCAAAAATTTCTTTTTTTATTTTTACAGTAACTAAAAGTAAGCAACAAGCCCCACAATTATCTGAGTAATTAGACTTTCTCAATTAAAAATGAATGCTGATAAGATTAGCTAGATTTCTGGGTCACTTTTATTTTGCACCACCATTAATTTATCCAGGTCAGAATCTTACAGCCAGCACTGGGGACTAGACAGGGAGTTCCTAGTTGTTAAGACTGATTTTTTTTTTTTTTAGGGGAAAAAATCCTACCAAGCTGAGGAATCAATGGGAAGATGCATTTAAAATAATTAGGACAGTGACTGTGTTGTAAACACTCAATATTAATGGTTATTATTTTATCAAAACACACTTTAAGTAAATGTGGAAATCTGAGAAAACTTACTCTCAAATAAAGAGGACCCTTTAAGATTGTTTATGGTAAGAATTAAATATACTTTTTCATCTCTTCTTATTCTTCTTGTTAATCTCATTACTCTTTCATTCATTTGGGGGAAATGATGTTTCCTTTAGATGAGGAGATTACAATAAGTAATAAGAATTCTAAATTGAGGACTTGAGCAAAGCAGCTATCCAACAGAAATGCATATATTTTAAACTTTAGGACAGACTATCCTTTTCATTGGGTAAAGCTTCACCTTCCTTTCCAATCAGGATTTGGATAGGCAAGTGCAAAGCAAAGACACTTTTTTGCAAAGGGGAAATTTCAGATGCTTCCCCAAAGAGCCAAACTGTTTCACATACTCATGTAAAGATCTATTATAAGGATGGGAGCAGCTACTTTCTGAAGATTAGCTTTATTTTAGAAAGGCTTTTTTTCCAGTATGGAATTAGACATCCTTATGCCCTGTGCCTACTGTTGCTCAAGTTTGGGTGTTGAGGGTGTGTGTGGGTGTGTGTGTGTGTGTGTGTGTGTGTTCATGCACGTAACTACACACACATGTATATGTACACACCTGTGTACAAGCATGCCTCGGCGATATTGTGTGTTTGGTTCCAGACTACCGCAATAAAGTGAATATCACAATAAAGTGAGTCACATGAATGTTTTGGTTTCCCAGTACATATAAAAGTTATGTTTACACTATACTGTAGTCTGTTAAGTGTGCAATAGCATTATGTTTAAACAATGTACATACCTTAATTAAAAAATACTTTATACCTTAAAAAAGTCAAAACAATTACAATAGTAACCTCAAAGATCGACCACAGACCAACCTAACAAATGAAATAAAGAAGTTCAAAATATTGCAAGAATTACCAAAATGTGACAGAGGGATACAAAGTGAGCAAATGCTGTTGGAAAAATGGAGACAATAGATTTCCTTGAAGCAGAGTTGCCACAGACCGTCAATCTGTAAAAAATGCAATTACCTGCGAAGCAAAATGAAGCGAAAAGCAAGGTATGCCTGTACAAGAAGCCCAGTGAGAATTCTGGAAGGAGGTATGCATCCAATCAGTACTGGAAAAGAGACTATGAAGGAGACCTAGGCTTGATGTACTTCAACAAAGACTTTGTAGCTGATACTGTGAATAAAAATGGAATAATCCAGAGTATAAGGGATACAGTGATTATTGCGTGATGATATGATTATCATGTGACACTGCCAGCTCAGAGGTGCAGAATAGTTTCCCCCAAAGAGAGTAAGAATTCCCACGGTCAATCATCCTTCAAAATAATAAGTTCTGGCAAAAAAGATAAGGATTTTGATCTAGGGTGAGAGGAGAAGTTTCTTGGTACCTCCTGTGATTTTTAAGTCCTGCAGAGATGAGCACTGCTGGACTACTCCCACTGAGGGGGGTTCAGCGGGCCCCAAAGCTACGGTTCAACAGACCGGTTAAACCAAGATCTGGATAGCAGAAAACCCTATGGAAGCTTTATTAATTTTCAACTGCTGCTGTAACAAATTCCCCCAAACTCAGTGGATTAAAACAACACAAATTATCTTACAGTTAAGTAGGTCAGTCTCACATGGGTTTCATTAGGCTAAAGTCAAGTGTCAGCAGGGCTATGTTCCTCTTTGCAGGCTCTAGGGGACAATCAGTTTCCTTGCTTTTTCCAGTTTTTAGAGGCCTGCTTCCTGTAACCTGTGGCTCACGGTTCTCTTCCTCCATCTCCAAAGCTAGCAACAGAGGGTACTGTCTTTCTCAAATCGCATCACTCTGACCTACTCCTCTCTCTTTTTTAGTATCCATGTGGCTATAGGATCCCCTCAGCTAACCCAGGAAAATCTGTCTATTTTAAAGTCAGCTAATTAACAACTTTAATTCCATATGCAAACTTAATTCTTGGTTGCCATGTAACATACATATTTATAGTTTCCAGGGATTATGATGTGGATATCTTTGGGGAGCCATTATTCTACCTAACAGAGGAGGTTTAAACCTATAGACCTAAAAATAAAAGTCATATATAGTACCCAGTTTTCACTTGGTCCATGATATAATTCTCTTCTGGCATCCCCAAACATTCAATATCTTTAGAGACACAAATTATTTTTGTGAAATGGCTAATGTAGTACATTTTACTGAATGAAAATGGATATTTTAAGCCAACTGGTTATATGTGAATTATTTTATTATTCCACTGATAGGTGGCACAGTAGCTCACAAAATACCAAGAAATTGAGTTTCAAATGAAAGTCAGCCTATTCCTCCTCTTTTATTACTGATTTAACTCCATACAAGGGAATCACTACTGGCTGGGAACCATGAAAAATACTGCTCAGACACAGTGACATATAATATTTATATTCACCTGCTCTCGCTTTTTTTCATGAAGATTTTTTGATAACTGCATCAAAGAATTCTTTGTTGAACACTTCCTTTTCACGGGATTTTTAAAATGCTTAACAAATTATCTGCATGTTCAAGTACTTTTTTTAGCATGAGAGTTCAGACATTTTTTTAATTTACTTTTTGAAATAAAATTCTTCACATATTTTATAGATTATTTTTCTCCCATTCAAAAATAGTTTTGAGAAAACATTTAAATTATAATTATACCTCCCAATTTGTATTTCAGTTTAAGTATGTCATCACTTTTATTTTTACCTAAGAAATCACTTGTAATATACCTTCTCCTTTATAAGCACCACATACTTTTCCATATAAATCGTGATAAATCCTCATAGTGCATGCATTAACCTAAAAAGCAAAGCAGTATGTATTGTTTACGTATATACAGTAATAACAAAACCCATTGAGACAAAATGCGTTTCATGTTTCCAATTGGAACAGTCAATGTTTACCATGGAAAGTGCCAAAATGATTTTTTGTAAAATATGATCCACATAGAGAGTACTACAGCCACATATTGTCTCTCTTCTCTATCTCTATCTCTATCAATTCTTCTACCATATATGGAAATCCCAACTACAATCTAACATTCTTCTGTCCAACAGAACCATTCAATCCCTTTGATATGATGTGCTATTATTTATTTTTAGATAAAGTTTGATACTTTAAAATAGCCTGTTGCACCATAATGTGTATGATTATCACTTAGCTTGGGGATAAATTATTTTACACATGTCTTAAGACCCATATGTAGCTTCTTATAAATCAAACCTAAGGTCTACAATTTAACATACTTCATAATTTTAAAAATCACCTTCACCAGTATTCTTTTCTTTAAATGAAGTAAGATAATCAGGAAGGCCTTTTCCAGCCTAAACAGACAATAAAATAGCCAATAAGAAGAAGGAAAATATGAGGTGGAACCCAAATAACAATTCCAACATGGGATGCTGACCATTTAGTTGCTTCTTAATATTATTAGTTCCTTGTATTAATTAGTAATAAAGTGAATTTAACCTATTAGCCTGATGATAGCTTATATGATCAATCCTACTTAGAACTTTAAAATCCTGACATGAGGGACTTCCCTGGTGGTCCAGTGGTTAAGACTCCACGCTCCCACTGCAGGGGGCACCGGTTCGATACCTGGTCCTGCATGGCACGGCCAAAAAAAAAAAATCCTAACTTGATCTTTGGATATATTACTAGCCTTCCTTCCATCACTAATCTACTAATCTAAAACCCATGGCTTCAACAAACATTTACTGTGAACTTACTAAAAAGCAGGCACTCTTGTAGGCCCTTAAGAGTTCAGCTGTGAACAAGAATGAGTCCTAAGTCACCATCTATTAGATGACTGGACAAGCCTAGAACTACCAACCGTATTGTGATAAGCCAGCAGTACTACAGTAAGAACAATCTCCCCTGGAATACAAGTCAAAATTAATGCTTCCTGGAGAGTTGAGGAGTTTTCTATTGCATTGTACATCACTGATACAGTTAAAGTTAAATATGAGAAAGGTCAATAGCACTGTTTACTCTGTTAATATTGTACTAAACAATATTAAACTTAAAAAACCATCAACAACTGAACATATTTGGAAGACAAATCATTGGACCTTGCATACCATACTCTAATGCAGAGATGTCTTATTCTTACATCCTTTTATCTAACTCAAATATAAATGGACCATTGTAGGCACTAAATAAGTATTCATTATGTGAGTAAATGAATAAAGTAAATTGCATTACCAACTTGCTCCTACCTATCCCAGTAGTCTCCTTGCCTTCCTAGTGCTTTGGACTGTGTCAGTCCTCTATTGCGTAATCAAATTTCTGGCCCCGTACCTGCCTTGTTTCTCTTATTCTCTCTCCCTGTGCATCGAGAAGATCTCCCCATGAATGCATATAAACACACACACTCACACACACACAGAAAATAAGGCAGTACAGCTCCCTTTATATCTCTTACCTCAGAGATCAAACTAGCTTAAGTAGAGGGAGGAGCATCCAGCTAAAACTTTTAAGGTATGGGTAAAGTTAATCTAAACCACTCTTGAGAGAAATAAAATGAGGTCTGTTTGCTCTGTTTTGTCTTTATTCCACAAATGTATGACATTCTCCTCAGAGGATAGCAGATACCTTAATTAATATCTTAATACTCTCAATATGCATCTGGGCTCCCAGATAAGAAAGGAAGTTATTATGCCGCTTCCATCCTGGCTTCAGTTAAATATTAAATAGCAACATGGTAATTTGTGAAGAACAAAAACCAATTTTGAACATATTCCAATAAAAATTATGAAAACGACCGTTTTCTAAGGTAGATGAAATACAAGACAGATAATTTCACAGGCTATGCTCTCCATTAACAGTTATTAATGGAAAATATTTCTTTTTTCACATAACCATTAGATATTATGATTAGAAACCACTAGAATATCAAAGAAAACAGCTGATCTCAAATGCAGTGTGCATAATAGGAAATAACATAAGGACAGATTTAAAACAAGAGACTAAGAACAATTTAACATGTACCTAAGACCACAGAAACGTGCTATCCTGATGCTGGTTAAACAAAGCACATAATCTTTCTGGGGCTCAGTTTACTCAGGTGTGAAATGCAGTGTGAAAGAAGAGCATCCAAACAGTTGGGAGAGCAAATGCTAAGGCCTTGAACTGTGTAATATCATTCTGGATGCTGTGCATAAAAGGTATTGAATGTAGAGCCAGAATGGAAGCAGAGCCTGCAGTTAGCAAGCTCTTCCTGTGGTCAAGGAAAGAGATGAAAACTTTTTGACCCAGGGTGGTGACTGTAAAAAGGGAGAGGTACCAAAGACTTAGTGATCTATTCTGAAAGTATAACCCACGAGGCATCATGATGGATTGAAATTTAGGGATAACAGGGATTGGTGAAAGGATGATTTGCAGGTTTTGCTCTGAGCAGCTGAGCGAATAGATGATGGCACCATTTACTGGTCTAAGGGAAACTGGAAGAGGCTATCGCTATGAAGCTATTTGTTCAAATGATCATTTTCATGAAGAAGAGAATGATATAGATATTGCATAAAAATTGCAGATACAGTTTATACTCAAATACAGTTCACATTAAAATTACATATGAAACAATCTTTAATTTTGAGGCAACAAGTTGATGGAATATTTTACTACAAACACTTATAATAAATACTTCATTTTATCCATGTTTAAAGCTGTTTAAATTACCAACCTCAAGTAATTTAGAAGACTGATTTATTATTACAAAGATTCCTGATCCATGCCTTTAATGTCAATGCAGACACGGTCAGTTCAAGGGAAAAAAAGAAACACCCTGAACTCATCCACGTGTTTAGAAGACAAATTGAATCATCTTTTAAATAGCCCCAGGATGGTCTCAGTCATTAAAGAGCAGAAGGCTAATAAAACAACTGTTCCTACTAAATCGTTTGCTAAGTTTTATAAGTAGATGTCCTCCCTTATATATTTTATTGTCAATATATGTTATCTTTATTGAGAAGTAGTTCTTCCATAACTCTCAAAAAGGTTAAGAACCCGAGGTGTATTACAGGCCAATTTCTCTTGTCCATGTTGACTTAAAAATAGTTTAAAGAGCTTTTTCTCATGTTGGAGGTGATTCACTGCACTAGGTTTAGCTTTTAAAAACGCCCTGCTCAAACCTATGAGTGTCTGTGTGTGTGTACGTGCGTGTGCACACGTGGATTTACGACTTTTGCCAACGTGAGCTGATGCATCAGTCCTAAAGAACAGCTTTAAACATGCGAGAAAAAATCCAGTATTAGAAATCACACATATTCAAGAGAAAACAATATCTACCAAACCTTATTCAAAATGGTGAAGGACTTTATTATTTAATAAATCAATGGACGTTGAAAGAAATAAGGAAACAGAACAGCAGGTTAGGTTCCTGCTCTAAAATCACCTTCACTATTTACAGATTGATGTATTTAAGTCCAGTGAATAAAATTAAGGAAGCCGAGCAAGGACAACTGTAAAGATCCAGTGGATTTTACTTTAATACTCCACCTGAAAGATTATAACGCAGCCACATTTTCATTGGACATAAACATTTATTACAAGGGGATGCTGTTTCCAAACATGTTTCATACTTTGAAAAATATTCTACTACATGTTACTTAATTTGTGTGGATGAGGTCACATTCTGTCATGTATAATAGTTACCCATGTACTTGCTTGTTGGCTCATACTGAATTGTCAGTTCCTTGGAAGATTCTATACCTTTTGTTTTTTTATGCATCTGGGGTATATAGAACTCTTTCTTACATAAAGTTGTTAATCAATAAGTGATGAATTAAAATGAATTTCTACTTGATAAAATAATGACCCTGAGGCAAATAAATTTTAAAAGGGTTTTTAGTGTCTGAGACAAACTACAAGGTCAGAAATAGAAGGAGAAGCTCCAAAATTTCTAGTTTATTAGTGGTGCGGGTATATCCACTCACTGGAGAAAAGAAATCCAAGTCTATCTAGCTACCTGCCCAACACTGAGCGTTACAAAATCATTCTTTTTTATTTTTAGGTTAATCTATATGCATTCAACACAGTAAAAGACGCATATTAGGTAAAATAATATTGCTCTGTAATAATGCTGGAATTGGCTTATATAAGTAACAAGTGTTTAAGTTCTGACAGTAAATTCTAATTTCAAAAGTTTCCATTTCTTCTGTAAGATTAAAGTTCTCAGAATTATTATGGTTATTCGGTGCCTCCTGATCAATTTCAGAAAAGATTAAACAAATGAAAGCATTCCTTCCAGCGCTGGCTACCTTTGACTGCCATTTGACTCACCAGTACATATTAAGATTAAGGTGAAGAAGAATGGAGGAGTTATCAGTTTTTCCTTTTGCAATATTTTTTTGCTTAAAATGTTTCCACTTACTACGAATACACAGATAATATCATTTAATAGAAAACTTATGTCATATATTACTGAAATCTCACTGCAACTAATATTTTTTTTTGTTTTTTTTGTTTTGAGATCAATATGTAAAGGAGATTGTTTAATTTTACTGGAGGATGTACACACAAATCCTTTCTAAATGGAAAGACACAACATATTGTTATGTACAAAGATTTTATATCAACCTTTCCAGATAAATATACATTTTAATGAAACTCCAACCAGCTTTCCGATGGGAACTTTGTTTATTGTGTTGGCTGACTGTTTTGTTTGAAACTCATTTTCCTTCATCACCCAACCTGAAGTGTCCCTCTCACACTGGTCACTGTACATCATACCTCCATGTTTTATTTTGCTAGAACACTGTCTCTTCCCTCAGCTTTACAGAATTATAATTGACATAAAGCACTGTGTAAGTCTAAGATGTACAACACAGTGATTTTATATGTGTATATATTACAAAATGATTGCCACGATAAGTTTAGTTAACACATCCATTATTTCACATAGTTTCAATATTTTCTTTTTTTCCGTAGTGAGAAATTTTAAAATCTACTCTCTTGGCAACTTTCAAATATGCAATGCAGTATTGTTAACTACAGTCACCATGATTTACACTACATCCCCAGAACTTATTCATCTTATAACTGGAAGTTTGTACCCTTTGACTACTTTCACCTATTTCCCCACCTCCAACCCTATGCCCCACCTCTGGCAACCACTTCTGTTGCCTGTTCTCTGCTTCTATGAGCTTAAGTAGTTTTTAGATTCCACAAAGAGAGATCATACAGTATCTGTCCTTCGCTGTCTGACTTATTTCACTTAGCACAATGCCCTCAAGTTCCATCCACGTTGCTGCAAATGGCAAAATTTTCTTCTTTTTTACGACTAACATTCCGGTGTATACACATACCACATTTTCTTTAACCATTCATCCATCAAGGGACACTCAGGTGGTTTCCATATCTTGGCTATTGTAAATAATGCTGCAATGAATGTAGGGGTGCAGAAATCTCTTTAGTTTCCTTCAGATATATACCCAGATACAGAATTGCTGGATCATGCAGTAGTTTTGTTTTTAATTTTTTGAGAAACCTCCATACTCTTTTCCATAGTGGCTGTACCAATTTACATTCCCACCAGCAGTGCCCAAGGGTTCCCGTTTCTCCACATTCTCACAAGCGCTTGTTATCTCATCCTTTCAATAACAGCCATTCTAACAGGTGAGGTGATACCTTATTGGTTTTTTTATTAATTTTATCTTATTTATTTTTTATACAGCAGCCTCTTATTAGTTATCTATTTTATACATATTAGGGTATTATAAGTCGATCTCAATCTCCCAATTCATCCCACCACCACCACACACACCACGCCCCGCTGCTTTCCCCCTTGGTGTGCATGTTTGTTCTCTACATCTGTGTCTCTATTTCTGCCTTGCAAACTGATCCATCTGTACCATTTTTCTAGGTTCCACATACATGGGTTAATATACGATATTTGTTTTTCTCTTTCTGACTTACTTCACTCTGTATGACAGTCTCTAGGTCCATCCACGTCTCTACAAATGACCCAATTTTGTTCCTTTTATGGTTGAATAATATTCCATTGCATACATGCACCACATCTTCTTTATCCATTCGTCTGTCGATGGGCATTTAGTTTGCTTCCATGACCTGGCTATTGTAAATAGTGCTGCAATGAACACTGGGGTGCACGTGTCTTTTTGAATTATGGTTTTATCTGGGTATATGCCCAGTAGTGGGACTGCTGGACCTTATGGTAATTCTATTTTTAGACTCTTAAGGAACCTCCATACTGTTCTCCAAAGTGGCTGTATCAATTTACATTCCCACCAACAGTGCAAGAGGGCTCCCTTTTCTCCACACCCTCTCCAGCACTTGTTTTTTGTAGATTTTCTGATGATGCCCATTCTAACCGGTGTGAGGTGATACCTCATTGTAGTTTTGATTTGCATTCCTCTAATAATTAGTGATGTTGAGCAGCTTTTCATTGCAACTAATATTTCAAACCATCAGATTTACTTGTGTTATGAAAATGTAAAGATTAATTTATCTCCTACTTCCTTAATACTCTATATTTTATACTTTTTTTTCTTATTTTTCACATACAGTTCTTTTATGTTTTGGTGGAGGAAAAACAGGAGATACGACAGTGCAGAGAAAATTACATATAAATTATTTAATTTTTATCCAGGAGTTTACATCTTATTCATTTTTATATTTGTTATATTTTGAACTGGGTGGGATTTGTCCTTATTTTTAGGCTTTTCAAACCTGGTTTGCACCAAGGGGTTCTCCAAATACCCAAGTACTCAATGATTCTTATTGTTCTAAGCTCCTCTTTCCCCACTTCCTGCCAATATATGCTCAGACTCCCTTCGGTTAACAACAACTACACCAATATCATGGTCTACTATTATGTTTTAGGTGATATGAGGTACATTTATCAAGGGCTTCACCACGTACTCTTGCCTATTGAATAGTATTAATTTTAAATAAAACAGTTCCCAAGAGATCTCAAAAGAGCCACTCCTCTTCCTCAGGCATATATGTATATTCATTTCACTTTAAATGCTTTAACCTGTAGCACCTCTACCAATAGAACATTAATGAAACAATTTTTAAAACACTTTTGCAAGGTGTTCACTTGTCCAGCTGATTCTATATAGACCCAAGTTCTCAACTGGCTCCGATTATAAATCCACACGATGAACTGCACCATACAGAGAAACTTAGATATTCAAGCCTAGGTAAAATGTACATTTTTACTTAGTCCTTCTTAGGATTCTCTCTCCCTGTCTCTCTCTCTCTGTCTCTCCCTTTTTTTGCCAATCCATATTTTAGAGAGTAGGTAAGAGATGTTTACATCACAAGCTGATGAGGAAATATCTGAGATAGACGTTTTGGCATACCTTAAGCGATGCTTTTGCCATCTAGAGTTAACAAGAGAGAGAGTAGAAGGGAATATATTCGTAACTGGTTAGTGTTTTGCTTTGATAACTTTAGTGTGCCTTGGATACGACCCCAAACCTGCAAGATGTGTAAACATCCTTCCACTTTGATTAATTATTTAAGCATTCTCTGAGGAAGATATCATAGTATAGAGACAGAATCCAGTATCTCTCTTGGTCTGGACTCCTGTTTGTATGACTTTTACATTTATTTCCAGCACATTTGGAATCAACTGATTGATGTCCCTCCATTTAAAAAGAAAGTCAATTAGCTCTGTAATAAAGAGAGCAACTTCTTAATCAATGCAAAGAAAAAAATCAAGGAGGAGGACAGAAATATTCTGCATTACAATTATTTTCTGTAGTAGTTACAAGCAGGGAATCTCAACTCCAACTCACTAAGCTGAGTGATAATAGGCAAGTTACTTACACTCTTCAGTTGTAAATGGCCAGAACAATAGGGTCTACTTCCTGGGGTTGTCATGAGAATAAAATAAAATTATACTTATAAAATGTTAATTACTATGCCCAGCACTTACAAATATTCGGACAATATTACACCAGAGCACATCAACATTCCTGTACAAATGCTACTCCGGGTTTCAGAAAACAAGAGTTTTTCTGAGATTCTTGGGAACCAGTTCAACCACCACACATCGTTAAATAAAAAGTTATGGTTGCAGAAGAAAAACTATATTTTCCCAAGTGTGCTCATCAGCATCTTGCAAATACTGTGACAATTACAGGAAAATCGTATTATAATTATGAACTAGTCTTCAGGAGACTTGTTGAACATCTTCAGTGTAATTGAGTCTGTGTGCATGTGTACGTGTGCATGTGTGCGTATGTGTGTGTATAACGTCACCACTGATGAATTCAACCAATAGTTCAAGTTTGCTGTGAAGTGTTATATTCTGGAGCTCAAGGATATCAAGGACTACCACCCAGAAACGCAGCTGTGAACCAGCAAAATCCCTCAGATCTGGAAACTGGAATGGGTGGGAAGGTCACAGGAAAAACAGTAAGATTTTAAATGGGTAATTATTTAATTTGGGGAGAGTTGCCTTTATTCTAGAGGAAGGCAAAATAATTAGGAAGATCAGCTCTAATTAAGATAATTTATAGGAACAGAAAGGGAAGCAACGTTTAATTTCCGCAATATTCCAGGCACCTGACATATGTTTTAGCTACTATTTCTGAATGCGTATTACAGGCTAAATACTTAACAGGCATTACTTAACTTAATCCTTGCAGTAACTGTATGAGGTAGATATTATTGATTCAACTTTGCACATGAGCAAAACTGAGGCTCAGAAAGTTTCCCAGCGCCATATAACTAATAAATGGCAAAAACTGGATTTCAACCCAAGGCTAGTTGGCTGTATGAATAAAAAGTAAAATCAGGCCTAAGCTTGCCTAGAAGAATGACCAGAGAATTTTGTTTTCCTAGAACTACGGAGTTGAGATAACTGGGAAAGTTGTGCCTCTTTTGTTTGCTAAATAGAACTGCTCTTAGGCTAGTGGAGGAGGGGCTGTGAATCGATACGCAGGCCTTTACCTTCTGTTACTAGAATGGTATTAAATATTGGTGGGAAATCGTGGCTAGAACTTCTTTGGGTCAAGTGGCCCACACTGACCCTGGCTCTTTCCCCATGTGGATAAGGGCCAAATGTGTGTATTTTGGGTGTTTCTGGGCCACCCAATGACATAAAGATTCCATGCCAGCATCTCTCATGCTTTGTATCCTTCTATACAGCTAAGTAAATGTAGTATTAGATTACATTCTACTGCATCTGTGAGTATAATTGCCAATTTGATCCCCTTGCAGCTACAGTGATATTGCAGGCTCCAATGATTGTTATATCCTGTCACTAAAAGTCATATATCCAGCTGAAACACAGACTGTTTAGCAAAACTAATCCTAGATAAACAGCTTGTGATTAAAGCCAACCTATTTCTGGCATTAATATCAGAGATTCATGAAGTTAACTAAAGCCGTTTGCTTCTTTTAAATGGATTTATAGGATCACAAACTAGTACTGTGAAAAAATTATTTTACTGCCATTTTAAATTTTTTTCTTTACTTTTATTACCCCTTTGTTATTATTAAAAATCCCTCTGGAATAAGAGGCTTTATCAGCTATGCCAATGAAAGAGATATTTACTGGCTGAAAAACGGATCATCAAACCCCTGATGACAGGGCACAGCGATACTAGTTAGGATCAAAGTGAGAGAGGAAGAGAAAAAAGGAAAAATAAATAAAAGGACAAAGAGCCAGGGACCACCTCTGCACAGAGGTTGTCCTGGACAACGCTTTGGTGGAATCATTGTGTGCGTGAGAGCGTCATTCTATCACAAACATGTCCGTGAAGTAATAAACAGAAGAAGGGATGGAGAGAGAGAGAGCTGTGCGGACAGCAGATAAGGCAAGTCCCTTCATCCTAAAAGAGAATGTCTTTGGTAGCCAGTCTTATGTGACAGCTAGTCTATTTCTATTTTATCTGGTGGATAAACCATTTCTCATTAACGGTAGGACTGTTAGCAATAAGCAATGCTCCAGTAATTGAAGATTTGAACAGCAGGCTTAGTCACCTCTTGAGGAAGAAAATGCTAGAGGTCTTAAAAAAACACGGGACAACAGATTCTGGGTTTTAACCTCTAAAAAGACATACCTAAGGAAACAAATGTTCTACTGCAGCTACTTTTACCTTGGCTATATGATAGTCTCACCTGACGAGCTTTCAGAAATTGCTGGTGTCAGGGCCCCATCTCAGACCAATAAAATCAGAATATCTGCTCCAACCCCAATGTTTTCATAAATCTCCCCAGGTGACTTTACTGGGCAGTCCAGTTGGAAAGAATATGGACTCTGAGGAGACGTAAAGCTGAATTCGATTCCTGCTCATCTTTCCATTGGCTGTGTGATCTTGGTTTTAGTAAAGCTCCCTAAGCCTCAGGTTTTCCATCTATAAAAGAGGATAAACTGCCCTAGAATTACTGTGTAAAAGAAATGTGAGGTTCCTAAAACATGGTTATCCTACTTAAATTTGAGTTACATTTTACCAAAAAGAGCTTTGCATATTTGAATTTATATCACTGGTGATAAATTAGAAAAATATTTTTAGGGGAAAACTGTGTTTTGATTTGAGGTGAAAGTTTACTCAGCAATAATTTTTAAAATCTCACAAGAACGATACTGCAAAACAGTACTGATAATTGATTATTTGATTATTTCTAAAAAGTAAAAACACTGGATTTCAACCATCTTATTAAATTTTAATAATACATAACATCCCCAAGCACTTAATAGCTGTTACAGTTTCCTCATTTCTCTAGTAGATAGCATATGACCCACTAACCCCACAAGTTTGCCATAAGCCAATAAATCTAAGAGTGTACTTTATTATTTTTAAGTATAATCACAAGACTACTGTAAACTCTCTGGTCCCTTTCATAAGAATTAAATCCCATTTTTATGAGAATTAAATTATCCTGTTATAAGAAATGGCATCAACCAAGACTCTAGTTCATTACTATTTTATCTAAATACTACTGTAAATTAATATATTTTCATCTTATACTTCGTATTCTAGCTGTTAAATGGCCCATGCATTTTTATAGAGAGAAATGATTTAATTGGAAAACATATGTACCAACCTGATACCTTTTTTCCTAGCACTCAGTTTTAAGGTTTTCAGATATCCATTTGCAAGTTCTGTGATATATCCTATTTTTTTAATCAAACACAGTTAATTCCATTTTGAGGACTGTGAAATGAACAAAAATGTCCCAGCTATAAGCAACATATGCTTTACTTTCAAATACCATCATTGACTTTATTAAAACCTCAAAGAAATTTCCAAACTATGCCATTTTATTTTCATTTTCTATAATTGTTTAAATATTCAAATTTTTTTTTTTTATAAAAAGGTCAATTTATTATACCTTTTGTTTGGTGGGATATCAGTGCCCTTTAAAACCCTACTATTCAAGTACAAATGATTATGTTTACAAAGTATTTACAGTTTCAGTCTTCTTCCTTTATATTTTAAAACACAATAACTAACTGGTTACAATAGTGAACAAAAAATCCTGAAGGTGGCAAAAGGGAAAGCCTCTGCCTTAGGAGGCTCACTGCAGCCTCCTGCTTCCCCTGGATCCTCCCAACACTGCCCAGCCTCCACTGGAACAAATGTCTCTGAATTAAAGAAAAACTGGGTGACTGCTTTCCATGGTGGCCAATTCTAGATTGACAGTGTTTTGGCTGCTGTCTTTATATTTTATGTTCTGAAGATTTCTCTCATTCATTACCATTGCATTACATGGGAACCCTGTTCTACAAGGTAATGTGGGATTCTGCCAACAATAATAATCTGAGGAAGCCTGGAAAACAATGTCCTAAACTTACACTTAAATTGGGAAGGTTTAGTTTAACCTTTAAAACAGAAGGCCAAGAAAACAATACACTGGAACTTTTACCTAAATGACACTACTGAAGACTATGAGGTCAGTGGTGACATCAAGATGTTACTAAATCGAGTGATACCAGTAAAACTATTTTCTGTCCCATATTTTGCAATAGGGAATTGCTGAAGAAAACACACTTCTTTCACTTACACAGTAAGACAGGGCAGCGGTTCCACAATGCAAATATTCAGACCCCAGTTCTGTTGTCTTAGAAAGCTTTTGAGAGATTTTTCTAAATTCTCTTCTAGCGTTCTAGATTAATAGAGGACTTTTATTCAGGTAGCTATGTCTAGGATATTCTAAACACTCAACATTTCACTATCATCTACAAAGAGACCTTCAACACCCCATGAAGGATAAGAAGAAAATGAATAGGCAGCACAAATTAAAATAGGCTGAAAAGGAGAATTCCCTTTTAGTTCTGCACATCTGAGGATTAAAAAAAAAAAAAAAAAAAAAAAGGTAGGAACTCTCCTCAGTACCCAGATACGAAGCACAGAAAGCCTCCTGCATGCCGTACTCTCTCATTACAGCATGTGCTGAACCACAATGAACAAGTGAGAAGGCAAATTATAGTGTTCTGTTTTGGCAAAATGCTCTTAATAAGTCTACACCCTCCCATGATAAACAAGAAACACAAATATCAACTACAAAACACTTTAATCACTCATAGTTGCTAATATCTCATGTATTACTTAAGATATGAGTTTTATTAAAATCAATAACAGAGGAGCAACACATATTTTTTCTAATATATTTCCTTAACAGTTTAATGGACTCCTAGTGATGATACCTGTGGACACCATCCACAAGATATGTATTATATGTCATTCAGCACTGGAACATGGTGGATATATTTCCCAACTGTTTAAACAATTTATAGATGGCCTGTCATTCAATATTATTTCTTATGACTGCATAGGCCTAGGATATTATACTTCCCCAACTTAAATAAAAAACAGTTGTAAAAACCATCCCGGTAAAGTAATTAAAAAGAGATTCCCAGTTACCTAGGCAAGGATTACACTCAAATGCTTCTGAATATATTTGGTATAGAACCTCATCCACTATGCAAATCTTAAATCACATGATTAGACTAAATTTCATTATTTAAATTCCACAGTCAGGACTTCCCTGGTGGCGCAGTAGTTAAGAATCTGCCTGCCAATGCAAGGGACACAGGTTCAACCCCTGGTCCGGGAAGATCCTACATGCCGCAGAGCAACTAAGCCCGTGTGCCACAACTACTGAGCCTGTGCCCTAGAGCCCGCAAGCCACAACTACTGAGCCCACGTGCTGCAACTACCGAAGCCCTCGTGCTCCATGGCCTACACGCTGCAACTACTGTGCCCCCCGTACTGCAACTACTGAAGCCCACATGCCTACAGCCCATGCTCTGCAACAAGAGAAGCCACAGCAATGAGAAAACCATACACCGCGACGAAGAATGGCCCCTGCTCGCTGCAACTAGAGAAAGCCCACGCACAGCAACGAAGACTCAACGCAGGCAAAAAAATCAAAAATAAAAAACATTCCACAATCAAGTGAGAAACTATATTACTTAACTGTAACAATGAATAATACTCCTCTTATTTTAACAAATAAACTCCTAACAGAAATAAAGAATATAAATTGGCTGTTTTCTATAAGAGCAAAATTGGACAAATTATAAAAGAACATAAAGATGATGAGAAAATACCAAATTATGGTATAAAGGGTAAATTCAGGCCATGTACTACACATGCAGATATCTTTTTTTTTTTTTTTTAACAGTACGCAGGCCTCTCACCGTTGTGGCCTCTCCCGTTGCGGAGCACAGGCTCCGGACGCGCAGGCTCAGCGGCCACGGCTCACGGGCCCAGCCGCTCCGCAGCATGTGGGATCTTCCCAGACCGCGGCACGAACCCGTGTCCCCTGCATCGGCAGGCAGACTCTCAACCACTGCGCCACCAGAGAAGCCCCAGATATCATTTTTAATGTTTGGAGGTCTCTTTATTGTCTAAACGGGTGAATTTGGGACAGTTACATTCAATTATTTCTGTCATCCAAACAACCAAAATGGATCAGCAGAACAAAAATCACTTCAATTCATTAGTGATTGGCTCAAATTGTCCTGAAAATATTCATTTTCTATGTTATCTGAACTAAGAATAAGGTAGAAAATAGGATATCAAAGAGAGATGTGAAAGTCATTCTTTCTCTTCCCCCTCCTCCTCTCTCTCTCTGTCTCATGTGCCTTTGTTACCTTTTCAGGCCACTGGAAACTATGTATTAATGTATTAACTTTTAAAATTTCTGTTGCAATAAGCAATCTGAAAATTCTCCATCAGGACACAGGAGATCACAACAGTAATATCTTAATGTTAGTATAATCATCTCCACAATATTGTTTCTCCTATAGTAGCAATGATAAATCTGAGGATGCCTCAAAGTCATCGGCTAAAGTCATCTTTAACTCAAATGCATTCAAGTATGTTAAAGTGGCAGTGGACAGTCAAAGCTAGTTATGCAATGTGTCTGCCCATGGAAAAAAAGGTGTGTAAAAAGAGGAAGGTTCAGGATAAAAACCTAAAAATAGTCAAGGATATTCTAATAAGTACCCTTACTCTAATGATATGCGGGCTAGAAATATGTTAATCACATTTCTCTGGACTTCTACATTGGCCATAAGTTTTTCTAAAGCCTCATTATGTATCATTGCTAGTCTCTGTTCTAAGCAATGCTAATAGAAGTATATATTTAAAGTATTTAACACAGTATTTCCCAAATTCCTTTGCTAAAAGGTGTTGAATATACATTAAGCAAATGAGATGGCAACATTAAATCTACTAATGTAGCCCATTCCTTTGCTAATACAATAATGGCATCTCTAATTTGCTCATTTCAACTGCAATCCACTGATGTTCAAAATTAAAGAAATATTTTCATTATTACATTTAACACTATTAAATGATATAATTTGGTTTTAATGATCACATTTTAATATCTTTTAAAAGAAATGCCGGAAAAAGTGGTCTCCTGCTGACATAATAGGAATATTATTCTGCTATTATCATATCTGTATAAGCAGTTGATGATACTTTCTATTTTCCGTAGTAGAGTAAGTAGACTAAGAACTGTTCTTCCAAGAAACTCAGGATTTAGTTTTAGATAATTACAATGTGTATTATCTCTAAAGACAATCTGTCAGAGATAATGATATACATCAACAAAACAGTACAAAGGAACATATATTTTGTTACTTTGTCATCAAAAAGGCAATGGCCATTTTAATATATGTACTATTAAAATACTTTTTTAATATATGGAAAATAAAATACTCTGCACTGCAGAGAGTATGGCTCTAAAGAGTGTGAGATATTTACAATAATAACTTCTAGTTGAAATGTTATACACATGAGGAACACCAGTATATTCCAACCTCATTAAATTCTCTGAAAACAAAGATATTCCACAATGGGTTCTGGAAAAAAACCAATCTAAATGATATGAAATGAGTGTGCCTGTCCATAAAAAGTTCGAGTTATTTTATTTTAACAACACCCTTCTGAGTTGGTATGGTTTTACTCTTTCCATTTTAACTTAGTGTAAACTACTTATTACCATTTCTTGTTGTTAATGGTATCAAAATGTGATGAACAGAACAAAGCTGGAAGAAACAAAAACGCCACTTGCTCAAACAATATCAAACCCAAAAAGGAGGCCTTAAGGACTTTCTCCTCTTTTATAGTAAAAGCTATATATTTTCTCTTGAATACTTTTTTAAAGACTAATTAGCTGCATGCATGCAAAGCGAAGTCAGAGACAATTTATCCAGGAGTAAAACTTTCCAAAAGGTAGAGCTAATTCGTGGAAAAGTAGACTCTAAAAGCAACTGAAGGACTTCCCTGGTGGCGCAGTGGTTAAGAATCTGCCTGCCAATGCAGGGGACACGGGTTCGAGCCCTGGTCCGAGGAAGGTCCCACATGCCACGGAGCAACTAGGCCCGTGCGCCACAAGTACTGAGCCTGCGCTCTAGAGCCCGTGAGCCACAACTACTGAGCCCGGGTGCTGCAACTACTGAAGCCAATGCGCCTACAGCCCATGCTCCGCAACAAAGAGAAGCCACTGCAATGAGAAGCCAGCGCACCGCAACGAAGAGCAGCCCCGGCTCACCACGACTAGAGAAAGCCCGTGCACAGCAACGAAGACCCAAGGCAGCCATAAATTAATTAATTAATTAATTAAAAAAAATAAAAACAACTGAAGAGCGATGCAGGGATTAGCTAGGCAGAAAATAGAATCTGTGTCACCATCCTCACGCTGTTAAAATGAAGTGGATTAAAACCAAACTAATTGGCTTGTGAATGTCATTTTGAGGTTACAAACATTTCTTGAAAGCCCTAGTGTTCATCAAATTTGACTCTCATCATTCATTTTTCATTCTAAAGTTACCCTGGTAAGCCACAGATGATGTGCACATCATCTTGCCCATCACAAATGGAAATGACTTACTACAGTCAAAAGTCATCTAGAACTGGCAAAAATTTTTATCCCCAATTTTTTTTATTACTTTTAGAACATCTACACTTTGTTATTCACAAGGAAAGCTGACAAAGCATTCTCTTAATGCATAAAGTATTGTGTGGATTTGCAAACAAACCAACTTGTTTGAAACTCAGGGAAGCAAACAATGCACGTGAAACCCACAATGCACTACTGTGCGTGTCTTACAGGGAAATCAGGAGAGAAAGTGGATTGAATGATTCACAATAGGATATGTTTTGAAGGAGATAAACCTTTTATATCTATAAGCATAAAGATGCATAAATTATTAAATTTCACCCTACTAGTACTTGTTTTTGCATATGTTAACATTTAAACACACCAGAAACAGCTCCTGAAATTGCTTATGCTAAAGCCTATTGCTACTCATTTTAAAAGGCAATTCCACTTAAAACCAAACCTCAGGCCTCAAAACACCAATTAAGGCCAAACAAAGCATACCAAAGTCGATATATGCAAGATATGAAAAGCTCCAAATTATATTTCAATGACTTTTTAACTTATAAGTCAACCCAATCAATAAAGCATACGTTTAAAATTCTAAAAACATTTTTGGGCAGGTATTTTTTAAGCCAAATGTAACTTCAATCCCCCCAATAATAAAAATCTCCCCAAATATAAAGCTAAATGTTTCATTAGCCTCCTAAGGGGCATATTAGATATGAAACGAAAATTGCTTTGGGAAATAGCTGACATCGTCATGTATAAGCTAAAGAACCAATAATTGGTTAAATAAAAATATGAACTTCTGAAAGGTAATTACTATACAGGACATGCAAGAAGTCCGTTGAGTCTCGCCTGTTAGATACACTGAGTAGCCTGTTCTAAGTCTTAGATTCTAAGAGACGCTATTCTGTCTTTTGCAACTAACTAATCAGTAAATAAAAATCCTTATGATTTGGTTAATTTTTTCTTTCAATTATCATTGATATCGTCTCTTGAAAAATACTGAGCAATAATTTTTAAATGCATATTTGAGTATTTCCCTAACACACTGGCAGGAACTGATAGACACTTAAAAATAAAATTTAAGATTTATTCTGAATCCTTATCTTATTGAAAGCCAAAAAACCTTTAATAAACCAGTTTAGGAGACAGAATGCTCTTGGAAGGGAGTCCATAAATAGCAAAAGTTTTCAGATCGAAGAGTTTACTGGCAAAATGAAACCATAAGTGGTAGTTTGATCTCTATTAATCAGCTTGTATTTCATACTGTACCTGGTTGACTCTGAATTATCAAGTTTGAGATATTATAATGGCGTGCCTATATGACATGCATTTCAACATACACTTTCCATTTAGGAGAACATATGAAATTGGGTATATAAGGCTATTTTATACTATAAAATATATTATTTATTTAACTGCCCTTTTCTGATTATAGGCTTATCAATCTATTTTCTGACTGTGATGTGGATGCCTATCTAGGTTCCCTTACTTCATTGATTCAAATGAGGACTTAGAGATCAAAAGCCATTTTATCACTTAGCAAGGAAAAGATCTATTTTAAACTTACTCTTACTATTTTACGAAAGGATAAGGCACACACAAGAATATCCCAGACAACAGAAACTGACTACCATATGTGGATTTAACGAAAAACAAAAAACCTATTAACAGGCTTATCCTTCAGATTCATACACTATAGCTTTCACCCTCAGGGGCTGGAGTCATATTTTCATTATGTCTGCCCTCTCTACCTCACTAGAGTATGAAAAAACATGTGTATCAATCGGTACTAAGAGTCAATAGTGAGGTAACCCTCCCCCATCCTTCAAAACAAGGAAATATGATTGATACAACTGCTCCCAGCTAAACTGGGGCAGGAAGGACACTGACCATCTACTGAAGCAATAACAAGAGGTTACAGGAGTCACGCATTATCTAAAGGAGAAGAAACATTTACAATGAACTTAATCTGATTCCAACTTCACAAACATTTGTATTGCTATAGTTTTCCCAAGTCCATGTGCTTAAAGAGCAATATAGAGGTCAATTAGATATGAGTATTCTGGTTCTTGTGATTGTTAAATATCTCATTTAAAATAAATGAGCTTCCATTTTGATTGTTATATCATTTTTTTTTTTCATCTGGTTTAAAGTTAACTCCCCCACCACTACCACCACCATATGGATCTTCTATCAATAAGATGAGGTAATCAGGTTTTTGGGTCTATAACACTAGATTAGATTCTGGTTGATGATAAATTCACCAGTGAAAGGCTATCCTCTGAGTTATTTCAGAACTTTTCCGGATGGGACCTATGACCACCACTCAAGGATCTCCTTATTTGGGATACTCAAGGATCTCCTTATTTGGGATTGATTCAATATTCCAAAGAAAAAAGAATTATATAACCCTACCCAAATATCAGCTTGTACTATATTGCACATATCAATCCCACTGACACTGCCTCTCCAACTTCTGGGTTTAGAGTGTGGTAAAGCCTCAAGAAAGTTGAGAATATACTCTGCAATTCCAAAGAAGTTGGCAAATTTAAAAAGTGCCTCATGGGCTAGAAGAAAAGCAGAGGTCAGCAATTATTTTCCCTCTAATCCATGTGTTTGTAAGATACGACTATGCAGCACCAGAGATAAGGATGAAATTTAATTACGTGTAATATTATAAAAATATAAATACAGTACTGCCTGTGAACTAAAGAAGCAGAAAACAAATAACCATTCAATGGAGGACTTCCCCCAGAGTGACAAATCACAACAAAATCAGCGCCAGGAATAGATTTCCTGATTTAAACAGTAAACCATGTTGCCTTTTATGAAGTATATGAATGAAACTGGCAAGAGTAGCTAATTATTTATAGCTGATTAGTCTATCAAATCTCTTGGTAGAATAAGCAAAACGTGAACTTTTTATAATTATTTGGAGTCAATATACTCTAAATGCAGTATACTTCATCTGTGAGGCATATACATTCTAAAGGTTTGAATTTTTTTTCTAAAGTTTTACATTTTAGTTTTACATACTGGTATTCTGAGAACTAAAATCGTATGACAGTTCATAATGTATTTCAGGAAAACAGAACATTTTAAATATACTTGGAATGCAGAGTTTCTGTTTTGTGCTTACTTTGTGGAAATGTTAAGCCTGAGATGATAAACATTAAACTATGCTAAAAACAGTGGTAGTTTAGAAATGCACCAACCTTCAGGATCCAGTAGTTTCTCTATGCCTAAATGATATTTGGCAATGTTGAACGCATGTTCCAGTCGTTGTGTGGCTGACTGCTGGCAAACCACACTATTCCAATCAAACAGGCCTGGCCTGAAACACACACACAAATATAAAGACAAATATAAATCAACTTAAAATATTTCATGAGATTCACGTCAATTCTTTCTTAGTTCCCAGACCAGGGAACGAACACATGCCCCCTGCCGTGGAAGCACAGAGTCTTAAACACTGGACCACCAGGGAAGTCCCCAGTTCTGATATTTGACTGACAACCCATGCCCACATTCCTTAAGAGTTGAGTGTTACTCTTCGGTACTCTTTAATAACATTTCTCATTTAGACAAGTCACAATTTTAATAGAAAATCCTGAAGAAAACAAAGGAGAAATTATTCTATCTTACCCCAGCAACAAAAACATGTTCATCTCATCCAGTCTCATGGATTTGAATACCAGCCATTTGCTGGTATCTTCTAATTCTATAAGCCTAGCCCAGACCTCTTCCCTGAACTTCAGACTCTAGATCCATCTGCTTACTCAGTAGCTCTACTTAGAGTCATCACAAGACTCAAGCATCCAAAACTGACCTTCTGATACTCATCCCCATTGTACCACCACGACTCACCTATCTCTCTTATAGTTCTCCCTTCCTCAATAATCAATGACAAGGTCAAACTTGTAGGTACTCAGCAGAAAAACCTTGGTGTCAACTTTGATGACTCTTTCACTCTCATACAACACTTAGTTGGAAATATATCCAGAATTTGACCACTTCACACTATCCTCGCTGCTAGCACCATAATCCAAACCACCATCTTAGCCTGCATACAACACTGCATTAGTTTTCTAACTGCTCCCCTATTCCCACCCTTGCCCTTGTTAATCTATTCTCAGCAGAGCTGTCACGGTGATCTGGTAAAATGTTTCATCATAACCTTCTCAAATCCTTGCTATAGAGGGAGTAAAATTCACTGACTTAACTGCGACCTACAAGGCCCTACATGGTCTGGCTCCCCATTAACTCTCTGATTTTATTTCTTGCCTCCCTCCTCGTATTCCTCAAACAGGCTAGATAGTCTCCCACATCTGCACTTGCTGTTCCCTATGCCTGGAATTCTCCTCCCCCAGACACAGATATGGCTCACTCCTCCACTTCCTTTGGGTCTTTACTCAAAAGTCACATTGATGAGTCCTTCCCTGCCCTTCCCCCATCTAAAACTGCTTGCCCCCAAATCAAACTTACACAGAATCATTTCCTATCCCTCTTAATTGCTTTATATTTTTTCTCATTAGCACTTAACTACTATTTAACATATTATACATTTAATTAATCTTATCTATTTACCTATATCCCGCACTTGAATGTAGAATACAGAATTATTCTTGCCAGGTTTGTTCACTTCTAGAAACCCAACCTGACACACAGGAGGGGCTCAATAAATATTTACTGACTACACCAGAGAATGGATGAGAACATACTATATGAATATCATTTTACTTAATAACGGAGAAAACACAAAGTCGTGTAAGAGGCTGTTCTTATCCTATGAGGATTTCAAATCTAATGAGGAAAAAAAATCCATACAATACAAGTTACATACATTTTAAGTGTGACAAATACAGATAATAATAATATATGGTTTTCTAAAATCTGAAGAGGTCAAGAAAGGTTTTTTTGAGGCTTAAGGGACTCTTAAATGGTGGTTTGGGTTAGATTAAAGAAAAGTGCTTGAGAATAGAATTCTAACTTGCATGGATATTAAGAGAATCAGAGATCTTAGGGAAGGAAAGAGCAGAATGTGCCCAGTCAGTCAGGACCTCACAAGTCTGGCTCCACTGGGACATTTCTAGTATCAAGGGGTGGGAGATATGGTTAGGAGGAGGATTGGGATGAGTCTATAAAAGGCCTTGGCTGTTAAGGAATTACAATTTTACCCAGCAACATTGGAAACCATTAGTTAAGTGCTTCTTCACCTTTCCTGGATCACAGATACCTTTGAGAATCCGATGAGCACTATGAAACTTCTACCCAGACAAAATTCCTATCCATAGCTTTAAACAGAATTACATAGAATGTTAGCACATTTGGGTCTGTCAATGGACTCCTGCTTAAGAACTCATGCTCTGCAAGAGAAGATGTTTCAAGGATGGGGTTAGCTGCTATTTTCTAAAACCAGAATTCAAAATAAAGGTGCAACTTTATTTCTCCTTTGACTCTCATTTCCTTTTCTCTACTTGCTCCTACCCTGTTTAATTCACCAGACTTTTGTGCACTTCTTAGTAAATCTAATCTCCCCTATATACTCCAAGTTACCCAAAACAGCTAAAAACCTTTTAGAACCTAAAATATGTATAAATTGGGAGCTGTCTCTAGTAGTGGAAAGACTCTTAAGAAACAAAAATTAAATCCTAGACTATTTGGGGGAAGTTTTAATTTCACTATGCAACCTCTGCCCCATCTTCATTTCTCCATCTCTCATTAAGGGGAGTGGAAAAGAATATAGGTGGGAGAGTGTGGGAAACCAGTTTCTCACCTACAGCAATGTAAACAAGGTTAAATCAGTATGACAAAAAAATAGGATTACTTCCACATTTAAGCCCTTTTCCCTTCATCCCCTTCGCCTTCTCCTTAGCCACTAACTAGTTACCTGGGTGACGAGTTATCTAAGTCATGTAATCTATTTGAGCTTCAGTGTTTTCATTTTAAAAAGAAGGAATTGTACTGAATGGCCTTCAAGGTCTCTTCTAGCATTTAAAATCAATCTAATAAAATCTTTTAAATCATTAAAATTCACCATTAATTAACATTTTAAATAACCATGATTTTCAAATGCATAAAGAATTGTAAAACTAACCAACTGAAGAGGAAAGCCACATACCTTCCCATGCTAACCTAGGCCATAAGTCATAAATAAGAATGTGCCACCAAGGATCCCCACACTTTTGAGGAAACCGACATACTGAATGAGATAACATAGCCTAGTAGGTAAGCAGAGTCCCCTAGGAATGCATATCCTGGCTCTACAGCATATTAGCTGTGAAAAGATTTCAGTCAAAAATGTAACCAGAGGATATAAAATGGAGAATTTCCCACACGTGCCCTCAGAAGAACAGAACTTAAGAATTCAGAGGTTGATTTTCTATGAACGCCTGTTTTACAGAAGATCAAGCCTTATCTCACAATCAATGAACATCCTATATCCACCAAGAATCTCTCCCCATCCTCAAGTCAATGAACTTACTGCTTGCACTCCGGCTGTACTGCCCCCTCTCTGTGCTCCTTGCCCATACGCACAGCCTGCCCCAAACCCCCAAAAGACTCGCCTGTAAATTGTTACAGCATGTGTTTCCCAAATTGCAATTCCTCTGTTGTTCCTGAATAAACTGAATTTCTGATCATTTGACCTTGCCTCCGTTTATCTCTGTCTAGGTTGACATAACCAAATGATCTTTGGGAAAGTGAGGCACAGAGAGGTTATGTGATTTGCCTATTTGTGAAATGGGGACAATGATAGTATGTAAGTCATGAGAAACAGATGGGTTATTTTACTTAGAACAGGGCCTACAAAATAATAATCGCTTAAAAACACTAACTTCTATTACTTTAAGTTTAATTATATTTATAAAATAACAGTAATACGTTTTCAATGTACAGATTCAAGCCAAGAACCTATACTTACAGAAGAGATATAAATGTTACAAACATTGTTGATGCAAGAATAACAATATAATGACAGAAGTGGAGAGGAGAGAAGAGGAGGAAGTACGTATGAGGGTGATAATTTCCTCAACCTTCATTTCAGGTGGTCAACAGATCTTGTCTAAACTTGATGAAAATAAGTATACCACTGTCATTTAAAGTCACACAGGCAACAATTATAAGAATAAAATGATTATAACATAGTGATGAAATCAGGAAACAGATGGGGATAAGACGTAAATTTGTGGGCTTCATATTAAGGAATAAATCCATCTACTGTCAGAAATGAATTAATCAAGGAATAGATATATATAATTACGAAAACCGTCAGAAAGAATAAAAGAAGTTTCTGACAGTAACTACTGCTAGGAAGTGGAGAGTGATGGGATAGGGCTGAGGTCAGGAAGACACGTTTTGTTTTTTTGTCCTTTGCCTCCCTCTCTAATGTTTGACTTTTTTTTTTTTAAACCACGTGCTATGTTACTTCTATGGTAATAAATTAAAATAAGAAATTAGGAAGAAAATTTAACTGCAACTTTATACTTATTGCAACTTATTTGCATATTTTGAGCATACTTCTAATCAATTATCATTTGGTTTTCCCATGAAAGTAGAATCTGGCTTCCTTTTAACTGCACTGTAGTGAACTCTGTTTTAATTTAATACTTTTAATTTCTTACATATTAAGATAAAATTTAGCCTTAAAGAAATATAAAGTCACTAAAAGCCTGATCTTTGGCAAGGCTCTTTGTCAATTCCTATGTTCATTATCAAGTTCATGCCTTTGTTCTACATAGTCTTTCAATTATTGAAATCAGGACACCTCATGACATTCCTAAGTGTTCCAATGACAATCACTCTGGAACAAACAGTTCAACCATTCTCTTTTCCTTTAGATAAACAATATGTTCATCTGTCAGAGACAAAAAGAAGAGGGAGATGATTCATGAAAGAGCATTATCAACTGTGAGAAACCTCTTGAAAAGTAACCATGTTATGTATAAGAAGGTAGTTACTGATGATTCATTCAGTATGACAGAAGAATATATAAACATAGATATTTGGAGAGACAAACAGTAGGTCAGGGACAGATGTGACAGGGCAACCTGGATATGTTTATTGTATTACTTACAAATGCATTCAGAAATCACGAAATAGAATATTAACAAATGTAGTCTGTGAACACGCTTGCAGGACTGAAGTCTTCCACTTGAAAAGAAAATGCTAATGAGCCAACAAGGACCGCATAACCCGATCCTCGATATTTCTGTTCATCTGCAAATGTGTACATGAACAGCAAGATCAATATGTTCCGGCCCTTACTGTGAAGCATGTGGCTGCATGAATGAACACTGACTTATAATGCAGAATGAACGTCTCTATCCCCTCTCATCTGGCTGTACTGAGGCTGTGGAATATTTTTCTTCCTGTCACACTTAGGAAAAACAACGTATTAACATCGCTTAACATGCCGACTGAGTATGAGCCTGCCTCCTTTCCAAAGTCAGGTTGCCGAGTCATTCACCTGGAAACTCAGCCTAGATGGGGTTAATTAAACCCAGCTGGAGCAAGACACCTGACAAAGATGCTTATTTAGAGAGCATTTGCTCCCGGACGGGTAAACCAGGAAGAAAATTTATATTCTGGACGTTTCTAGAAGCAAGATTGGCATAGGAAAATGGTAGACTAGACTCGTCGAGAAAAGAAAGATCAAAGTGAGAAAAGATAAGCTGCACTGAAAATCAGGGCAGGTGCAGTCCAGTGGCATTTCAAGCACAGTTAATAAGGCAATGTATTTGACCCTGCGTATTGGGCTGGGTAAAAGAGATGGGTAACAGGAAAACCAAAGCACATGTTCATTAGAGTAAATGTATTATACATACAATAATATATGAATGTATTCATTATATATAATGTATGTATTTATCATGTTGTTTTGCTTTTTCTTGAACTGTTACTAATTCACTTACTGAGCTTCTTTATACAAGAAAAAGCAAACAACTATTTTATCTTAGAAAATATAATAGTGTGAATATAGTTAAGGACATTTGGTTCACTATGTCACACTGAGTTCCTTTTACGGAGGTCAACAGAACAACTCTCACGCTTTATAGCAATTGCTTTGCTGTTCCAGAGCAATTGTTTCTTTTGATATTCTGAGCACTGAGTCATAGAATTGAGGTCTGCTCTTTACCTTGGTTGCTAAGATGCTCAGAGCCTCTTTTACCCCTGAAATATAAGTATATATACATATATATACACACATACAGGGCCTTATGGTATTTGCTATCTAAGTATCTGACAAGAGAAATGTTTCTTTTTCACATTATTAATCTGATGATGGTAATTGTACTACAGCCACTCACATAAGATCTACAACCATTTTTAACGCTACAGCTGAAGCTCATTACTAACACATTATTTGTATAGAAAGACCAACTCCATTCTTAGCAAAGTTAGAATATAACCTTGATTTTCTGGCAGTCTCAATTTCAAAGATGTTGATACCCCCTCTCCACCATAACCTCATTCATGCTCTGACAGTTTTAACATTTCAACAACTAAGTGTAATATCACATAAAAATAGGATATTCTTATTCAGTACATTCCAATGGATGGTTAGATCAATATGGTCAACATAAATAACATGTTGCATAGTGGGAAATGATCAGGAACCATGCTGGAGAAAAAGATATCAGACTCTAAATCAATACTTTTAAAAATTATTCAATGTTTCGATAATCTTACCTATGACTGTGGATGAGAGCGTTCAAAGCCAGACCATCAGACCAGCTGGTGGTGAAGTTAATGACATTAACCTGTGGATAATTACGAGTTGATTGTCGGACCCAGCTCAGGAGTATCTTTTCACTGTTGGTTTGTTGCAATCCAGCCATGATATTTTTCATTACATTTTTGACCTACGTGTGGAAAGATATTTTCATAAGGAAATGCATGAACAAGAAGCACACAAACTTAAATCTGAATGTTCTAATCTTCAGTTAATAAATACTGGCTCAGTGGTGATGACGGATTTGCACTGATCAGACAACCCTCCCATTATGAACGGGATTCATTTGCGAAATGCTTGGCCAGTTATGAGCACCGAGATTCACTCACTCTTAGATGACAGGGCAAAGGTCAGTTTTCTCCCTGCCTCAAGAAAGAAGAGGCAGCTAGTGCTCCTTGAACAAAAGAATCTTGGAAGGATCATTCTGGACAAAGTGCCTGTCATGAACAGGGGCACCAAATGCAGACAAAAACGACTGGGGCCTGGCAGGTTGGCCCTGTGGTGGTTTCCGTCTTAGGGGGGGGGGGGGGGGGGGGGGAGAGGCGGAGGTAACAAGGCTCTACGCACGTTGTCTCCTTGTACTTGTTTTTGGCAGAGAGGTCAAAGGTCCGTGAGCCATACCTGAGGAGAAGGGGTGGAACATTCAAGATGCCCTCACGTGCAGAGCGGCTTGACAGTGCTAAGGCAAGGGGCGCTGTCCTGTGTGCTGGGCTCAGGAACGTCACCTCAGGGCTGTGAGGAGGCCCGCTCCGTCAGCAACTCCCACTGCTACTCTGAGAAGTCACAGCCTCCCTCCCAACACACGGCCCCCTGGCCACCTCCGGAGTCACAGTCGGAATTCCCTACTTCCATTTTGTGGGCTGCGGTCACCGGTCACCTCTGCAGAGTCCCCTTGTTTGAGAAATTAGGCCACGTTGTTAAAGATCAGGTAGAAGTCAAGTGCAAACAGCATGGTGGCAAAGAAAACGCCTGGGCTTTGGTTCCGAAGCCCCGTCCCGTCAAGCGACAGCTGTGATGGAGATGGTGAAAGAGACTAAGGCCGCTGTGACGCCGCGTAGGAAGTCCATTCAGGGCCTACACAAGCCCTGCCACTTGTTCA
>NW_006784469.1:102712-105870 GCF_000442215.2 Lipotes vexillifer | reverse complement strand
ACTTGTTCAGCAGGGTGGCAGCGGCAAGGAGAAAGCCAAGGGCCAGCAGGGACCCCAGCACGGGCGCAGTGAGGAAGACGAAGGCCGAATGAGAGACGCGACTCCGCCAGCAGTTGGCGGCCTCAGGGCGAGCTGAGGAGTGCGCGCAGCCAGCAGTGCCGCGGCGGAAGAACTGGGAGGGGCCGCTGGGTCCTGGGGGGTGGGGTCTGGGGGCCACGTAGAAGCGTCGGTTGGGCCCCAGCCACCCTCCCACCCCCGGCTCCCGGAAGGGAAGCGGAAACCAAGACTGTGCAAAAGGGGAAAAAGGCCAGGTTCGGTCTTATTTTCATGAATTGGTTTCTGGCCACCTGATTCTGTCCTAGGCTGTGTGCAGGTGCAAATGCCACTCGGCAGGTTGTTGTATTTCCAACTGTCACTCTTCTAATTCAGCTGCCGCAGAAATCCATTTTCTGGGTTTCGAGAATGCAGTTGACACCTCATTATAGAACAGACGGTCTACATTTTCTATTAAAGGAATCATTACTAGGCTACTTCTTTAATATGTCAGTCCCCTTATCACATATTTAAAGGAAGTATATAAGTAAATGTGAGTGGTTTTGACCACCAATGGCTTCCCTTTCGGGCAGTATAAGGTCCATATACTACCAACATTTGATCAGATGATGAATATTTATTGTGTATTCGAAATATGACATTTTATTTTCTTCTCCATGCAGAAGTTAACAAATGCCTTCGGGCAAAATACATATTTTAACGTCTCCAATGTTAGTAATCCTTTTATGAAAGATTCAATGCAAATTTTAGGATAGACTATTCAATCTAACTTTAAAATACTTGAAAAGGATTTGAGATGATGTTTTGTAAACGTGGGATTGATGTGAAGATGTGAAATCTTTGCATACATTTGTCACCATCCCTTGATAGCTAAATCTATTATTTAGGGGCGGATTATCCAGTTTTCTTAATTCCTTCCTGACCTGCTTATTTAGCCACTTACTTACTGAATAAATAGGTCAAATAGTTATGTAAGATATATAATTTTTCTCATCATAGTCTAAAGTTATAAAATATACAGCCTCCATGTACAGAGACTGCAGGATGTGTCCTGTGTGTCCTGTGCTGAACCAGGGTTGGAATCGGCAGACACTGGCTCAGTGGTGTTGATGGATTTGCACTGATCAGGCAACCGTCCAATGATGAATGGGATTCATTTGTGAAATGCTTGGCCAGACTGCCCTCTATGCACATAATGTTAAAGAACAACATGGTATTCGATCCAAAGCTCCTTTAGCATCATTATGTCACTAATTCAGCTTATCAGCCTCAGCCTCATTGCTGTTGCTTCTACCTGGGTGCAAATGTTGCTGAGAAAAAAATAATAATAAAGGGGAATGTGAGATAACAGTTCTTCTTTTCCTACAGAAAAGAGAGCTACCAAGAAATCTTTACTAAGGATCAACCTTCAGTCAAACAGTGAGTGGCTCCTATGGGGAGTCTTTAAGCAGAAAAATTCCCCACCCTCAGGGCTCACTGTCCCTAAGACAGAAAGAATCAATATAAATAAATATGTGTGTGTGTGTGAATACAGCTATACATCTATTTTTTAAAGGAAAAAAATGAAATGTCTTTGAGCACCGATTTCAAAAAATGACTAGGAGTTAACAGGGCAAAGAAGGTGTGATGGACCTGGAGATGCACTACCAGGATTCTCCTTTAAGGAAGGGCTTGTTTCTCCAGCTGTCCTGAGGCAGACATCACCCATGAGTCCCCTCAGGAACTACCTGAGTTGCACAAACATGTCACCTATGGTGACATCCCTCCTAGGGCAGCCCACCTTATTAACTGATGAAGGGAAATTGTATAAAGACTCAACCATTTCAGCCCCACTCATGACAACTCTAAAGGCTCATTCTAGCTCCCAGTTCTCCATGGAGTTCAAGAAGGCTTTTGGGTGTGCATCCATGAACAACCTGCCTGCCAAACTCAGAGTCTGCTTCCCAGAATCCATCCTGTGACTAAAAGGAGTTACAGCAGAGGGGTAGGACTGAAGAGAGGGAGGAATAGTCTTCTACAAGGGATGGATGGTAGTGTGAGAAAGACCTTCAGAAGATGGAGACCTGTTTTGCCCAGAAGGCACTAGGTAGGCAGGAGGTTACAGTAAGGGCTTTCAGCGGCGCAAAATCCATCTTTCTCTTATCTGTTGTGCACATAATGAAGAACATAAACATTCCAGTGTAAAGGAGCCCTGGAATTGAGTATTTCTTTTGAGGTAGCCAGCAAAGGTGGGGGTCTGACCTTGAGAGCACACCACTGTTAGTGATACCTAGCAGGACCCTGTGGGACTCCTGGGCACAAAAGCCTTTCTGTATCCCCCACTTCTTGATTACAGGAAATAGGCTTCCTTCAGCCTCCATGACCTTCCCTGAGTTCCAAGGAGAAGATGCAAACAGTTGCTAATTAGGGAAGGGAGGGGATGTGGAGACAAGGGAGGAGCTGTCAAGAGAAACAGTAGTGCAGCCTTAGGACAAGGTCCTGGTTCCCCCTCAAGGGATACACATAACAATATCTTTGAGCTGTTTTGCAGATACTGAAAGCTCCACCAGGTGGGAGAAGTTAACAGTGTGCTGCCCACAAGCACCTAGACCCCAGACGGGTTGGAACCAGGAGTTTGATGATGCTGACTCCCACTTACCTCACCACCAACCAATCAGAAGAATGTCCACAAGCTGATCACACCCTCTTTGAACAATTACTATAAAACTCCTCACTACTCCCTCCTGGTTGGGATACACAGTTTTGAGGGCATTAGCCGGCTGTGTTCCCCTTTGCCTGGCAAAACAATAAAGATATTCTTTTCTACTTCACCCAAAACTCTGTCTCTGAGAATTAATTTGGTGTCGGGGTACAGAGGCCAGATTCAGCTTCATTAGCAGGATACGTTTTTATCTCCAGCTGGTTCCCAGAACCGAGGTGACCCCCTGCCCCCACTAAAAAGGATGGTTTGCACTTTAAAAGGAAGGAAGAAAGGGACACCTAACACACATTGTCTACTTCACAATTTTGCTCAAAGCTGCTTACTCCTCGATACAGGCATTATTTTTCAGGCAAATCATTTCATTTAAGTAGAAACCAGAAAAACAGTGACAGGGGAAATGGGG
>NW_006784469.1:82120-102702 GCF_000442215.2 Lipotes vexillifer | reverse complement strand
CCTGAGTTTCTGCAAGTTCAGAGAGAAGGCCTCCACAGCAATAGTAATAACATAGTATATGACACTGGAACCAAAGATTCACATCCTTCCATCTCTTCATGTAATACTTAATCTCATAGATCTGGAAAGTACATTAGGTTGCTGTGTCCTTTAATCTTTACTGAGACTCAAGGGCTTCTTTGACTATTTTATAAGAAGGCAAATAGGCACTCTTGGTGAAAATATCTTCCGCGATTCACTGGGTCATGATGAGGAGTATCGGGCAGGAGGAACTTTTAAAAAGTGATTTAGTAGTTTTAGTAGAACAGGGCAGTGTGATAGAAGAGAGATAAGATAAAGAGGCAGAGGCTGGGGAGAGTCTACATCCTTGCAATCACAAGGATATGGTGATTTGAGGACATAGATGGAAAACAGAAGACTCTAAGAGAAGTCTCAGACCAGGAAAGACTGCAAAAGCATTCCTTCTGGTATTATTCCTGATGTGAAAGCCCTTCCTCATGCTAATTAAAAAAATGAGCACACGCACAAGCAAATGAAGAAAATATCAGACAGGGTAGTTTTAAACTCTATCCTGCAGTGAGTTGAGAGGGAATTGGAAAGGGTTTTGAGGAGACAGGAAAGGGTGAGATCATATGAGAGACAGTTTGGGTGATAAATACAATTAAAATAGCCTTTTGGGGCTCTGAGCACGCCCAAGTCCTCCTGCTGGCTTTGTCATGACTGCCATCTGTGCAACTCAAGTGTTTTCTGCAAGCTGGGGTCTCTCCATGAACAATTTGTTACGAGGCCATAAAATAAATATCAATACAACAGTTGATAGTCCATTAGAAACTTCCATAGCAATTTTACAGAGTCCTATTTATGTCGGTTGAGTTTAATGATTAAAAAAGAAGCTTGGGGGCTTCCCTGGTGGCGCAGTGGTTGAGAGTCTGCCTGCCGATGCAGGCGACGCGGGTTTGTGCCCCGGTCCGGGAAGATCCCACGTGTCGCGGAGCGGCTGGGCCCGTGAGCCATGGCCGCTGAGCCTGCGTGTCCAGAGCCTGTGCTCCGCAACGGGAGAGGCCACAACAGTGAGAGGTCCGCGTACCGCCAAAAAGAAAACAAACAAACAAACAAAAAACAAACTTGGGTTTTATGTGTCTCTTGATTTCATTTTTCTAATGCTTCAGTTTTATTGTAATTTACACACAATGGAAAAGGGGGAAAATACTGCTCCTTCCTCAAGATAGTTTGAGAAGTACTGAGCAACAGAAGGAAACCAGTTTGGTGGGGGGCCCTATGTTGCCTTGCTGGTTCTATTTGATACCATCACTACATGAAAAAAGCCCAGAGTTGAGAATCTTGGGCTCATCTGAGTCTCTTATGAGCTATTCTCTGTTGTCAGCCGCTATGGTTGTTCTCTCTCTCTTCCCATATTGCTGTGAAATAGGACTGAGCCAGCTCAGAGTGTTTACAATAAAAGATATGGGAGTCAATTGGGAGAACAATATGGCTACTGACTTCAGTAGGTATACCTCTGGTCTACATGCTGTCTGACTCCGAGCAGGACCAATCTACAATTCAAGTTAAAAGTCAACCTTACTAAAGGAAGTAGTGATACCTGCTACAATAGGAATGGACCTCAAAGATTATGCTCAGTGAAAGAAGACAGATATAAAAGAATATATATTGTATGAGTGCATTTGGTATGAAATGTCCAAAAAGGCAGACATATAGAGACAGAAAACAGATGAATGGTTGCCTAGGGCTGGGGGTGGGAGAGGAAAGTGACATGAGATTTATTTTTAGGGTGGTGGAAATGTGCTAAAGTTAGATTGTTGTGATGATTGTACAACTCTGTAAATATCCTACAATGTTTGACAGATGGGGGGAATTGTTTCTTCCTCAAAATAGTTTGAGAAGTGCTGGGCAACAGAACTAAACCAGTTTGGTATACTTTGAATTTTACACATAGAACAGGTAAACTTATGATATATAAATTATATCTCAAAAGAAGCTGTTATATAAAAAAGTAATCTCTACCAGTAAAAAGAGCCGGCATCTCATTTACCCTCCAAATTCTTAAAATATGAATGGGAAAAAAAAGAGTTACTAGTATGATGTGCCTCTAAGGAAAATGGTACACTGTACTGAGTGCTTTATGGTAATTCTCTCATTTAATCCTGACAAGAAATATACGTGTTCATTTTTTTTTTCACTTTTGATAGTGAGGGAACTATGGCCCAGAAAGGGATGACATTATATCCAATGCCACTAAGATGGTAAATGAGGAAGTTAAAACCTAAGCTCCTGTCGGTCTGACTAAAAAAATATATACTCTTCACTAAACCAATGATCTGTGATCCATTTTGCAGAGGACCAGTAAATATAGGCATTCAGAAGACCCTGTGCTGAGGTGGTTCAGAAAAAATGCAACTTCCAAATCAGACTATGAAGTAAGTTTTTCTGTATAACACATATACAGATCATCATATCCCAATAATCTTTTATTGGCATTAGTTTACATTGAGAATACACACAATTCACAAAGTCTTATTCATTTGATAGTGATTAACAGGAAAAATGCCCCTCTTCTTACAAAACTATGCAGATTTACTTTTAGGTGAGTTACAAAAGACCTATTTGTGAAAAGTTTTCTTTTTTTTTTTTGCCTCACCTGTACCCAGTGAAATAAAATTTAGAAAAATATTCCTGCGAATGTGCTAGAACCTGTTTTATAATCTGCTGATACTTCACATTGCAGATGACAATCATCCCAGTTAAAAAGGCAGCACTATGGAGATGGGCTTTGTATTGTTATTATGGATATACAGGTTTTGCAAATCAATGGTAAAACTGAAAGCAAGGATCAGCAACGGTACCTTCCCCCACCAAAAAAAAAATCATCAGGATTCTTACCTGCCAGTGGAGGATGATATTCCAAATCAAACCAAGAGTCAGTTTATGATTTCCATCTACTATGTCAGTGCTTCCAATATTCACTAAATCAACCTGTTAAAGATAAAGGGGAAACATTTGAAGGAAGGAGGCAAAATGTCTGTTTGAAAAGAAAACAAAATGCAAAGGTAATTGCATTTATCTATTTCCAGAGCCTAAGCAGCATTATAGCTTTTTAAAAATAATCTAAAAATGAAACAAACTGCATTTGCAACTGAACTTTCTGTAACAAACAAGTGTCCCCAAACACATTTACAAAGAGATAGGAAATGAGTGTACTTTTAGTGTATAAATAAACTACTGCAGATTAAAGAGTCCAGTAAGAGTATTTCCAGGGCTTCCCTGGTGGCGCAGTGGTTGAGAGTCCGCCTGCCGATGCAGGGCACGCGGGTTCGTGCCCCGGTCCGGGAAGATCCCACATGCCGCGGAGCGGCTGGGCCCGTGAGCCATGGCCGCTGAGCCTGCGCGTCCGGAGCCTGTGCTCCGCAACGGGAGTAGCCACAACAGTGAGAGGCCCGCGTGCCGCAAAAACAGTACCTCCAAATAAAATATATAATAATGATAACTCATAAAGGATGCCTAAAATTAAAAAGTGCTTCCTAGGACATAACTGAAACTCAAAAATAGAAATTTCATCAATCCTTTTATCTAGCTCAGAGAAGTGCTATTGTAATTAGGGGTGACTGCATTTGACTAAAATGTCCTTGCTTTAGAAATACATGTTAGAACTCTACTAAACAATAGAGCTAATGGCCAGCTCTCTTTTCTCTATCTAGGACTGGGTTTGGGAATTAAAATTTGGCAGACTTTTATTTTTTCAAGACAAATCCCATCTCCTGTCCTTCTTGCTCCTAACGTTTTTAGGTGGATTCAGGTTACACATACACATCAAGCAAATGAGCACGTGAAAAGATATTCAACATTACAAGCCATTAGAGAAATGCAAATTATAAACATAAAGAGTTAACAGTACATACTTATCATAATGGAAAAAGTTTAAAAAATATAGTGACAATATCAAATGCTGATGAGGATATAGAGAAATTGGGTCACTCATGCTTTGCTGGTGGAAATGTAAATAGTACAGCAACTCTGGAAAACATTTCCAGCAGTTTCTTACAAAATTGAACATGTGCTTACCATACAATCCAGAAATTGGGCTCTTAGGCATTTATTCTAAAGCAATAAAAACTTCTGTTTATACAAAATCCTATACTTAAGTGTTCATACTAGCTTTATTTGTAACAGCCAAGAACTGGGAACAAGCCAGATGCCATACAAGGGTGAATGGTTAAACATATTGGTACATCCATACCGTGGACTACCACTGTGCAATGACAAGGAACATCTATTGATACATCCAGCAACTTGCGTGAATCTCATGGGCATTATGCTGAGTGAAAAAAACAAAGCCAATCACAGAGGGTTACATACAGTATGATTCTATTTATATAACAGCTTTGAAAAGACAAAATTACAGAAATGGAGAACAGAGTCACGGTTGCCAGAGGTTAGGAACTGAGGTGGGGTGGGAGGGGCAGGTGGATGTGTTTATAAAAGGGTAGCACAAGGGATACTTGTGATGATGGATCTGTTCTGCACTTGACTCTGATGGTGGATACACAAATGTACACATGTGATAATGTTGTAAAGAACTAAAAACACGTGGCCACACACACACAAAAGTACAAGTAAAACTTGGGAAACATAAATACTACTGGTGGATTGTATCAATGTTGATGTCCATGGTAATATTATACTATAATTTTAATGTATGTTACCATTGGGGTAGAGCTGGGTTAAGGGTACACATGATCTTTCTGTATTATTGCTTAGAACTACATGTGAATTTACAATTATCTCAAAGAAGAAGGTTAACTTTAAAAATGAGTATCCAGGGATACTTTAAAAAGAGAGAATATCACAATAAAGCAAATATGCAACTTCAGATTAAGGTCTATACAATGGGGGTGAAACTATCAGAGCAAGGGTTGAGGGCTGAGAATTCAGATTCCTCTCCCTACTTACTATCCCTAGGCTCACTGATACCTTTGGTTGACTTTTCTTTCGGCTGTCTCCAGGACTCTGCCATTTTGTCTCGTCCTGAGGGTACTGACCTGAGAGAGTTTCCCATTTATCCTCTTCTAGATAGCTTCACTGAATAGCCGAGATTCATTTTGGTTAAACCTTTCATTCTCTCAGGCTCTAAACCTTTACTGAACCAAGTCTCACTTGGATCTGTCTTTCCCTCTTGTCTCTTCCTCCAGTAAGATGGGTTTACCATTTTCTCACTCAATGCTAAAATATATTCTTTATCATTCATCTTAATTTTCTAAATCCTATTAATTATAACTTTTAAAACTATGAAGCTATGTGGGAAATCCAGGTGAAAAGAATAAAAAGGCTACTCTTCAGTTTCATTGCCAAATCACTCCCAAGTACTCCCCACGTAAACTTATTTGTAGGTTCAATGGATAATCTAATACTTAAATTTATTTTTATATCCCAACTATATACAAATTATTGGTGGATTGGATTAAAACAAATAATTGATACAGAAAAATGTAGAATCATTGAAATAAGGATAAAAGATCTAGATACAAGTCCATAGCTTAATTCCACACATAATTTATAGTAGAGGGCATTACTAAGCTACGCAATAGATTACATGTGAGGATGGTACCACATGGACATTACAGAGAAGTCAGCCTGAAGTAAATGGACAGCATATAAATGGACATTTAAGTAAGGCTGTATTGAAGAGTGGATGAGCAGAGGTCCTGAAAGCTGGTTAAGGTGAAAGACCTTGATTTTCTTAGGTATAGGGAAGTCAAGGTGATACTGCCATTGTAACACATTACACGTCTGCTTATTTCTACAATGCAGATGCTTCTCAGTGGACAGCTGAATTTTAGTTGTACCCCATGCAAATTTTTCCTAATTCAGTGCTGAAGTAAATATCAGAATTTCAAATTACTGGGCATTCACATAGATTTTTTTCCTATACATGCAAACAATAATTTGCCATGATACCTTCATTTTAATTATACAAAGTAGATACAACAAGTTTCTAGAATTTAGATCCCAGGGGAGAGGAATAACTCCTGAACAAGAAAGCACCATCATCTACATTTCATCTGGGGATTCCCCATGTGGCAGTAGAGGGGAGGAGTTCTCCATGTGGAAAAGATGCTATAAATTTAAGAACTGATTTACTGATTAATTCATTCAACAAATTCATATGTCAGGCACTGATGTACTTAGAACACAAAAGGGAAAAATACTCCTGCTTTCTGGAACTTAATTATAGTGGCAGTGAGAATCAGACCATATATTCTTGAAGATTCAATTATTTAAATAAAGAACATGTGATTTCTAGAAAATAGATATACTTGGGGAATCACTGCTGGTAGTTAAGTTTAGACTTGCCATAGGGATCATCCTGGGGAGACTAAGAGCAAGCAGCAGGCACTTAGATACCAACTGCCCCTATCCACTCTCATAAGCTTGTTCTCTGTGTGAGCAGGGAGATGATTCCTCCATTTATTTATCCCCATAAAATCCCTTTTAAAATCCAATCTATATTATATCAGGGACTGTGCTTAGGCCTGATAAAGAAGACTAAGGTAGAACCCCTAATGTCAAAAAGCTCATGGGCTGGGCTTCCCTGGTGGCGCAGTGCTTGAGAGTCCGCCTGCCGATGCAGGAGACGCGGGTTGGGGCCCCGTTTCGGGAAGATCCCACGTGCCGCGGAGCGGCTGGGCCCGTGAGCCATGGCCGCTGAGCCTGCGCGTCCGGAGCCTGTGCTCCGCAAATGGGAGAGGCCACAACAGTGAGAGGCCCGCATAACGCAAGGAAAAAAAAAAAAAAAAAAAGCTCATGGGCTAATAGCAGGTCACAAAATAAAAGTTAATTAAAATCAGGTAGGATCCAAAAATTCCACTTCTAGGTATATATCCAAAAGAATTGAAAGCAGAGACTCAAACAGATATTTATACATAAATGTTCACAGCTATTCACAGTAGCCTAAAGGTGGAAATGATCCAAATATCCATTGACAGATGAATAGATAAAGAGGACATGGTGTATATACACAACGGAGTATTCTTCAATATTAAAAAGAAAGGAAATTCTGATACATGCTACAACGTCAGTGAACCTTGAAAACATTATGCTAAGTGAAATTAGGCAGCCATAAAATGAAAAATATTATATGATTCTACTTATGTGAGATACCTAGAATAGTCAGATTTATAGAGAAAGAACGTAGAATAGAGGTTACCGGGGGCTAAGAGAAAGGTGATTACAGGGTTTTTTTGAACAGGCAAGAGGTTCAGTTTGGGATGGTGAAGACGTTCTGGAGATGGATAGTGGTGATGGTTGCATACATAGGGGAATGTATAATTCTAATGCCACTCAATTGTACACTTAAAAATGGTTAAAATGGTACACCAATTTTTAAAAATGTTTAAAGTGGTAATGTATATGATATGTACATTTTACCACAATAAAAATAAATAATAAAAAGAAGCCACTGGCACATACACACACACACACACACGCCTTAGACAATATCTAAAGGAATGTGCATAGTTGTGTTCCAGCAAAACTTATTTATAACCAGTGGAAAAAATTAGGTAGGCAACTGTGTCTCATGGACGCCCAGTAGAGAAAAATAAATTTCTGTGACAGTGTAAGCAAAAGAAAGAGGAAATATTCAGTGTTGACCGAATCTGTAAAGAAGGAATATAAAACTGGAACAAATAAAGGGTGTGTGTGTGGAAGGCATGCCAAGAAGACACATGTGACTAAGGATATGGGGGGCAAGCGTAAAACCCATTACATGGTTGGGAATTAGAAGTGTTGTACTCAGGGACAAGGTGGCATGTGTGAAGTTGTTAAACAATCTGGGGCAGGATTATGAAGAGTCTTAAAAAATCTCAAGGAATGCAAGGAACAAGTTAGGGCACTATGAGGTAGAAAAATAATACCAGAGAAGTTGAACAGATCTTGGCCAATTCTTATGGGCACTGAGAAAAAACTAGCTGAGATTCATTATAAATGTCTCTAACCAGTACAAGGACGCTTACATTTTTGTCAGGGACAACAAACCTTTTCACAATTCTCAACTCTAAGAAATGTGCATTTTATAGTAATATACTGCATCTTTAATTACAACTTTACAAATGATGCAGTGATAACCATTTGACCATTTCTTTTGTTGTCAACCTTCAATAAACAATAAGAGCATAGTATTAAATCTTAGTTTTACAGGGATATTCTGTAGACAGTTGCAATAATGCAATCCAATTTATGTAACTTTCTGTTGATTTGCAATTATATTTTGTTAGTTCACTTTTTTTATTGCCAGTGTTACTCACTATACCATCCTATCCAGTAGGCCAGTTTTGTTGGTGGTGCTTGCCATAGGGCGCAATGAGTAAATAGCATGGCTTTTAAGTGGTATTTCACTCATATATTCTCAACTGTGTGTGCCTTAGAGGGTAACTCTTATCACACTGCAGTTATTACCAATCATCATTCCTTTTTAAAGGTTCATATTTGATCAAGTTGTGTTGTCATAGGTAGGTATTTTGTCATCCTGTAGTTGGGTTGTAAGAAACACAACGAACCCCATTTTTTGAGTGGTAAACTATATGTTAATCTTTGTACTGTTTTCTATGTCTGTGTATATGTACATATGTATGTGTGTATATATCATTTCATTTTTGTTCTTTTTAGAAATATTGTATTTCTTTATATATAAGACCACACAAATATTATTTTACACAAATGCATAAATGGGATCTTATACATGCCTCTCCTATTTTTCTTGAGACAAGTTTTCTTTTCCATTTTGCTTGCCCCACTTTCTTCCCAACTTCTTTCCTAATCTGACCTAAAAAACTCCCTATTCATATGATCAGTGTATGTGTGAGTGTGCATGTGTGATATCCTATAAACACAAATTTGTGAGGTTTTATAGTCTACAGATGGCATATTATTCAGGTTCTATTGAATATTTCTTTTACCAAACAATAATCCCTTTTATTTGTTCATTTTCATGGCTAATCCATTTGACTCTCAATTTTCGTATGCTTGCTGTTGTTACTAATGCCCCATATCTCACCATGTAGCTATGAATTATATTGATTTTTTTAAATCATTACTAGCTCTTCTCAAATAATCATCACCATGCCGCACAATTGCTTCTCTGTTTTCTTTTACGTAGTTTTTTTTCCTAATATATGCTCTGGAATTACATCTTCCAAGGATTATCAATCTAATTTCCAAATAACTATGAAAAGGGAAAATAAAAATTAAAATATGTTAACATCTATGTTAAATGAATAATTGTATGTCTGTCTAGTAAGCAAAACAAAAACCATTTATATGACATATATGCTAATAAATGGATTCTGTGTGTGTGCGGGGGGTGGGGGGTGTAACAAGCACAAAATAACAGGAAATTCAATCTTGAGGTCACTGAGGAGGCCCAAAGTTATGTTTCCCTGTTTTGCAGAATGAAAGCATCTGACACCAAATGAATAGGTGTGAAAATTGATATTATGTGTGAAAATTAAATAGCATGCATTGAATTTTTGCAGAAAAAGTTCACCTCCACATGAAGATTGGCTTTAGGAGTTCCTGCAAACAGGCCTAAGACTCTACTCAGAAAGTAACATTAGATTCTGGCTCAGAGTTTTGCAGTGTTATCTGTGGAAGATGCTTTACTCAAACATAATTTGGCCACACCGCAGCACACATGATCTTAGTTCCGGGACCAGGGATCGATCCCGGGCCCCCTGCAGTGGAAGCGTGTGGAGTCCTAACCACTGGACCACCACGGAATTCCCTCACCATTAATGGAACCTTACTGTGGCTCCAGCAGAATATTTAAATGTGAACTCATAGGAAAAAATCCCTTGGGTTAGGATGAGCTGGCTGTAAAAAAATGCACCTAGGAAACTTAAGGAATTGGCTTTTGGAATACAGTAGTCTATTGTTATACATTTTATAGGTGTGAGAACACGAATTGAAGGGACTTCCTATTCTGTCCCCACATTAGTAGCTAGACTAAAATATCTGATTTTGTACAAAAATTTATATTTAGTAATTCTATGATTAATATATAAGTATTCCAGAGAGCACTGCTCCTTCCTGGTGTTCTACCTACTAAATGAGTTTACTAACCACTGGGCATGAGGAACAATTCTTTTCCATTGCTTATTCAAGAGAATAATGTTTGTTTTATCCGAGGTTTTGTTTTATCCCCAGTTCCTTCAAGGCTTGGATGCAATCTAGCATTGTCAGTAATATTTTCTACAAGCTAAATTTATAGATAGCCCACGGTGGTTATATTGAAAGGATTTATACATATAATACTGATATATGTAAGATTTAAGAATACTTAGGAAAACCATAAGATTTAAAATGAACCTGAAATGTAATGGTTTAGTGAAAGGAGATTACTGACCTAGACAAGTTTATATTATTTTTGATTAGCTTTACAGGAAGAAGAATAGCAGAATGAGTTCATCAGATATAAACTTGCACACAGTGACTTTGGAATGAGGAACATTTGACATTTAAAAAATTGCAATAACCAGGTCAAATAATGAAAATGGAACTTCTCAGGGTAAAACAGAAGGTAAAAGGAAAAAGATAAATAAATGCAAGGGAGTGATATTCCTGTGATATATCTGACAAGGTTCTAAGGAATAAATCTCGTACAAATTTTTCCATGCTTTTGAATTTTTTGGTGGTGGCAGGGAGATGGATAAACTTTTCCAGTTTTAGTTTGTAAATAATTTAAGCATTTGCATTCCTAACATGGATGTTGTAGAGAGTTATGTCTCATTCAATAAAGGAACCATCATCTTTCCAATAAATGATATTCTTGCCTTTTTAGACAACCACTGAGAAGGACATTTTATAACTACAGGGACTAATGAAAACACATCTTCTATCATTCAGCCAGTTGATATTAGGTTAGGGCTAGGAGGTTCCTCACAGGTTTCAGAGGATGTGTTTCTTCCAGATCACTTCAGATTTCAAGATTTATCCTAAGGAGGAGTCACTTTTGTTCCTTAATATGCAGAATACAATCTGAGCTTCTATTTTCATTAGGCATGGGGTAAGGGATAAGGGTAGGCAGTCTTTATACTTATCAGTCTTGGTATGTGCGTTTAAATAACCGAAAAATGCAGCAGATTAAATCTTATAAAATAACTTCACATAGAATGTAAGATTATAAAAGGAACCATGAAATATCATCTTTAAAAGTTTGAGTGGATTTCCTTAACCAGAATCTTAAACAATAACTAACATTTAGGGAAAAACCAAGCATTGGGATTTATCAAATAAACAGCCCTCCTGATAGACCTCATGCAGATACTTCTACCTTCTATATATTTGGTTCTTTCAGATCCATACATTTCTTTCTCATAAACTGTTTATAATAGAGAATCTCTTTCCAACACTCAAGACAAATAGGATTTGCTTTTTAAATGTGCTAAGTGCCTTTTATAAAACATCTGCCATCATGTAGTCAAGCTAAAGAGACTTCTCCATGTTCAAGAGAAATTCCTCAAGTATTTATATAATCCTTCCAAATATAATGCATTTAAAAGATCAAAAATTTAGAAAAAGCAAAGGAGTTTCACTGCCCTGCAGCATGTGCTTTTATACTGTGTTTAAGGTTCATATAAAATTTTAAGACTTATGGGTATAAATCATACCCACTTTTGCCACTGAAAGATGCATGTATTGAATCTTTTATTATTAAATGATGAATAGTTCAATATATACAACATCAAGGGTGGGCTGCATTGGCCATTGTGGCCTTGGGTCTCTACTGGCAGGTTTTTTTTCTTCCCTCTCATATCTCTACATTCAAAATGTTATTTTTTATTTTAAACAAATATAGAAATTTGCATTGAAAAATACCTTTCAAAAGCACATTTTGACATAGAATACATCATAAGACTTAGTACTGGGAACACACTATAAAGATACTACCCCCTAACTTTAGTGACTAAGCTCTACATATTTAGTCATTCATTAAATATTTTTCACCATCCACCATATACCACATATTAACTGTTGAGGACAAAGACTAAAAAATGGACTGTTTTATCAAATTGCTTAAAGACTAGTGAAATGAGTTAAAATTTCTCTCTGTTTTGGATGCATTTATGATAATCATACATCACAAGGTAACTCTTAACAGAACTGTGTCTTTGTTTGTTTATACATTTCCTCTTTGACACTAAAGATTTTAAGCAGTTAATTTAAAAAATCTCATAATGTTAAGGAAATATAAACATTAAAATGGTGAAAGAATATTGAAACAAGTATAGCAAAATAGAAATTTCAATGCAGGTAGTTTTATTGAACATAAGGTGCAGAACTAAACTTTTGGGCAAAGTAGCTCTTATAACTAAACTAAGCAAAATTTCCTAGATGGAATATTGTATACAAGAGGGCATCATTTGTTTCCCTCTATAAACTAGCCCTCAAAAATGATTTCACAAGATAGAGTAAGATAAAAGACATACACACTTTCAGTATAATATTATTTAACTTGAATTTTTATAAATACTATGTATCTTATACCTGGCAATATTGAATGCCACTTTAACAACAACAAGAACCCTATATAACCCACGCAACTAGGGTCAACTAATCTATGACAAAGGAGGCAGGGATATACGATGGAGAAAAGACAGTCTCTTCAATAAGTGGTGCTGGGAAAACTGGACAGCTACATGTAAAAGAATGAAATTAGAACACTCCCTAACACCATACACAAAAATAAATTCAAAATGGATTAAAGACCTAAATGTAAGGCCAGACACTATAAAACTCTTAGAGGAAAACATAGGAAAAACACTCTTTGACATAAATCACAGCAACATCTTTTTTGACCAACCTCCTAGAGTAATGGAAATAAAAACAAAAATAATAAACAAATGGGACTTAATGAAACTTAAAAGCTTCTACAAAGCAAAGGAAACTACAAACAAGACGAAAAGACAACTCTCAGAATGGGAGAAAATATTTGCAAATGAAACAATGGACAAAGGATTAATCTCCAAAATATACAAACAGCTCATGCAGCTCAAAATTAAAAAAAACAAACAACACAATCAAAAAATGGGCAGAAGACCTAAATAGACATTTCTCCAAAGAAGACACACAGATGGCCAAGAGGCACATGAAAAGTTACTCAACGTCACTAATTATTAGAGAAATGCAAATCAAAACTACAATGAGGTATCATCTCACACCTGTTAGAATGGGCATCATCAGAAAAGCTACAAACAACAAATGCCGCAGAGGGTGTGGAGAAAAGGGAACCCTCTTGCACTGTTGGTGGGGATGTAAATTGATACAGCCACTATGGAGAACACTATGGAGGTTCCTGAAAAAACTAAAAGTAGAATTACCATATGACCCAGCAATCCCACTACTGGGCATATACCCAGAGAAAACCATAATTCAAAAAGACACATGCACCCCAATGTTCACTGCAGCACTATTTACAATAACCAGGTCATGGAAGCAACCTAAATGCCCATCGACAGACGAATGGATAAAGAAGATGTGGTACATATATACAATGGAATATTACTCAGCCATAAGAAGGAACGAAATTGGGTCATTTGTAGAGATGTGGATGGACCTGGAGACTGTCATACAGAGTGAAGTAAGTCAGAAAGAGGAAAAGAAATATCATATATTAACGCATATATGTGGAACCTAGAAAAATGGTACAAATGAACGAGTTTGCAGGGCAAAAATAGAGACAGGGATGTAGAGAACAAACGTATGGACACCAAGGGGGGAAAGCGGGGGGTGGGGGTGGGGGTGGTGTGATGAATTGGGAGATTGGAATTGACATATACACACTAATATGTATAAAATAGATAACTAATAAGAAGCTTCTGTATAAAAAATAAAATAAAATTTAAAGAAAAATTTTAAAAAATGAACCCTATGTAGCCAGAGCTTTCTAGTTTTCAGCCATGTATACTGATTTCAAGGAAAAAAAAAAAAAAAACACTTGGCAACAGCAATGGCAAAAAATTCTAAGATACATGGCTAACATTCATTATAATGAGAAAAATTTTCAATTATAATATAATTTGTAGCCATATTATTATTATCCCAAAAGATCTCCATGTGCACAAATCAAAGTAAATGATTACCTCAATTTTAAGTTGAATATGTAAGGAAAAACATAGTATTTTTTCCTTGAGGCAAGAAATGTACAGGGTTGGGGGAAGGTAAACAATTCACCTTATGAAATTATTTTCAGTCATAACTAGCTTCATTTTAAGAGGAATAATTTCATATTGCATCAGAATATGAATTTAAAGATTATAAGATATGCTTGTATATATTTTTATGTTCCATAGAAGACTATTTTGAAATAAGTGCAACTATTTCTATTAGTACATTTCACAGATGACAAAGTGGAACCAAAGTCATGAAATTATTTGACAAAGATCCTGTAGTTAGTGAGTGACAGGGTTAAATGGATACACTTCTTCTGGATCCTTGGAATCAATATATATAAGGTGCAGACGTATCACAGGCCTATTGTGTGGACTGAAATTTTAATATAAAAAAGAATACTTGTCTAACATAAATTAAAAATTTGGAATTTATATCTGAACACTGGATTTTATGAGTAATAAAAGGAAGCAGTTTATGTTTGGTCAAAGATATTATGTTCTGACATACCCCCAAATACATTAAATGGCTATTTAAGTTTCTGAATACTTAAAGGACACATAAAATACTACTTTTAAAGAACACTTTAGAATCCTCCTTATCTAAGATCATATGCCAGGAAGAGTGAACACTATATCATTTTTCAGATCAGTGACATTTGACAACCATTCAATCTAATTCAGTGACAATTTTCAATGATGTGATTAATTGAATATTTGAACATAGCTGACATTTGAATTTTCGCCGTAGACTTTTTAAGTACCCATTTTGGATTTGTGGTTTAATAATGTACAACAACGATCTTATTTTCTTTGTGCTATCTCACCTTGTATAGTTGAAATTACTTGGTAAAATTGTGCCACTTTGTCATAGACAATTGATGAGAGTAGTGAACATAATTATGAGATTTACAACTGTGTAAGCTAATATTAAATCACGTTAAATCAGTAAAGTCCCAGTATATGCCAGGGTATATTGCAACACTCTATTTTTTGTCAGGTTCTTTAAAATAATGATGGAGTGCATTCCATGACTTCAAAAAGGCACTGGGATTCATAAAGTATACACTTGGAAATCTTGGGATGGAAGAAGAGGAAACAAACTGGGATCAGCCAATGAATGGAAGACAGGTATCATAATGCATCTGGAGGACAGTTTAAAACACCACAGACAGTTAAATCTCCCTACCAGTTTTTTAACGGCTAAATTCCTTTACCAGTGAAAAACTTTAATCATTATTCAACTTTACATAAAATGATTTAAAATGCAAATTTGTATTAGAGGAAACTCACTGACTGGAATTTAATTATATCTAAGGGAAAACAATCTGCCAATAAACAAGCTCAAATGACCCATTAAATATTTCTTTTACGTCTGAGAGAAGATGGGGTTAAAGACCTGTAGAACTGTATTCAGAATGTCTGGTGACAGTCTGGTGACTACCCACAAACAAGAGTGGAGAAGGATAAAAGAATGATAGAATGGCAGTATGAGAGATGTTTCCCTATTATCTGAGATTGGCTCTATCTACCTTCAGTAAGTTACAAATAAATGGAAGCTGTGGATACATTTTATCTTGAGCTAGTATGCAGACAAGCACAACCATTCGGTAGAGTCATCCCCTGTTTCACAGGATTTTGTATTTTCTTTTGTTTGCTTTTTTAAACCTCGGCCAACTTTATTTCAAAAACCACCTCCACTCCCTCTCAGCAAATATTGTGATAAAGGCATCACTGCACTTAGAAGTACTTCTTTCTCAATAAGTGGTTTTCACAAATAAATTATTGATAGCAGGGATAACTTCATGTTAAAACAGCCACCAGAGAGAAAGCAAATCAGAACATAAATGTGGTGTTTGAGCTCTACAAAGCTAAGTTGTGAGTGACATTTGAGTGAGGAGAGTAAGTGAGAAGTCAGGAGAGAAAAGAAAGGAAATTGAAGCACAGGCTCACATTGAGTTGCTAGTTTAGAATTAGGGAATAGGCTAAAACTAGTCATTTATGGCAGAGGAATAGGCCAAATTGGAGGAGGAGAGGACGGGTGGGGAGGGGAGGAGGAGAGGAGGGGAGGGAGGAAGGAAGGAGACAAAACGAACTTGACCTAAGAAGACCTTGAAACTACCACAAATACCTTTTCAAAAGGAAGTTTCTAATATCCCTTTAACGGCAAGGGAGGGCCAGTTTTTTTCAGGTGATTTTAAAAATTAGGTTTGTGAACAGATTTGTAGAACTGGGAGGCCCCCTCATGATTTTCTATTAGCAATTATCAATTTCTTAAAACTCTGAATGAACTTACCACTAGTACCATTGGACCCAGAAGTCTTTGTAAAAAGTTTGCTTGGTTTGGTTTTATGATTTCTTAAGTTCCTTTGGTTATTGATGTAGGTACGCTATATTCCATTGTGTTAATTCTTGTAATTTATGATTTTAAATAGAATATAATCAAATTTCATTGCTTTTTTATAATCAACATATAGTTCTGTGTAGATTCCATTTTTGGTTTCTACTCTTGTACTTATTTTTAATATTTTCTATGTTTAAATTGCATACATTTGATTTATTTCCCTCTTTTTTTCTGATTAAATTTATAAGAGATTAGTCTATTTTATGATTTTATTACAAGGAACTAATATCTTAAATTCATCTAGTGTTTCTTTTTTCTAACTCATTTCTTCATTTATCTTTTATTTCCTACTTTCCTTAGAGCATTTCTTTCTTTTTTGTAACATTTATGGTTGAAAGCTAGAATTAATTTATTTTACCCTTTTTTTTTTTTTTTTAATGAACATAAAAGCAAAGACAAAAATTGAACCTCTGGGTAGAACTGAGGCCATTTCTCATGGGTTTTCTCATGGGATGCTTTTTCCTATAAAAACATGGATTTGTACTCTTGGTTTCTTATACACTTTACATTAATCAAATTGAATTTTTTTAAGTATTATTAATTTCTACTGTTATATCATTATCATCAAAGATTATGCACTTTAAAAGTTCTTTTTATGTGTTTAATGACATTTTCACTACATTCTAATATCTTATCCATTTTTTATTTGTACATATGCCAAGGACGTTTTTTATATGTTTATCTTTGCCTACGCCTATAGTAAGTTTTATAGCAGGGTAGAAGTTAGAGATAACTCTTAGTTTATCTTCCTTTTCTTATTCTGGTGCTCCCGAGAAGCATGGGAGAGTAATGTCAGCTGGTTCCAAAACTAGCCAGAAACCACCTCCACTCCCTGTCAGCAAATGGGGGAGGTGGTATGGCCTTAAAAGTGAATGGCTTCCGAGACTTCCCTAGTAGTGCAGTGGTTGGGACTCCGCACTCCCATTGTGAGGGGCCCTGGTTCGATCCCTGGTCGGGGAACTAGATCCCGCGTGCTGCAGCTGGGACCGAGCGCAGCCAGAATAGATAGATAAACGAATAAATATTTAAAAAAAAGAAAAAAAATGTGAATGCCTTCCTGCTACACCCAGCAAGGTTGGGCCCTGGCCAACATTAGGGCTCTTAACGTAGAGATTCCCAAGTCTTCTTTTGACCAGAAAAAAGAAAAATAGAGCTATCTGAAGAGCTGGGTTTTCTCTGATTGCTCGCCCTCCCACATTCTTCACACCTTCTTTGTTTGAGATGACCCACCTAGTATGAGATGGCTCCATCGTCCAGGATCTCTTACCCCTCTGGCTTCTAGTTAGGTTCAACCAATGAGCAGCACTGGCAGACTATTAGAGGACTGAATAGAGAGACTAAGGTATCAATCTCCCACCTCCTCCAGCAGGCCATGATTTGAGAGTAACTGCATTCTTTAGGTACCTATGGTTGCACTTGCTATCCAGGGGACCCACTCCCAAGGTTAGAGCTTTCATTGGTTTAAGGTAACAGCTCTCTCCTTTTGTCTCTTTAGGTTTAGGGGTAGTAAAGCCTATTAACTGAGGCTAGTCTCTGGTGCTTCACCATTCATCGTTGGTTCCTCTAATCCTGCCCATATTTCTGTATATATTCCTTTTATTACAGTCTTTTCAACTTTGTCTTTGCATAGGCTTTCTGATTCATTTCAGGACTGTTAATGATACACATGGCCTCATGAGATGACTTGGGCTTGGATAGTGACTATATCAGTGGATAATTCAATGGACTAAAAACGAAAGGCTTTTCCCCTGCCTATAGAAGGCACCACATAGGTCTACTGATGTCTGGCCATTCCCTAGGGATAGGGGAAATTATTCTTAATAATGACAAAGTTAGAATTTTCTGAATGCCTGTTTGAGAGCTCAGATTTGGATTTGGTTCATTTAAATGAAATTATAAACTACTGTTTTCCTTGCAAATCCAACCTTATGGGAGAGAAGGTTTATATATCATTCACACAGATTTTATAGAATCATCTATGCTTGGGAGTGTCGATAGGTAGAAAATCACTATTAAATCTACAGTTTATGTTATGTGTATTCTCAACTTTTTTCTTTGCTGCTAACTGTGTTGTAATCTGACAATGGTGAATTAAAGGCTCTGAATAAAAATATATTTCCATCATTTATTCTTTATGGTTTTAGCAGCATTTCTATTATGCAGTAAGTTGTATTATGTTTTAATTATTGATTTCAACTTTCTTGGATAAAAATGATATTTTCAAATACTTATAAGTTTTTCTTTGTCATTAATATTCTTATCTCTGACTTTTAAAAGAACTTGTTTTATTACCCATTTAATTTATAATAGCCCTTTTATGTTTAGTCATTTTCATCTCACTTAGAACTAAATTCAAACCCTAACCATGGCTCCCCATGTTCTCCTCTTCCCAGCACCACCCTGCTACCTCTCTGATCCCCTACTCTACTACATTTTTTTTCCACACTCAGTCCTCTCCACCTGTTGAGTCCTATTTCCAAATGTGTTTTCTCCTCTAGGTCTTTTTATCCCACTGCCTAGGCCATTTTCCTATAGATAATCCCACGGTTCACTCCTTCACTTCCTTCCAGTCTCCACCTATAAGACAACCTAACCAAAGGCCTTCCCAAACCTCCTAGTCTATTTGTCTCTTCTTCATTCACTTAGCTATCACTACATACATTATACATATTTAACATCCTCTGGTATTTGACTCTAAACTCCATGACATAAACGATTTCATTTGTTCTGATCACTGACTGCAGTGTTCCTACCATTTGGAATACAACCTGACATATAGTAGACACTCAATAAAAAATGCATGGAATCTAAAAATACTAACATTATTCTGTTTCAGGTATGACTACTCAAAATCTCTAATCAATGCCTCCTATAGTTCATTCTGAGAATTTGTGATTTTTAAAAGGAAAATAGTTCTATCTACTATTTTACTTAATATGCTGATTTATTTATATCCCATCCCAGGATCATTTAGTCATCTGCTGTAGAATACCCAAGGCCATTTTTAGGGAAAAATCCTGCTCTTGAACGTTCTCTTTGTGTGTTTATTATTTATGCTAATAATCAGAGAGTAAAATACATGTCCCTTGGAATACTTTCCATTTCTTTTCTGCTTTCTTTTATTACAAAATAATGGGAAGTATAAAATGATAATACATTTACTTTTGAGCATTTGTATTCTGTGCCTTTTGGCCTGGGGCTAGCTCAGGTAAAGGTTATTTCACTCGAGGTTTTGGTTTACACTGGAGAATGTTTTACTTGAGATTCTGTCCTTTAAAACAGAGACCTCAATTATATGCCATTCCCCATTAGGGCCCTGGCTCAAATGGGAGCTTTGTGGAAATTTTCTTTTGAAGGACTCCTTGTCCAATTTAACCCTCATTTGGGAGTCTTCGCCTGCTAAAACGTTGGAATTTTATCAAGATTTTCTATTTTCAGTAAGAAATATAACCTCCTGAGAAAAGATCCATATATTGCATTAATCACATTCTAATTCTGTATATTCACTTATCACATTTTATTAAACAATTTCATAATAAAATACACGGTCTATGTTCAGATAGATAAATATGGCCATAATTTGGAGTTTTGCAGGTTGTAAGATCAGTTTTGCTTTCCCTTCCTACATTCCTCTTATTAAAATTTTTTAAAAAATTGGTAGCCTACATACAGAAAATATACTTAAGTGTACAGCTTGATAAATTTTCTCAAAGCAAATGCACCTGTGTAACGACCACCAGGTCAAAACATGGAAATCTTCAACACCTCTGAAGATTTCATCCTGCATTTAAAAATCTAACCATTCTTCTGACTTTTAAACTCATGGAAGCATTCTGCCTATTCTTGAAATTTAAGTAAACGAAATTACAGTAGATATACTTTTGTGTCTCACTTTTTTCTCTTTCCGGAAATTGATCTATCTTATGTACTGTGTGTCACTATCATTGGCTCACTTTCATTCTAATTTTGGCTATTACAAATGAAGCTACTATGAACACTCT
>NW_006784469.1:48328-81787 GCF_000442215.2 Lipotes vexillifer | reverse complement strand
ATATATAAAATAATATTATATATATATGAATTTTTTGGCAAACATAGAAATGTATGTCTGTTATATGCTAAGGAATGAAATTGTTGGGTCATAAGAAATGCACATTTTTATCACATTTAGTATATAATGCCAAACTATTTTCAATGGCTGTATGAATTACATTTCTACCAGTTAGTTGTGAGAGTTCAAGTTATTCCATACCCTCATCTACACTTAGCATTATCAGTCTAATTTCAACCATTTTTGTGAATTTGTATTGGTATCTCATTGTAATTGTAATTTCCCCAATTATTGCTGAGGTTAAACACACTTTCATATTATTCTTGAACTTCTGAACATTCTCTTTGGTGAAGTTCCTGTTCAAGTTCGTTGTCCATTTTTTCCATTGGATTTCTTTTTCTCATTTTATAAAACCTAAAATTAAATAAAGTATAGAGGAAAATCATAGGAGACACCTAATATACTCAATAGTGTAAAGATGTCAATTCTTCCCAAACTGATCTATAGATTTAACTCAATGTTGATCATATTCCAAAGAAGGTTTATGTGGAAATTAAAAAGATGATTGTAAAATGAACCTAGAAATTCAAAGGGCCAATATAGCCAAGAAAATATTGAACAAGAAAAAAGTGGTAAAAGTTCACCAGATAACAAGATGCATTATAAAACGGCAGTATTCCACATGGCATGGTATTCATGATGTATAGACAAACAGAACAAAATGGAAGTGAATTTAAGTCCAGAAATAAAACTACAAATGTGTTGAAAATTTTTTATGACACACTTAGTACTAGAGAACAATGGGCAAGCAACATTCTTTTTAATAAGTGATGTTGCCGTTCAGATTCCAAGTGGAAAAAATAAGCTGAATCTTAACCCATTCCTCATATCATATACAATAATCAATCATTTCCAGGTGAAATATAGATCCAAATTCAAATGGTAAAATAATAAAGCTTATACGGATAAAAGCAAAAGGTAATACCATAATGGCTTTCAGCAGGCAAATATTTCTTAAACAGGACACATAATTATAAAGTGAAAGTTTATAAAAATGAACTACATCACAATGAAGAGCTTCTCTTTATCAAAAGATAAAGTGAGTTAACATTTTAATCCACAGAGAAGGAAAATATATTTGCAATACATAAAATAAACAAAGGACTCATATCCAGAACATAAGAACAACTCATAATTTTGATGAAGTTCAAGGTAATTGTTTCCGTTTTTGCATCATGCCTTTGTTTTCACATCTAAGAAATATATGGTTATTCCCAAAGTCACAGGGACTTTATTTTATGGTTTTTCTTTTTATTGCCAGAATTTCTTCTGGTCCTATATTGAAAACTATAAAATTAATAATTATAATATATACAAAAAAACCCCAAAATTCATAACCCATAATCAGTATGTGAAAAAACAAAACTCTTATCAAAAAAAAATTTACAGTTTCATTAATCCACTACTTTAGAGGAGATCCAACAGCCTATGTTTTGACATTTTCTTGCTTGGAAGAGATCAATTTCTTCAACTAGATTAAATCTAATAATTCTTTGAGTTTTCTGCTGTTTTCCCTGCTCTTATATTTTGCAATGGAATACGAGGAATTGATATTTAAAAACACATTTTCTTTGTCTAAGTTCCTAATATTGTTAAAATGTTTTCTTAATTTATATGCTACTGATCTTTCAAAATGTTCTATAGGGTGAAATAATGCCATTTGCAGCAACATGGGTGGACCTAGAGGTTATCACCCTAAGTGATGTAAGTCAGAAAGAGAAAGACAAATACCATATGATATCACGTATATGTGGAATCTAAGATACGTACGACACAAACGAACACATCTATGAAAGAGAAACAAACTCACAGATATAGAAAACAGACTTGTTGCCAAGGGGATGGGGCTGAAGGAGGGAAAGATTGGGAGTTCGGGATTAGCAGGTGCAAACTAGTATATACAGGATGGATAAACAACAAGATCCTACTGTATAGCACAGGGAACTGTATTCAATATTCTGTGATAAACCATAATGGAAAAGAATAGGAAAACGAATATATATTTATAAGTGAAACATTTTGCTGTAGAGCAGAAGTTAACACGACATTGGAAATCAACTATACTTCAAAAGAAAGTTTATAAAAAGGTTCTATAGGACTGCTAATAAGGCAAACATTCCATAGATTATCTTATTCTGCTGCAGAAAATTTGCAAATATAGAGTTAACCACTGCAGGAAAATAATAAAAAATATATAACACTTCTGTAAACTAATTTTTATAGGTTAAATATGATAGTAACCTTTCATAAAACTGACCGATTACTACACAACTTTCACTTCCATTTCCAGAATGATGTCCTCTCCCTGCTAGATGAGCTGAGCAATATTTGGGGGAGTATACATCATTACTAATCTATCACTAATTATAGTTATTTTAAGAGTATATGATCAGTTATTTGAATTTATCCTTGAAAGAGAGATGTAATGTAATTAGGACGTTATAAAAAAAGCCAGTAAATGTATTGGTTAATTAGAAAGATTGTAGGAAGTTAATAAGAAAGGAGGGCTGCCTCCAATATCATGAGAGAGGGGAGGAATCTCAAAGTCACTCTGAGGAGACAAGAACTCCTTTCATCTACACACTTCTTTACCTATGATTGTTGACTTTTTCTAATACCACACATATATTTTCTTCTAGTTAAAATTAATCAAACATAGGAATAGAAAACAAATTTGCAACTCTTATGCTGAGTTGAAATACTGAGTTTTCTGTGTAACTTTCATACTTGGACATGTTATCTAATAAATGTTGGCTTAATTCAAACAAGCTTTATCATCATGTGTGAACCCACTTTATACATAAAACATAACGGTCAGCCTATTAAAAGCCATTTGTTTCACGAACACTGCTGTAAGGAGCTGAGTTTACCACAGGACTTAATTTGGCCACCAAATATAACTGCATTATGTAAAATCTAAAAACAACACGAAGTGGCCAATCAGGTCTGGTTCACACCTTTCCCTGCCCCGCTGTGGATGCATGCATTTACTTCCCGAATCACATTAGCAGACGCACATGAACTAGAACATGTGCTCTTAATGATAACTGCTTTGATTTATGAGAGAACTTGAAATGCTTTCTCTGTTTTTAGGGCCAAAGCCCTCACTCAAACATTAAGCATGCTGTCTCATGGTATCCAGACTCTGTCCAGGGCTCCACTTACATTATTTTTCTGCAAGACCTGTAGTGCCTTGTTGACATTGTTCAGGGCATGAACTCTCGTCGATCCTTTTTCTTTTGGCTGAAAACGAAATGAAACAATGTTGACTGCCCGCGGGAGAGAAGGACAATCTACCAGAAACGGAATAATTGATATATTTCACTTCTAAATTGGAATCTTTTAAATGATCACAGGTTGTGAGGCATTAATATAATGAATTTAAGTGCTTCAGGTTAATAATCCTTGTCATAGGAGTTTCTTATAGCATGGAGAAACTCCTTATAGCATGAATCAGCCACTCCTCAAGAAAACTGATAGAATTTTTTTTTTCTTCACAAAAGAGTTCGGTTACCATCTCTTCTTCATTCTACACTTCAGTAGCATGCCCACGAAGAGAAACATCAGCATGCATAAGGACATTTGCTAGTAAGATAGATAAGTGGGTCAATCCCCACACTTTTTAGGAAAGTTTAAAAGAGATTTGAGCCTAGCAAAATTCTATAATGCCAAATAGGCTTAACGGAAACTATTTCTGGCAATATTACCTTAATTGTCTTAGTCACTGAAGCTCAAAACCTCAATCATCTTTGGTTCTCTAACCCTCACCTTCAATCCCCAAAGTCTTATCTTGTCCTGTAATTTTTAAACTAACATTTGCATAGTGTATTACAATATATGGATTAACTCATTCAGTTGTGGAGTTTTAGAAAGTCTACCATTATGATGCCTGAAGTATTTACTCCTAAAATGAGATCTACCCTCCTAAAACAATTTTAACTACACAATAAAATGCTGTTAAGTATAGGCACAATATTGTACAGCAGGCCTCTGGAATTTATTCATCTTGCAGGACTGAAACTTTATACCTGTTGAACAGCAACTCCCCATTTTCCATATTTCATATTAAGTGTTCTTAAATCCTAGGAGTTCTCATCACAAGAAAAAATAGATTTTTTCTATTTCTTTAATGTTATATGAGATGATGGGTGTCCACTAAACTTATTGTGATAATCATTTCATGATGTTTATAAGTCACATCATTATGGTGTACACCTTAAACTTGTACAGTGCTGTATGTCAATTATATCTCAATAAAACTGGAAGAAAAAAAAGACAAAAGACTAAATAAAGTTAAAAGTTAAACTTAAAAGGTCATTATGTATAAAAGCCTTATAAAGACAGCCACTAACAAAGATACCAAATAATAATAGAGAATAATACCTATTAAATAATATAGATTATATTACTGAAAATTTCACCTTCTTGTTCTGCATATGATAGAAGATGCCAAACAAAAATAATATTGCAAGACTGTTTTTTTAGGAATAGGTCCTGTACTGCTACTTAAATCAGTAATTAGTAAATTAATTAATTTTACTGGATCTCATAAAACTATGCTGAGTTTGTTTCTGGTCTGGAATTCTTCTGAGGTTAATATGAAGTTCCTTATAAATACTGTAAGTCACATACCAGTCTTTGCCCTGTCAGGCCTTCAAGAAGGTCTAGGAGGCGTCTCCCATCCTGCAGGTCACTGAAGAGGTTTTCTATGTGCTGCTTCCCAAACTGAAATAAGAAACATACCCGATTAAAGAAAGCATGCTTCCAGTGATCCATTTCTATGAATACGCCTTTTAAAATTTAAAGCTATGTTTAAGAATATTTAATGTATCTAATTCTTAATCTGCCAAGGGTGATGGATGAAAAGAAAACCTCCAAGTAAAAAACAAAAACCAGTAAATCATCATTCGGCCAAATCTATTTAAATATTTTTCTCAGTAACAAGAGTTGGAGATCTATAGTCTAATGGATCTAATTAACTCAACTTTTTGAACGCTGATCCTATGAAGCAGAGAAAAATTGGTTAAATTATCAGGCAGTTGGGCACTGTTTGGGGAGAAGTAAACACACAAAGAAACAAAGACCACAAACAACTTGCCCTGGGTGGGTACATAAGATTTAACCATTTTGTGTACTTGGAAATAGAATGCATAATCATAGAGGGTTCACCATCCTTCACTCATAAAACATGCTTTCTGCGCATATACATTTTACATGCTGCCTCAGAATGATCCAGTCTCATACTGGATGGTTCAAATTTTAGAAAGGTATGATTTAAATTAAGTTGAAATATGTTGGTGAAAGCTTTTCATCTATTTTTCTCACTTCTTTACTTGAGAATTATACCGAGGGAAAACAATAGCCACTAATAACATCTAACATTTTTCGAGTGACTATTCATGAGAAACACTCCACTGAATGAATTGATCTTGTAATTTTTGTGACGTTAGCATTAGTATACTCATCCTACAGATGAAACAGAGACAAAGAGTCCTACAGATGAAACAGAGACAAAGAGACAAAACAAGAAGATGATAAAACCAAGATTTTGGCCCAGATCTGTCTAACTCCTGGGGCTCTTGTTCTTTCTATTTTATCAAGCTGCTTCCTTGGCCTTTTCCTCCTTCCATTTGATTATCTTTCAAATATTTTATTTCTTCTGTCATGCCCCCAAATATCTTCTTTTTCTGGTTCAAAGCCTACAATCCCTTCGTATGAAATCATTCACAACTCTTTCATCACCCAAGTTATCAAGAAAGCCCTACTTTATCAATGACAGTTGCTTATTGAGCACCAATAAACCTGGGCTAGGTGCTAGAGCATGCACTAGTAAATGAGATGGGTATGACCCCAGCCCTTGTGGAACTTTGAGTCGAGCAGGGAAAACAAATATTCCTAAAAGGTAATGCTACAGAGAAGCAGTAAAAGGAACCCAGGAGTACATAACCATGGGAATTCCCATAGTCGGGGGATCAGGAAATACTTCCCTCAAAATGTCAGCTGATGGGGCTAACATTAGCCTTGGGTGATTGGGCTCTTCTCATCTACTCCTTTGATCACACACAAACTTTATATTTCACACAGCTCAAGAAGAGCCCTCGTTTCCAGGCAAAAGACATCTCTGAAGCTTCTAAAATTGAAGACAGAGGATTCAGGCTCTCCCTACAGCCAGGTAGCCATGTCCAAGACAAGTCCTGATAGAGCCTAGGTGCTTCACTTAACGATAACACTGACCCCTGCAAGAAGTCCACCAGTCCCTCCATGCCAGGCTTTGGGAATCAAACCACATATGTGCTTTGACAAAGATAACTATAAGTTATTCTTTTGAAATTCTACTTGAATAGTTCTAATTAAAAATTTCAGGGGAAAAGAAATGACAAAACACTAAGATACTAGAACTTTTAAAAAGCACTTTTAGTATATATAATGTACAGGTAGATCTTAAAACAACAGTGCCATTCTCATGAAATAAGGAAAGCTTTCTATTAATAAGTAAAGAAAATGAATGTGTGCTTTATAATGATTCTGTCAAGAACCTCATATATAACCCGGAATAACTTGGCATTTGGGGGATAATATTAAGATTTCATTTTCAAATTGGTTGAAGGTCAACAATGCCTTGAAAATGCTGTTTTGTTTTGTTTTGTTTTCCAGGAGCAAAGTTTTACAGATGCATTTGAGAAGTGAGTAGCTTCTAAACTTATGGACAAAAACAATATTGCACACTGAAATGTGTCAGGTTTTGAAGAAAATAAAATATAGTTAGTTGACAGAAATACTTGCTGTTAATAAAAATATATATCTAGATAGGCAGATAGATAGACAGATAATAAAGTCTGGCAAACCAGGAGGGACGTGAGTGGTAAAATGTTCATTCAAGGAGAAGGGCTGGGACTTGGAAAGGAGTAAGTCTAGAGGCAAAGAATAAAGCATGAACCCCAAGGCCATAAGGATCACCTAGCATCCAAGATATGAGGACTAGAAAGCTTATGCTTTTGGGCAAGGAGCTTAAACAAAGTTCAAGAAGGCAAACAGGATCTTGCTTTGATACAAACTTATACACACAGACGAGGTACTGATATTTTATAATTCTCCCTTTTAAACTGGAATCAAACAAAATAGAGAGGGAGGGAAGGACTGCAGACTAATCAGAGTGCACATCTAGCTGGGGCACCTAGAAAGCAGTGAGGTGATAGAGAAAAAGACAGTTTTCGGTATCATATATAACTTTCAAACTCATGCAATCAATGATATATTAAAGTATCACAACTGAAATCCAACTTAAATGTGTTATATCCCCCACAATCTCTAACAGGGTGCTTCTCAAAATGTTCCAGTAAAGCATCCTTCAACAGACGAGACTGAATTTATTTACCCCGGAGCCTGGCAGTGTAAAGTACATAGTGATTGCAGGTTCAAAATTTCTATGAAAGCGTATGTTTTATGTTGAGAATTCATGGAGATTTTGTCTTCCTCTCTTAATGCGTGTTTAACTTAAAAGTAATTTCAAGCACTTTGACTGAAATTTCCCCTCCTATGGTCTAATTAAATTGATGCTCAATGAAATGTACAATATTTAGCCTGTAACTTCATGGATGTTCAGGTGTTTAGTCTTATACCTCCTGGACTATGAATATCCTAGAGAAAGCAAAACATCTCTTTTCTCTGGAATGGTTTTCATTTCTTTCCTAGATTCAACTCCTCATTCCGTAGCACTATAGGTATGATGTAGCAAAAGTAGCACACGTTTCTGAGGCAGAAATAGCTGATTTTTCGAACCCGAGTCTCCTATTCACTAGCTGCATTGTCTCCGGCAAGTGACTTAGTCTTTCTGAGGGACAATTTATTCATTAGTATCAACAGAATGGGGACTGAAATAATAGCACATCAGTCTTAAGCCTCTGAAACAGTACAGGTATGCCGTACAGACTTGGCAAATAGTAGGTACTCAATAAATATAGAAAGATTTTTTTCTGTTTTATTCTACTGTTCCTTGGCTTCTCTTTCTTTGGCCAAATACTAGATATAAATACAATTATGCTTAATTACTGAATCTACCAGAAAATACAGAGCTCAGATACAATGTGTTCTGTTTTCTCTTAGTTTGGCACCCCTGTAAGAGTGAAAGTCAAGGAAGGAAGTTGTCCCTCCATATTCAATTACTAATACTAGTACATGTGGATGGCAAAGGGGAAACACTCGGAGCCTTCAAGCTCTTTATCTTTTTGTTGTTCTTTTGCTTACTTTTCATTAAATCTTCTTCTGTTTTCCCCTCTTTTTATCTCCTATGAAAGACATCTACTATGCCTTTTTGCTGCAAGTGACACTTACTTCATGAAAACAGTATTATTTCTTTCAAAATTCCCTATCTTTAATGGCTTTCTTTTCAAGTGTATGAAAATTATTTTATAAGACACATAAAACATTAAATGCACCTTGGGTCATATGACCCTGTGGCTCTCTATCTTCAATCCCTTTCATGACTCATATTTTCTTTAAAAAGTGAACTTTTGGTATTACTTAGCAGTTTCTTACATTCACTTACATATTGAATTCTTCCTTGCTAACCCAAATATCAAGATGAAAGGACCATAAAATGAGACAGCAATCCTTCCAGATCATTGTCAGGATGATATAAAGAAATTCTACATTTATATCAATTTCTTTATTTATTTTTTTTTTTTACAGACAGTGTTCAAAAAGAAACTCAGACAGGTTGATTGGTAACTGGCATAAACAAAGTGAAAAAATCAAAGTAAAAAAGTTGAGAAAGGGACAGAAATGAATTGAAAAATATTTAAATAGTTTCTGACTCTTCAGAGTTGTGTCAATCTTTTAACCCGTAAATACACAGAGATCGATACCATGTTGCACTAAAGAAACTTGAAGAGCACAGGAATAAGTTAACACGGCCTTCTGGTGGTAGAAAAGTCAGCCTCTGAACATCCGTGTTGCTGAGAAAATCAAGATACTTCTCTGTGATTCTGAATCTTGAGCTATTAGAAACACCAAGAGCAAGAAAAACACCAAAGAGGAGAGCAAATTTGATTCCAAACTTATTGGTAAATCCTGCTGACCAGCTCCCATAAAAATAATGCAACCCACTGTAATATAAATAGGCAGTTTTCATAGATGATTGTTTTCTTAAGCATGGGTTGTAAAAAGTATTTCATAAGAAAATTTTATTGAGGTATAATATACATACAGGAAAGAACACATATCTTAAATGTTAGCTCAGTGAATGTTCACAGACTGAAGACATTCATATTATCATCACCCCCATGGTGAAAAAGAATATGATCAGCATCCTCAGAGCTTCCTCACACCCCCTTCTGTGTACTAGCCCTTTCAAGGATGACTACTCTACTGACTTTTAACACCATAGATTAGTTTTGCCTTGAAAGGAATCTCTTAAAAACAGAAGAATAAGGCTGGTTTAGTGTCTCATTTTAGGAAACTAATAATTGAAAGACATATGGTTTAGGAAGAGAGAATTTGGAAAGAAAAAAAAGTTGCAGTGATGAAATATGTTTTACAAAGCACAGGGAAGTACTGCAATACAATGAGCAAGAATATTCTCTCTGCCCCAGAATTCCTTGGTTCAAATCCCAGCTCTGCCATATTTCATGTATGTGATATGAGCAAGTAACTTAATCTCTCTGGGTCTTACCTTTTATCACCTGTAAAACAAGGATGTAGTATTACCTAGCTTCTGGTGATGCTGTGAAGATTTAAATACATTTGGAATAGTACGTTGCTCTAAGATATACTCAATAAATGTTAGCCATCATGAATTTATTCCAAACGTTTAACCCTAATAATCCATATTTTCCAAAATTTCCTTGGAATTTTTGGCTCAAAGTAACAGAAGGGGTCAACTTCAAAGTATTAGTATGGGGATTAAATGAGTTAATAAATATAAGGTGTCCAGCATGTTTCCTGGCATAGGAAATGCTCCATAAACCCTAATCACATTTCCCATTTCCCCCTTTCGTTAAATGTCATCACCTGGAAATAGAGAGTAGGACTCTCCTTTGAGGGTGCCAGGATCCTAGCAGGACATGGCTAACTTGAGGAGAGTTAATAGGGAACAATTTAAAAAGGTGAGGGCAGGGTATAAAGAAACCACCAAAACTGGTAATAGAGAAGTGCAACTATCACTCCTAGACACATAGGAAAGAAAAGAAAGAGAGTGGTTATTGGTCCATGAACAAAGAGAGAGTCGAGAGAGTCACCTGACATGAGCTTTGATATTTTGGTGATGAATGCAGCTATCTTGTGGTAAATAAATGCCCTGATATTTCTTTCCTCCCTTCCTCTGATCTCCTGTAAATTCTCCCAAGAGCCAAAACCAACTGGAAGCCAGAGAGCAAGGGAGTCTGCTGATATCATCCACAGAGGTCAGCCTCCCAGGGAAGAGAAAGGCAGAGAGTGGTCACAAAGGGATAAACCAAAGACATTCAACAGCCCAGACAGGGAAAAAAATTCCCTTGATCCACAGGATCAATGTCAGGGATGCCCATGTCAGAAAATAAATGAAGGCCCCAGTGCTTCTCCCCAAACTGCCTATATTATTTCTATCTCTGGTAATATTGTTTTAAAGACCCAAATGTATCACTGGGACACTACTTTCTCTCCTATAATAGGGGTATCAAAGTACTGGAATGTTTAGCGGGCTTTAACAGATGAAAATTAACATACATTATTCATTGCTCCTGAGCATCAAATATTTTAAAACTTCTATGTACCAGAAATAGCACTAAAATCTGGGCTGCAAAGATAATGTTCTAAAAAATCCAAGTTATTCCTCGGAGCTGAGAAGTGCTCAAGAGCTAAGTTAGATAATATAATAGTTTTACAGTCTCTCCAGATATAAAGTGTTATTTGGCAGTAACTCTTTATAAAACATAGTCACTAGGACCCAATATGTATGTTACACTATTACGTATACAAGAAGAGATTCAACCAGATTGCACATTAGAACTTTCAACAGCAGCCACAACAATGGTTAATGGAAATCAAGTCATTATCTGTAAATGGTCTATTATAAAACCCCAAGTAATGTGTGCTTAACCAAGAGTCAGCACGGTTTGTTGTCTGATCAGGTCTACATTTAATATGGTTTGTAACAAAACTGAATTCTTAACCCAGGCCCATGTTTTCTCATCTGTAAATTAGATAGATCAGTACTAATTCAATTACCAGTTATCCTGAAACAAAAATTAGTAAACTTATATGTAATTTTTATCTTGTATTTCTAGTTATAATATTACTGTAATTCACAAATAGCTATTTTAAAATATGTAGAAACCTTATAAACCATGATTGTAGCTAATTCTGTTATATCACCTTTAAATACCCCCTATAAATTTAAAATTATGAAAGTTAAATTCAGTTTTTATTGAATCACAAAGGTATAAGATTTAAGCTTGAGACAGCCAGGGAGGGAAATGGAGATTGGTTATATTCTATCCCAGTAAAGCCTTCTGCAACAGAAGAAGTACAGTATAAGGTTTGCAAGATGAAGCACTTCATTTCAAAGCATCTAAATAACACTCTGATTCTTCAGAAAGAAAGAAAATATTGTGACACAATGGGCACACTCACTAGAGAAATGCCAGCCATTAGCACTTAGCTTCCCGCAAAATGCAGAGGGAGAAAGAACTATTCAGACTTGTTCAGATCCTATGGAATGAGACTTTATGGTCAAAAGACATCTGTAGATGCCTTTAGTTAATAAATGTAAATTTTATTTATAAAATTAATATTCTTAAAATTTCTCAAATACGTTGCAGTGCAATTGCGTGTGGACAATTATGTGACAAGACAGCCTCTTCCTAATCCCTGCCCCTACCTACTAGAAAGTCAGCCTTGGGCTATTCATTCTCTCTTCTCCCATGCTTATGAGGTGGGTCTGCCAATAAACAGTGCAAAATCAAGGGAAGAGGAAACACACAGAAAGGAAAAAAGTCACATAGGCTGGAATATTTAAATAAGAGCTTCTGTCCCCATTATACCTTTACTCCCTTCTGATAGGTTGAACCATATGAAATTTTAAATTCTGCAGTCAAATATGATTGAAAACTGGCAATTTCACATGATTCAACCTCATATATTTTGTAATGACATGCGTAATAAACATTCAGTGTTTAGTTTAAGTCAGCCACATTTCTGTGCACTGTACATGGACTATTTTAATTAATTCTCATAACAATCAATTAAAATCAATCCCATTTTACAGATGACACAACTTGAGACATAGAGAACTAAGTAACAGCAAATAAGTGGTAGACATGAATCCAAATATAGGTGGTATATTTCCAGATTTATTAACCATTCTCTACTTTGTAACTGCTGTTTGAGCTGGCATTCTTTGATGACAATGCCTTTCAGGGTCAGTATTAGATAAGCTTTACTTGTGTATTTTCATAATGTCTTTCAATAAAATAAGGATAATTTAACTAATTTATTCTTTTCTTTCCCCTGAGGTTTCTGAAGGTCAGATACAGTTATATAACCTACAAACAAAATTACTTCTAATTTTAGGTTGAATTAGCAACTGAAGGGTGGTAACAGTGATAATTCTACATATGTACATTAGAAAAATTCTTCAATGTCTTAAATTTCTATTGTTATATCACTCTTTAGGGGGATGCCTCGATGAATCCAGTAAATATTGTTCTAGAGACTAAAACATATTTTTAACATCCAGAACTCACTCAAAGGTATATGGAAAATCTGGTTTTTTAATGTAATTAAATTAAAACACAAAAGCAATTGCCCCCCACACTAAAAACCTAGGGGGCTATAAATCAACATATAATAAATATAATTCTTAAAACTGAATAGGATTGAATAATAGTAAATAGAAGGAAAAGCTTTACTCATGTTTTTAGTGCAGTTATTTCTTGAGAGATCCACTCATACATGCCAAGTACTTATTGAAAGTCTTCCATGTGAGATTCATGCAGTTACATGTTAAAGAATATAGCACTTGGGGTCAAATAGGCCTTCATTTAATTGCAATTCTAACTTTTCCCAACTGTGTGAATTTGGATAAATGATTTAGTAATTTGTTTGTTTTCCTCGTGTGTCAAAGGAGGGAGAGTAAGTTATTCAATTAAATGTAACAGCTATTATTCAACTACTTTTTATTGTGCCCAGTACTGGGAATAACTGGGAAGAGAAAAGATAAAAAAGATACTGCCATTGTTTTTTCAGCTTTAGTCACAATCTATGAAGGATGTATGCAGTTAAGCAAAGATACGTATAGCACTGTATTATAACCCTATCAATAGTGGTGTTGTAAGCATGGTGCCAACACAAATAAGAGATGTCATCTTCACTTGAGAAGATAAGAGAAGCAGATATCCTAGAACTGAATTTACGACATTGAATAGGCAATTAACAAGATGTGAAAAGAGGAGAAGAATGCCAAGCAGAGGGACATTTCAGATGCTAAGATTCAGATAAATTAAATTACATGAAACCATGAAAAATCAGGTCTTAGAACACAAGGTATATGGAGGGATGGGAGATGATGAGACTTGAGATGTATGAGACACCACAACAAAGGGGACTTGGTCTGCCAACCTAAAGGAGCTTGAGCAAATATTTAATGGTCATTTGTTTTCATTCTTTTGAACAAGGTATGTAATTTTGAAGTGTTTACCGTATTTCTCACATTAATATTTAGACTGATGTCTTAAGGTAGTTAACCTTATTTAGGAAAGGCCAATATAGACACTGTTCAGAGGTGAATTTTGGAGTCCTAATAATTCAAGAGAACTATTCTTGTGTGGAAATACTACTTGACAAGGGAGTCATTTAGTTCAGGAGCAACTGCTCTAAATTATAAATATGAGCTCCTTAAAACTCTAAGCAGTTATCTACCTTTCCACTGGAACTTCTTTTGGCAGAAGCAGAGGTCACAATCTGTGGTAGATTAACCACAAAACTGGGCCAACTATCTCATCCTTTCCTGAATCCATGCCCTTTGCAGCAGGACTTTGCTGCTCCTCTCATGAGGAGGTGGTTTCTATTTCTCTACCTCTGGAATCTGGACTGGCCATTGCCTTGGTCTGGCCAACAGAATGCAGTGGAAGTTATGTTGTTCTACTTCCAAATGTAGGCCTCACAAAGGCTTGAACACTTTTGCTCTCTTGGTCGTGCCTCCCCCTTCATCATAAGAACATGCCTTATCCAGATAACTGAAAGGTGAGACATATGAAGCAGAATCACGTTACCCCAGTAGTCCCAGATAAGGTCACCCCAGACTGGCTGACAACCAGACATGTGGGAGAGCTTAGCCAAGATCAGCACAGCCACCTGGTCAAACCACAGCTAGCTAGAGACACATGAATAATCCCAGCAGAGAGCTGAAGAACTTCCTGGCTGATCTGAAGAGCTGAAAGAATAATAAATACTTGTTGTTTTAACCTACTGAGTTTCAAGGTAGCTTGTTACATAGCAATAGTGAATTGATACATGTTCATATATGAATGTTTGTTTCTATACAGGAGGAAGAAGTCTGAAAATTAAACTGTATTATAAAAACTGATAAATTATTTATGGAATATTTTTAAAGGAGCCCTTTGTGCAGAAGAACTCCAAGCTACAAAACATTTCACTGCTGAAGTTGAAAATGGGCAAAAAGCCATTATCTGTAGAGATTTGACTCAATGAATTATCTGGAAAAGAGCAGAGTCAATATACTCTACAGAGCTCCTTCAATTCCATCTTGCAAAAAAAATAAAAAATAAAAAGTTCAACAAAGCCCTATTTTTAAAAATTCTCAGCTTCATGGAGCAATTAAAAAAAAAACAGTGTCAATCTTAAGATTTATAATACTACCTTTAATAAAATGTAGGGTTTTTTTTTTTAACTCTTTTGTGGTAGCTATATGTTGTAAAAAAAACAAAGATTGTGTTTCTTGCTCAACATGCTCATTTGAAGTTCACTTGAATCTTATGAGAAGTCAAGAAAAGGAAGACTTTTTCGTTCTCCTGTTTGCTAGAGTTTTTACTCTGTTGTCACTTTAGATAAAAATTCCTGTTTATCTAATTTTCTTCATTGTAAGTTCTAATTTGTATCGGTTTATCATTCAGATGTTTTCAAAATAAAAATAGTGAATCCAAAAGAATTCTCCCTGAATTAAACTGTCACCTTTGGTTAGTGTCTCTAGAATAATACACTTTTAAATAAGTTAAGCTGAATAACAGCCAAGGGAAGTAGTTAGGTTTGACGCTTTTTCCTCCCAAAGCTCATGAGAAAAATTTTAAATTGTCTTGTACATTAACTAGAAAATCTTAATAGGCACCTGTTTATTTCAAAAATCGAAAAAACAGTTTAATATCTCTTTAAATAGAAGTTTTATACCAGGACTTTTCTACTAATACATGGATCCACTGTGAAAGGTGCCTAATTTAGTAATTCATTTTTATCAAAACCAAACATTTCCTCATTATAAAATACTGCTGTGCAAAATGTTTTATTTTATGAACACAGCAACTGTCCAAAAATACTATTGAGCAGAAAGGAAACAAACTATCTTGGCTTAAAAATATAAGAATTACCAGATTTAAAAAATAAAGAATACCCAAGAAGCACATGAAAAGATGCTCAACATCACCAATTATTAGAGAAATGCAAATCCACACTACAATGTGGTATCACCTCACGTCAGTCAGAATGGCCATTATCAAAAAATCTAGAAACAATAAATGCTGGAAAGGGTGTGGTGAAGAGGGAACCCTCCTGCACTGTTGGTGGGAATGTAAATTGATACAGCCATTATGGAGAACAGTATGGAGGTTCCTTAAGAAACTAAAAATAGAACTACCATATGACCCAGCAATCCCACTACTGGGCATACACCCTGAGAAAACCATAATTCAAAAAGAGACATGTACCACAATGTGCATTGCAGCACTGTTTACAATAGCCAAGGCATGGAAGCAACCTAAGTGTCCACTGACAGAGGAATGGATAAAGAAGATGTGGCACATATATACAATGGAATATTACTCAGCCATAAAAAAGTAACAACGAAATTGAGTTATTTGTAGTGTGGTGGATGGACCTAGAGTCTGTCACACAGAGTGAAGTAAGTCAGAAAGAGAAAAACAAATACCGTATGCTAACGCATATATATGTAATCTAAAAAAAAAGAAAAAAAATGGCACTGATGAACCTAGCTGCAGGGCAGGAATAAAGATGTAGACGTAGAGAATGGACTTGAGGACACGGGGTGGGAGGGGGAAGCTGCGGTGAAGTGAGAGTAGCATAGACATATATATACTACCGAATGTAAAATAATTTGCTAGTAGGAAGCAGCAGCATAGCACAGGGAGATGAGCTCGGGGCTTTGCGATGATCTAAAGGGACGGGATAGGGAGGATGGTAGGGAGGCTCAAGAGGGAGGGGATATGGGGACATATGTATGCATATGGCTGATTCACTTTGGTGTACAACAGAAAGTAACACAGTATTGTGGAGCAATTATACTCCAATAAAGATCTATTAAAAAAAAAAAAAGAATACCAAAACTTATCAACATATGTCACCTGGTTGAATGAACTTTCTCAGTCTCTTAAATTTAAATACTACTGGGAATGCATTAGCAATCTATTATTGAACTTGGACTGTAAGATTCGAGATGGAGGTTTAAACATAAACTTAAATTTAAAATAGAAAAAAAATAGTTTTAATTGGTTTTAAAAATGGCTCCTTCTGATTTTAAAACCAGTGAATGTACTTTATGAAAATAATGATATACAGAAAAATATTACAAAGAAATAAAAGGTATAATCTCACCACTCAACCAGTGTCAACTATATTTTTGCAGTTTTTTTCTGTTCATATATAAGCACATTTTTTTCAAACTTGAATTATCTTATGTTTCTAGTCTTCCTCTTCTTCTCATCTTCCTCCTTCATTCCCTGTTCTCCTCCTTCATCAACCAAGGTGCCATTTTTGAGTGTTTCTTAATTAAACCAAGATGTTCTAAGAATTTTATGATCAGTGTCAAACTTATTCTGTTTGATATTAGAAGAAATTAGTGAGAAAGGTATTGTTTCTACCTTTTTAGACATGAGGATATTAAGATTCAGTAGTCTTAAGTAAATTCAGCAAGGTGTTTAAACTCAGATTCAAATCTATTTCCTCTAACTCTGAAGGCTATATCTTCATCCCTACCCCACTTTCTTGTTTTTTGTTTGTTGATTTTTTTAAACCTCATATGATAAACATTTCCCTGTATAACAAAATATTAAAAAAACTTTTTTGAAAAAAAAGAAGGCATCATGGTGAAGCCTGCATGCATATTCTATTAAAAACAGATTCTTATCTTCCAACCTTATCTTCCAACTATGGTTCCATTAAGGGCTCACAGTCATGTTAATCTTAGACTGTATTATAAGGACTAGAAACTAAAATGTGCCTGTGTCTAAGATGAAACGATGACTCTTCAAATCTAGCCAATTTGGGAGTTTGCAAATCATAGTCGACCCTCTAGGTATTTATCATCATGTAGCACTGGGAATTATCCTGATTTCCTCATTTTATGGAATATACTGAGCATGGTATGATTGTTTGCAGAAGGATTTAGAAGCTAATTTATCAAAAGCCTATTCTTTGATATTTATGTTCATCAACTTTTGATAATTCTTCCCATTTCTTATTTTATCCCTAATATAATTGTGTGGGCAATCCATGAGGAAATAAATCAACAGGAATTGATTCATTAATGAATGCGTGGAAAAAATAATACAGAATACTAAATATTGTTATCTGTTTTAGTTCACAAAACAGGCATCATCTTTTATAACACTTCAATTACTCGTAAGCCAATCTTAAGAGCTCCTTTGAGGCACTTAAAAGTATACATAATCGGGCTTCTCTGGTGGCGCAGTGGTTGAGAGTCCGCCTGCCGATGCAGGGGACACGGGTTCGTGCCCTGGTCCGGGAAGATCCCACATGTCGCGGGGCGGCTGGGCCCGTGAGCCATGGCCGCTGAGCCTGCGCGTCCGGAGCCTGTGCTCCGCAACGGGAGAGGCCACAGCAGTGAGAGGCCCGCGTAAGGAAAAAAAATAAAAAATAAAAAAAAGTATACATGATTATTAAAATGGACTTTGCCTTCTTTAATGTAATCTGTAGTGGCTAAAATCAATTTGACCACAAATTAGTCTTTAAAAACCAACTGGGCTTAATATGGGAAAAACAGCCATGGTAAAGTGCTGCAATCTTCTTGTATTTTTATGCATGATCCATTATGAACTGAAGAAGAATAATAGCAACTCTAAGGTTTTAAGGATAAACACTTGCTCAAGAGATACATAACAGACAACATATGTCAATAATAATCAAAATGAGAAACAAAACAAAATGATGCAGAAACATAATATCCACACTTTTACAAAACCTAAAGGCAGTAATAAATGGAACAGCTTGTCAACGGCTAACATGCACACCTGGGATGAAACCGTCATAACAACACCCAGAATCCCATTGAACAAAAATGCCAGTTGTAACCAGAATCTAATCAATAATGGAGCCCAGCCCCATTGTTTTTTGTTTGTTTGTTTGCTTGCTTGGTCAGTGTTTTGAAGATTCTTCATACCATATCCTATCATTTTGAAAATGCCTTTTCCTTGGTTCCTTGCTATAAACTTCAATTCCAACTCTGGATAGAACCACCTTCCTCCAATCTGCAATCTTTTTTTCATACTTTTCTCCATATATTTATTCCTTTATATCTTGGTCCATTTTTCCTCTCACCCCCACCATCAGTCTACCTTCTAACTCTTTCCTCAGTGTCTTCTGAAACTCTAAAGTATTTTGAAGAGTTGCCTTTATGCCCTCAGACTCATTTACCCCACCACAAGCTCTTCTTACTTAGAATTTAACCTTCATTTTAATTTACCTGCAATCATAACAGGTTAAAGGCTTACCTCCTTTTTCCCCTTGCTACGATTTAAATTTTTGTGTGCCATCCAAATTCATATGTTGAAATACTAATACCCAGTGTGATGGTATTAGGAGGTAGGGCCTTTGGGAGGTGCTTTAAGTCATGAGGCTGGAGTCCTCATAAATGAGATTAGTGCCCTTATGAAGAAGGCCCCACAGAGCTCCCTAGCCCCTTCCACCATGTGAGGATACAACAAGAAGACCTTCACCAGAACCTAATCATGCTGGCACCCTGATCTTGGACTTCCAAAACTCTCCAGAACTATCAGAAAAAATTTTCTGTTGTTCATAAGCCACCCAGTCTCTAGTATTGTTTTATAGCAGCTTGGAGAGACCAAGACATACCTCATATTTAAGATCATGTGGCAGGCTGATATTTTGACATATTAGCTGGTGCTTTGCCCCAACTCTTGGAATCTATACATGCGTACTTCCCCAAGTATAAGTTTGTTACCATGAAAAGAAAAAGACACAAAGGCTTAAATATTATGTTACTACATAACATCTGAAATCTATGGCAAAAATCAGAGCTGTGCATTGCAAAATCCTCAGAATGTTGAGCACAATGACATATTATCTATCCCATAAAGAAAAGAGTTGGGAAAACTGTCTATAGAAGCAAGTGTGCCTCATCCCAAAGGAGATAAAATTTAACAGCTGGAAAAAAAGGACAGGATTGAAATGGATTATGGTGAATAAGACAGATAGCCTTTATTGTGAGTTTCTGAGAAGGACTCCATTATCCCTCTCCTGCTCTGAGTTCAAGTCCCAGAAAACCTACATATGCTGGGGACAATCCAAGATCTGAGAAGACCTGTGCCTGGCTTGTTAGCATATGCACTGGGAGATCAGAGAGTCCTCCCTCCACCCCCCATCTCTATAGCACCAGTGCAGTAGAAAAGGCAACAGCAACGATGAGTCAAGTGTCAAAGCAGGTAAGGCTGAAGGGATGCCCTGGGACACTTGAGGCATCCCTAAATTGGTAAGAAGGGGACACAGAAAAGGACATGATAGCTGAGGGCTTGAAAGGACTTCAGTCATCTCTGGTGGTGATCTGGGCATAGAAGCTAACAGGCAAGAACAGACAGCATAAACTAATTGTATCAGCAGAAGACTCCAAGTAAGGATGACTACGGACCTATGACCCCTGATAACTGGATGTGACATAAGCCCCTTGAAACTTAGAGGTTGACATGCTATCATGACCAACATGCTGTTGACCATAATAATATTTAATGGCTTTACCTCATAGCTCTTTGACCTGCTAAGTTCCAATGCTTTGATCATCACTTTGCATCCAATCACATGGACAATTCATGCCTCCTCATCCACCTTGAATTATTCTACCTCATGGATCACAAACAACTCCCTCTAATCACAGTCTATTATCCTTGAACCTTCTCTTCTCGCTTTAAAATTCAACAAATATTTATTGAGTATCTACAGTATGATATCACATGAGGTTTTGGGGTGGACAATGATCTAGTTTCTACATTTCTGGAGCTTACTGTCTCCCCAGGGAGAGGAATAAGAAATGAGTATATAAGTAAATAAATAAATAAATGTAAGATTATAGGTTATAAGATTTCAAGTGCTAAGACAAAAATAGGGTTATCAGAAAGAGAATTATAGGTCCAAGCTACATAGATAAGAACTTCTTTCTGAGAGGGTGACATTCAAGGTAAGATCTAAAAGATGAGATAGAGCCAGACTCCTGAAGAAGGCAGGTGGAAAGAGAATTATAGAGGGGGAACAATATGCACAAAGGGAAATAGGGAGAGTGGTGCTAAATGAAGTTAGTAGCCAAAGAGGGATAAGGGGTCGGCCGTGGTACAGATGTTATTCTAAATGCCAGGGATATCACTTATATGTGGAAACTAAAAAATAACTTGTGAACATAACAAAAAAGAAACAGACTCACGGATATAGAGAACAAACTAGTGGTTATCAATGGGGAGAGGGAAGGGGGAAAGGGTAATTTAGGGGTAGGGAATTGAGAGGTACAATCTACTAAGTATAAAATAATCTACAAGGATATATTGTATGACAGAGGGAATAGAGCCAATATCTTATAAAAACTATAAATGGAGTATAAACTTTAAAAACTGTGAATCACTACATTGTATACCTGTACATTTATATAATATTGTACATCAACTATACTTCAATTAAAAAGTAAATAAAAATAGATAAATGTAATGGAAAGGCTTTGATGGGGAGAGGAGGGATATGATCTAATTTGCATTTTATAAAGATCTCTCTGGTAGTTGTGAGAAGATGTGAAGGAGGGCAAGACAGGAACTGGGGAGACCCCAGTGCCTAAATCCACTCCTCTTTAACTCAACTTGTTTTAGTGGTAACTATGACCTCAGCATCAGTCCAATTTCTCTCCCTCCCTCCCTCCCTCAACTGTCCATCATACTTTTCTTATCAATTATCAGTCTTGATTTCATCCAGTCTTCCATTCTTCTAGTTTCCTTTTCAAGTCCTGTGTAACTGCTGAAGTGCTCATATAACCCTGCCCTCTAGGTTCTCAGGATGCAAGACATTCCATTATGCACTCCTTCCTCCTTCCTTCCAGTTGCACGGGAATGAGTACCTCTTCTTCTCTTAAAAACTGATCCCTAAATGTGGGCACCTGAGATTACTGGCTACCAGTTTTTGTGTGATTTTGATTCATCTTCTCTCCTCCTCATTTATACATATCAAGCAGGCAGCATGCTTTAGTTGCAAAGAACCAACTTCCAAAACCAGGCATTCTTTTTTTTTTTTTTTTTTTTTTAAGCAGTTTTTTTTTTCGTTGTTCTTTTTTAGCTATAGAACAGAAAGTTTGTTTTTTTGTTTTTTAACATCTTTATTGGGGTATAATTGCTTTACAGTGGTGTGTTAGTTTCTGCTTTATAACAAAGTGAATCAGTTATACATATACATATGTTCCCATATCTCTTCCCTCTTGCATCTCCCTCCCTCCCACCCTCCCTGTCCCACCCCTCCAGGCAGTCACAAAGCACCGAGCTGATATCCCTGTGCTATGCGGCTCCCTCCCACTAGCTATCTACCTTACGCTTGTTAGTGTATATATGTCCATGCCTCTCTCTTGCTTTGTCACAGCTCACCCTTCCCCCTCCCCACATCCTCAAGTCCGTTCTCCAGTAGGTCTGTGTCTTTATTCCTGTCTTACCCCTAGGTTCTTCATGACATTTTTTTTTCTTAAATGCCATATATATATATGTGTTAGCATAAAGTATTTGTCTTTCTCTTTCTGACTTACTTCACTCTGTATGACAGACTCTAGGTCTATCCACCTCATGACAAATAGCTCAAGTTCGTTTCTTTTTATGGCTGAGTAATATTCCATTGTATATATGTGCCACATCTTCTTTAACCATTCATCCGATGATGGGCACTTAGGTTGCAAAACCAGGCATTCTTGACTCAGGCCTCTGTTTCTCAGACTTTAGTACATATCAGAATCACCTAGATGAGCCTGTTAAAAATACAGATTGCCAGGTGATTCTGATGCAAGTGTAACATGGATTACATTTTGAACAACTGTTCTAGGTGCAGCTCTTTCACTGATTGTGTAACCTTGAGTACATCAAGGCGCCTGTCTGAGTATTCATTCTTCCTATGAAAATGAAGTGGGTTAAACTGGTTATTCTCTCAGGACATTCTCAGCACTCATATTCTCCTATTCTCTGTCTAGAGTCTAAAGAAGGCTAGGAGAAAAGATGGAAATGTAATAAAACTGTATAAGCTAAGAATAGCTACTACCTATTAGCAAAAACTTATCCTTGGGCTTCCCAAAAGTAGAAATAGAAATGGAATCATAATAGGTTATATAGCTGCTATGAAATAAAAGGAAACGACTAAACTCAGGGAGGCTCTCAGCCTGATCCCCACAGGGACAAGGGAAGGAGGTTCATGATTACATGGAATCCCTGAAGTTAGATAGGAAAAAAATTACATCTTTATTTTCTGTAATATCTAAAATAAATCTGTCATTTTCTCTCTTTATGATTTTAGGCAATTAAACATTATTAGCAGTACTTGAGATTTTGTCACAAATAACAATCAGAGTTTTACATCATATGATACCTGCTGCAAATATCTCCATACCTGGCTTATACTCATCACTATTTGGAAATGACAATGACCATTAAACCCTCTTCTATATCTTGTTAATTAGTGCATTAAAAAAGAGTCATACCTATTAGTATGCCACAAATTTATTTAATATTTTGAAAATTGTATTTCAGTACAATTGGTTTTCTTTGCAACTTCATGTATATTTTATTACATATTTACAAAGACTATTCTAAGAAGGGGCCCATAGCATTCATCAGACTGCTTAAGGGATCCATGACACAAGAAGGACTTAGAAATCACCTCAGATTCTGCCCATCTTTGTGAATTTTACAGTTTTTAAGTGATGGAGAATTAACAGGCTTTGTATTAAGCATGCTAATAAGGATTTTATAGGATAACTCTGTTCCATGTAATTTTTTTTCAACTTCTTAACATTGCTTAACATGCCATACAAAAGACTTAAGGTAGTATATTAGTTTGTAAATCGAGAACAAGTGTTATTCAAAGCCTTAAAAGGGATTGCTTTCTGTTGGTGGGAATGTAAATTGATACAGCCATTATGGAGAACAGTATGGAGGTTCCTGAGAAAACTAAAAATAGAACTACCATACGACCCAGCAATCCGACTACTTGGCATATATCCTGAGCAAACCATAATTCAAAAGGAGTCATGTACCACAATGTTCACTGCAGCCTTATTTACAATAGCCAGGACATGGAAGCAACCTACATGTCCATCGACAGATGAATGGATAAAGAAGATGTGGCACATATATACAATGGAATATTACTCCACCATAAAAAGAAACGAAATTGAGTTATTTGTAGAGAGGTGGATGGACCTAGAGTCTGTCATACAGAGTGAAGTAAGTCAGAAAAAGAAAAACAAACACTGTATGCTAACAGATATATATGGAAACTAAAAAAAAAAAAAAAAAAGGTTCTGAAGAAACTAGGGGAAGGACGGGAATAAAGACGCAGAAGAAGAGAATGGACTTGAGGACACGGGGAGGCAGAAGGGTAAGCTGGGACGAAGTGAGAGAGTGGCATGGACATATATACACTACCAAATGTAAAACAGATAGCTAGGGGGAAGCAGCCGCACAGCACAGGGAGATCAGCTTGGTGCTTTGTGACCTCCTAGAGGGGTGGGATAGGGAGGGTGGGAGGGAGGGAGATGCAAGAGGGAAGAGATATGGGAACATATATGTATATGTATAACTGATTCACTGTGTTACACAGCAGAAACTAACACAGCTTTGTAAAGAAATTATACTCCAATAAAGAAGTTAAAAAAAAAGTGATTGCTTTAAAATTTGGTACGTATATACATACCGGGTACTGTAATCAAAACTTGAAAGCACAAGAAAAACTTTAATAAGGTAAAAAAAATAATCCTTTTCTAGAGTCTTCTTTTAGTGATACTGTGTAACAAGTGCTAACTGTACAGAGTATTCCCTTATAGCAGGCCAAATAGAATAAGATGTGCTGCAAATTCTAGGCTTTCTTTGAGAATCGCTGGTGTAAAGACTTATAACTAGTAAAGCCAAAACAACGGTATTTCCAAAAAGATGAGACCATGAAATCCTTTTTTATATAGTACCTATTAATATCTCAGAGATTTAATATTTTCAACATGACTCAGGAAATATTATTGGTAGAAACATAATTATTATTAGTAAAAGAAAATATCAAACTTTTTTTACCAGTCTTACCTATGAAATAAAGGTATCATTGAGGTACTTGCCAAAAGACAATTAATTAATATACATGATATTACCTATGGCAGTTTTTATAATAAAGACAAAAATATCTAAAGTGCAACATGCCAAATAAATCCAGAGGAACATAGCTTGAGTCCACTGTGATTATCTGAATAATCAAATATCCCTTGGCCACTGAACAGAGCGAAAAGTCTTCGAGCTCCAGCCAGGTGTCAGGCCTGTGCCTCTGAGGCGGGAGAGCCGAGTTCAGGACATTGGTCCACCAGAGACCTCCCAGTGCCATGTAATATCAAACGGCGAAAATTCTCCCAGAGATCTCCATCTCAACGCCAAGACCCAGCTCCACTCAACAACCAGCAAGCTGCAGTGAGGGACACCCTATGCCAAACAACTAGCAAGATAGGAACACAACCCAACCCAATAGCAGAGAGGCTGCCTAAAATCACAATAGGACCAAAGACACCCCAAAACACACCACCAGAAACGGTCCTGCCCACCAGAAAGACAAGATCCAGCCTCATCCACCAGAACACAGGCACCAGTCCCCTCCACCAGGAAGCCTACACAACCCACTAAACCAACCTTAGCCACTGGGAACAGACACCAAAAACAACAGGAACTATGAACCTGCAGCCTGCAAAAAGGAGACCCCAAACACAGGAAGTTAAGCAAAGGGAGAAGACAGAGGAACCCCCAGCAGATGAAAGAGCAAGGTAAAACCCCACCAAACCAAACAAATGAAGAGGAAAGAGGCAGTCTACCTGAAAAAGAATTCAGAGTAACGATAGTAAAGATGATCCAAAATCTTGGAAATAGAATGGAGAAAATACAAGAAAAGTTGAACAAGGACCTAGAAGAACTAAAGAGCAAACAAACAGAGATGAACAACACAATAAATGAAATGAAAAGTTCTCAAGAAGGAATCAATAGCAGAATACATGAGACAGAAGAATGGATAAGTGACCTGGAAGATAAAATAGCGGAAATAACTACTGCAGAGCTCAATAAAGAAAAAGGAATGAAAAGAAGTGAGGAGAGTCTTAGAGACCTCTGGGACAATAGTAAATTAACCAAAATTCGAATTATAGGGGTCCCAGAAGAAGAGAAAAAGAAAGGCACTGAGAAAATACTGCAAGAGATTATACTTGAAAACTTCCCTGATATGGGAAAAGAAATAGTCAATCAAATCCAGGAAGCGCAGAGAGTTCCATACAGGATAAATCCAAGAAGAAACATGCCAAGACACATATTAATCAAACTAACAAAAATTAAATACAAACAAAAAATATTAAAAGCAGCATGGGAAAAACAAGAAATAACATACAAGGGAACCTCCATAAGGTTAACAACTGATCTTCCAGCAGAAACTCTGCAAGCCAGAAGGGAGTGACAAGACACATTTAAAGTGATTAAAGGGAAAACCTACAACCAAGATTACTCTACCAGCAAGGATCTCATTCAGATTCGACGGAGAAATTAAAAACTTTGCGGACAAGCAAAAGCTAAGAGAATTCAGCACCACAAAACTAGCTTTACAACAAATGCTAAAGGAACTTCTCTAGGCAGGAAACACAAGAGAAGGAAAAGACCTACAATAACAAACCCAAAACAATTAAGAAAATGGTAATAGGAACGTACATATTAATAATTACCTTAAATGTAAGTGGATTAAATGCTCCCACCAAAAGACACAGACTGGCTGAATGGACACAAAAACAAGACCCGTATATACACCGTCTAAAAGAGACCCACTTCAGACCTAGGGAGACATACAGACTGAAAGTGAGGCGCTGGAAAAAGATATTCCATACAAATGGAAATCAAAAGAAAGCTGGGGGCTTCTCTGCTGGCACGGTGGTTAAGAGTCCGCCTGCCGACGTAGGGGACACAGGTTCGTGCCCCAGTCTGAGAAGATCCCACATGCCGTGGATCGGCTGGACACGTGAGCCATGGCCGCTGAGCCTGCACATCTGGAGCCTGTGCTCCGCAACGGGAGAGGCCACAAGAGTGAGAGGCCAGTGCATCGCAAAAAGAAAAAAACAAACAAACAAAAAAAAAAAACAAAGCTGGAGTAGCAATTCTCATATCAGACAAAATGGACTTAAAGACTATTACAGGAGACAAAGAATGACACTACATAATGATCAAGGGATCAATCCAAGAAGATGATATACCAATTGTCAATATTTATGCACCCAACATAGGAAAAACACAATACATAAGGTAAATGCTAACTGCCATAAAAGGGGAAATCAACACTGACACAATCATAGTAGGGGACTTTAACACCCCACTTTAACCAATGGATACATTCTCCAAAGTGAAAATAAATAAGGAAACACAAGCTTTAAATGATACGTTAAACAAGGAGGACTTAAGTAGTATTTACAGGACATTCTATCCAAAACCAACAAAATACACTTTCTTCTCAAGTGCTCATGGAACATTCTCCAGGATAGATCATATCTTGGGTCACAAATCAAGCCTTGGTAAATTTAAGAAAATTAAAATTGTATCAAGTACCTTTGCTGACCACAATGCTATAAGACTACATATCAAGTACAGGAAAAAAAAAAACTGTAAAAAATATAAACACATGGAGGCTAAACAATACACTACCTAATAACCAAGAGATCACTGAAGACATCAAAGAGGAAATCAAAAAATACCTAGAAACAAATGACAATGAAAACACGACGACCCAAAACCTATGGGATGCAGCAAAAGTAGTGCTAAGAGGGAAGTTTATAGCAATAAAATCCGACCTCAAGAAGCAAGAAACATCTCAAATAAACAACCTAACCTTACACCTAAAGCAATTAGAGACAGAGGAACAAAAAAAACTCGAAGTTAGCAGAAGGAAAGCAATCATAAAGATCAGATCAAAAATAAATGAAAAAGGAAGGAAACAATAGCAAAGATCAATAAAATTAAAAGGTGGTTCTTTGAGAAGATAAACAAAATTGTTCGTCCATTAGCCAGACTCATCAAGAAAAAAAGGGAGAAGACTCAAATCAATAGAATTAGAAATGAAAAAGAAGTAACAAGTGACACTGCAGAAATACAAAGGATCATGAGAGATTACTACAAACAACTATATGCCAATTAAATGGACAACCTGGAAGAAATGGACAGATTCTTAGAAAAGCACAACCTTCCAAGACTGAACAAGGAAGAAACAGAAAATATAAACAGACCAATCAAAAGCACTGAAATTGAGACTGCGATTAAAAATCTTCCAACAAACAAACGCCCAGAACCAGACGGCTTCACAGGAGAATTCTATCAAACATTTAGAGAAGAGCTAACACCTATCCTTCTCAAACTCTTCCAAAGTATAGCAGAGGGAGGAACACTCCCAAACTCATTCTACAAGGTCACCATCACCCTGATACCAAAACCAGACAAAGATGCCACAAAAAAAGAAAACTACAGGCCAATATCACTGATGAACATAGATGCAAAAATCCTCAACAAAATACTAGCAAACAGAATCCAACAGCACATTAAAAGGATCATAAACCACGATCAAGTGGGGTTTCTCCCAGGAATGCAAGGATTCTTCAATATACGCAAAGCAATCAACGTTATACACCATATTAACAAATTGAAGGAGAAAAACCATATGATCATCTCAATAGATGCAGAAAAAGCTCTTGACAAAATTCAACACCCACTTATGATAAAAACCCTCCAGAAAGTAGGCATAGAGTAACAAATTGAAGGAGAAAAACCATATGATCATCTCAATAGATGCAGAGAAAGCTTTTGACAAAATTCAACACCCATTTATGATAAAAACCCTGCAGAAAGTAGGTGTAGAGGGAACTTTCCTCAATATAATAAAGGCCACATATGACAAACCCACAGCCAACATCGTTCTCAATGGTGAAAAACTGAAACCATTTACTCTCAGATCAGGAACAAGACAAGGTTGTCCACTCTCACCACTATTATTCATCATAGTTTTGGAAGTTTTAGCCACAGCAATCAGAGAAGAAAAAGAAATAAAAGGAATCCAAATTGGAAAAGAAGAAGTAAAGCTGTCACTGTTTGAAGATGACATGATACTATACACAGAGAAGCCTAAAGATACTACCAGAAAACTACTAGAGCTAATCAATGAATTTGGTATAGTAGCAGGATACAAAATTAATGCACAGAAATTTCTTGCATTCCTATTCGCTAATGAGCAGGGGACACCGGTTCGTGCCCCGGTCTGGGAAGACCCCACATGCCGCGGAGTGGCTAGGCCCATGAGCCATGGCCGCTGAGCCTGCGCGTCTGGAGCCTGTGCTCTGCAACGGGAGAGGCCACAACAGTGAGAGGCATGCGTACCGCAAAAAAATAAATAAAAATAAATAAATAAATAAATAAACAAATTACTATTCGCTAATGATGAAAAATCTTAAAGAGAAATTAAGAATACACTCCCGTTTACCACTGCAACAAAAAGAATAAAATACCTAGGAATGAAGGTACCTAAGGAGATGATAGACATCTATGCAGAAAACTATAAAACACTGAAGAAAGAAATTAAAGATGACACAAACAGATGGAGGGAAATACCAAGCTCTTGGATTGGAAGAATCAACATTGTGAAAATGACTCTACTACCCAAAGCAATCTACAGATTCAATGCAATCCCTATCAAACTACCAATGGCAGTTTTCACAGAACTACAACGAAAAACTTCACAGTCTGTATGGAAACACAAAAGACCCCAAATACTGAAAGCAATCTTGAGAAAGAAAAACAGAGCTGGAGGAATCAGGCTCCCTGACTTCAGACTATACTACAAAGCTACAGTAATCAGGACTGTATGGTACTGGCACAAAAACAGATATATAGATAAATGGAACAGGATAGAAAGCCCAGACATAAACCCACGCACATATAGTCACCTTATCTTTGATAAAGGAGGCAAGAATATACAATGGAAAAAAGACAGCCTCTTCAATAATTGGTGCTGGTAAAACTGGACAGCTACATGTAAAAGAATGAAATTAGAACACTCCCTAACACCATACACAAAAATAACCTCAAATGGGTTAAAGACCTAAATGTAAGGCCGGACACTATAAAATGGTTAGAGGAAAACACAGGCAGAACACTCTATTACATAAATCACAGCAAGATTCTTTTTGACCCACCTCCTAGAGAAATGGAAATAAAAGCAAAAATAAACAAATGGGACTTAATGAAACTTAGAAGCATTTTTACAGCAAAGTAAACCATAAACAAGACGAAAAGACAATCCTCAGAATGGGAGAAAATATTTGCAAATGAAGCAACTGACATAGGATTACTCTCCAAAATTTACAAGCAGCTCATGCAGCTCGATATCAAGAAAACAAACAACCCAATCCAAAAATGAGCAGGAGATCTAAAGAGACATTTATCCAAATAAGACGTACAGATGGTGAAAAAGCACATGAAGAGATGCTCAACATCACTAATTATCAGCAAAGTGCAAATGAAAACTACAATGAGGTATCACCTCACACTGGTCAGAATGGCCATCATCAAAAAATCTACAAATGATAAATGCTGCAGAGGGTGTGGAGAAAAGGGAACACTCTTGCACCGTTGGTGGGAATGTAAATTGATACAGCCACTATAGGAGCAGTATGGAAGTTCCTTAAAAAACTAGAAATAGAAGTACCATATCACCCAGCAATCCCACTACTGGGCATATACCCTGAGCAAACCATAATTCAAAAAGAGTCATGTACCACAAAGTTCACTGCAGCCCTATTTACAATAGCCGGGACATGGAAGCAACCTAAATGCCCATTGACAGACAAATGGATAAAGAAGCTGTGGTCTGTATATACAATGGAGTATTACTCAGCCATAAAAAGAAACGAAACTGAGTTATTTGTAGTGAGGTGGATGGACCTAGAGTCTTTCCTACAGAGTGAAGTAAGTCAGAAAGACAAAAACAAATACCGTATGCTAACACATATATATGGAATCTAAAAAAATGGTTCTGACAAACCTAGGGGCAGGACAGGAATAAAGACGTAGATGTAGAGAATGGACTTGAGGACACAGGGAGGGGGAAGAGTAAGCTGGGGCGAAGTAAGAGAGTGGCATGAACATATATACGCTACCAAATGTATAATAGATGGCTAGTGGGAAGCAGCTGCACAGCACAGGGAGATCAGTTTGGTGCTTTGTGACCACCTAGAGGGGTGGGATAGGGAGGGTGGGAGGGAGACGCAAGAGGGAGGGGATATGGGGATATATGTATATGTATAGCTGATTCACTTTGTTATACAGCAGAAACTAACACACCAGTGTAAAGCAACTATACTCCAATAAAGATGTTAAAAAAAAATAGAATAGAGTTTCTTTCTCAGCATTAGTTTGCATAGGAAACATCTGAGAATGTTATTGAAATGCAGAATCTGAGGGAGTGTAGCTCTGGAGTGGGGTCTGCTATGTTTCACTTTTAACAGAATCTCAGGTACTGCTGATGCTGCTGGACTGCAGACCACAGGTGGTGTTGCAAGGTCTTTGTCTATTCTCCACTTATAACAGCTTTCATATCCAATTTTCAAATTAATAACAAATAAAACTTAATAGAAAGTATCTTCAGACACTGTTTCACAAAAGAGAAGGCAAGCTCTTCATGTGTCTTCTTAAATCATCCTTCACCCATTGCTCAGGGCAGAACATTATAGAAGAGTTCATTTTTACAGGGAGCTAAACTAAGATACGCCAAGTAAGCTGTTTTCAGATGTTTTCTCTTGATACAAATATTGGACTTAGAAAACAGAGAAGAATAAATGGTCAGCGTGAGCCTTGAACTCTCTACCATCAATTGTATCCTGCCAAGTTGTATTTCTTTCCTTCCCGGAACTGCAACTCTTCCATCTCCAGGCTTATTTGTGTCAGGTCCTTCCTTCTTCTGCTCCTCACAGCTAGAGTCACTGATACTTTCTCCTCCTGCAAGATTCTGGTTTCTTAATACTGATGGAACTTTAATCAGAGGAGGAAATTATGCACAGCAGCTGTGATGGACTAGAAATGGCCACAAAGCTCTCTGACACATCTTCCATCAAGAGATAGCATCTAACATGCACCCCTATGTTCATAGCAGCACTTTTCGCAATAGCCAAAACATGGAAACAACCTAAATGTCCATCGACAGATGAATGGATAAAGATGTGATATAAACACACACACACACACACACACACACACACACACACACACACACACACAATGGAATACTACTCAGCCGCAAAAAAGAATGAAATAATGCCATTTGCAGCAACATGGATGCAACTAGAGATTATCACATTAAGTGAAGTGACTCAGAAAGAGAAAGACAATACCATATGATATCACTTATATGCAGAATCTAAAGTATGGCACAAATGAACCTATCTACAAAACAGAGACAGACTCATAGACATGGAGAACAGACTGGTGGTTGCCAAGGGCGGGGGTGGGGGAGGAGAGGAATGGACTGGTAGTTTGGGGTTAGTAGATGCAAAATGTTATATATACAATGGATAAACAACAAGGTCCTAATGTATAGCACAGGGAACTATACTCAATATCCTGTGATAAACATAATGGAAAAGAAAATTAAAAAAGAATGCATATACGTGTATAACTGAGCCACTTTGCTGTGCAGCAGAGATGGGCACAACATTGTAAATCAACTATACTTCAACTATACTTTAAAAAAAAAAAAAAAAAGAGGTAGCATCTAACCCTCCTCCCCTTGAAACTTGGCTGGTCTTAGCAGCTGGCCTGACTAGTAGAATGCAAAAAATGCGATGTCATGGGTCTTCCAAGGTTAAGTCATTAATAGAGTCCTTTAGCTTCTTTCTGGGTTTCTTGGAATACTCCCTCTGGGTGGCCTAAGCTGCCATGCAATGAAAAGTGATAACTCTGAAACCATCATGCTAGAAAAGCCATGTGTTAGGGCTCTGGTTGTCAGTCCCTGTTGAATTCAGCTTTCAGCCATCCTCACAAAGGCACTAAATGTACATGTGAGTGAAACTGTCTTGGACCCTCCAGACCAGCTGTCCACTAGCTGAATACAACCAATTGATGTCAAATGACAGCACACAGAGTAGAAGAATCAATGGGCCGAACTCTGCCAAATTCCTTTTTCTTTTCTTTTTTTTAACATCTTTATTGGAGTATAATTGCTTTACAGTGGTGTCTTAGTTTCTGCTTTATAACAAAGTGAATCAGTTATACATATAAATATATCCCCATATCTCTTCCCTCTTGCGTCTCCCTCCCTCCCACCCTCCCTATGCCACCCCTCTAGGTGGTCACAAACCACCTAGCTGATCTCCCTGTGCTATGCGGCTGCTTCCCGCTAGCTATCTATTTTATGTTAAGTAGTGTATGCAGGTCCATGCCACTCTCTCACTTTGTCACAGCTTACCCTTCCCCCTCCCCATATCCTCAAGTCCATTCTCTAGTAGGTCGGTGTCTTTATTCCCATCTAACCCCTAGGTTCTTCATGACCTTTTTTTTTCTTTTTTTTTTTTTGCAGTGTGCGGGCCTCTCACTGTTGTGGCCTCCCCCATTGAGGAGCACAGGCTCCGGACGCGCAGGCTCAGCGGCCATGGCCCACGGGCCCAGC
>NW_006784469.1:46522-48318 GCF_000442215.2 Lipotes vexillifer | reverse complement strand
GCATGTGGGATCCTCCCGGACCGGGGCACGACCCCGTGTCCCCCGCATCGGCAGGCGGACCCTCAACCACTGCGCCACCAGGGAAGCCCCCTTCATGACCTTTTTTTCCCCTTAGATTCCATATATATGCGTTAGCATACGGTTTTTGTTTTTCTCTTTCTGACTTATTTCACTCTGTATGACAGACTCTAGGTCCATCCACCTCACTACAAATAACTCAGTTTCGTTTCTTTTTATGGCTGAGTAATACTCCATTGTATATACAGACCACAGCTTCTTTATCCATTTGTCTGTCAATGGGCATTTAGGTTGCTTCCATGTCCCGGCTATTGTAAATAGGGCTGCAGTGAACTTTGTGGTACATGACTCTTTTTGAATTATGGTTTGCTCAGGGTATATGCCCAGTAGTGGGATTGCTGGGTGATATGGTACTTCTATTTCTAGTTTTTTAAGGAACTTCCATACTGCTCCTATAGTGGCTGTATCAATTTACATTCCCACCAACGGTGCAAGAGTGTTCCCTTTTCTCCACACCCTCTCCAGCATTTATTGTTTCTAGATTTTTTGATGATGGCCATTCTGACCAGTGTGAGGTGATACCTCATTGTAGTTTTGATTTGCATTTCTCTATTGATTAATGATGTTGAGCATTCTTTCATGTGTTTTTTGGCCAAATTTCTGATCCACAGAATCTTGAGACAAAGTAATTGTTATTCTAAGCCACTAAATTTGAAGTATTTTGTTACAGAGCAATGGAAAATCAGAAAAGTACTCTAGGATCCCTCTGGAATGAAGACATTGCCCTGAGTCCTCTTGATTGAGGCCCTGATATTTGCCTCTTTTTTATGGATTCTTCTCCTGGTTCCCCAGCTGACTATTGCCTATGTTTGGCTTATTGGATTACCCTGTCTCCGAGCACTCAATCTCCTCTTAGCCATGCTTGAATTTCCCCAGGTCTTATCTTGCCTAGTCTGCTTTTCCTCCCTTTCCTCCAGTCTATACTGCTGAAATCTTTCAACCTGCCTATAAGAAACTCTCTGCTTTCATGGCATGTTTCTGGGCTCTCTTCTCTTCTTTTTATGGGAGAGAAGTTTTTGGTTATCTATGCCAGTTTACCTACTTCTAATCTCATTTTAATTCACTGTCAGGTGTAGGTGTACATACCAAAGAATGACTGAATTTATAGGTTATGATTTATCACTCCACTGAAATTCTTTTACAACTACTGAACACAATCAGAAAACCCAATGATCTTTTCTCAGCCCTTAATTAATTTCTGTTAATGACTTCTTTTGGTCAGTGGAGTCACCAGCTTCTTGAAAACCATGATCTTTTTGCTGTTTTAGAGACCACATACTCTTTAAAATTTCCTGATCCTTTCCTGAATACTCCTTTGTGGGCTTCTCTTTATCTGCCCATAATATTTGTTTTAACATCTTTATTGGAGAATAATTGCTTTACAATGGTGTGTTAGTTTCTGCTGTATAACAGAGTGAATCAGCTATATGTATACATATATCCCCGTATCCCCTCCCTCTTGCGTCTCCCTCCCACCCTCCCTATCCCACCCCTCTAGGTGGTCACAAAGCACCGAGCTGATCTCCCTGTGCTATGCAGCTGCTTCCCACCAGCTATCTATTTTACATTTGGTAGTGTATATAAGTCCATGCCACTGTCTCACTTCGTCCCAGCTTACCCTTCCCCATCCCCGTGTCCTCAAGTCTATTCTCTAGTCTACGTCTTTATTCCTGTCCTGCCCCTAGGTTCGTCAGAACCTTTTTTTTTTTTTTTTTTGT
>NW_006784469.1:46179-46512 GCF_000442215.2 Lipotes vexillifer | reverse complement strand
TTTAGATTCCATATATATGTATTAGCATATGGTATTCGTTTTTCTCTTTCTGACTTACTTCACTCTGTAGGACAGACTCTAGGTCCATCCACCTCACTACAAATAACTCAATTTCGTTTCTTTTTACGGCTGAGTAATATTCCATTTTATGTATATGTGCCACATCTTCTTTATCCATTCATCTGTCGATGGACATTTAGTTGCTTCCATGTCCTGGGTATTGTAAATAGAGCTGCAATGAACATTGTGGTACATGACTCTTTTTGAATTACGGTTTTCTCAGTGTATATGCCCAGTAGTGGGATTGCTGGGTCATATGGTAGTTCTATTTTT
>NW_006784469.1:28964-46054 GCF_000442215.2 Lipotes vexillifer | reverse complement strand
TTTTTTTGCGGTACACGGGCCTCTCACTGTTGTGGCCTCTCCCGTTGCGGAGCACAGGCTCCGGACGCGCAGGCTCAGCAGCCATGGCTCACGGGCCCAGCCGCTCCGCAGCATGCGGGAACCCCCCGGACCGGGACACAAACCCGCGTCCCCTGCATCGGCAGGTGGACTCCCAACCACTGCGCCACCAGGGAAGCCCGGTAGTTCTATTTTTAGTTTTTTTCTCTGCCCATAATTTAAGCATAAACTCTTCGGAAGATTTGGTTTTGGATCCCTTTTGCTTTTAACCGTGTGCCATATGATTTTGCCATCTCATCAGGCCAAATGGCTTAAACTCCATATGGATGACTCCAAATTCATTATCTTTAATTCTGGCATCTTGTCTGTGTTACCCTCTCAATGCCACTTCTATCAAATTCACACACTGATCTCCCTCCTCAGCCCTAGACCCATGTTTGAGGAGATTGTTGGAAGTCTGTACTTGGACATCCCATCAACAAATCAAATCCAGTATATCCCAAATACAGCTCATCACCTCTCCTTTATAAGCCTTCTCCTCATCCATATTTCCTATCTTATCTAATGACACCACCATCCTCTTTTTTCAATCAAGAAAAATGTTATTTTTGACTCATTCTCTCACATCCCTGAATTGCATCAGTCCTAAGCCTTATTGACTCTAGATTCAAATTGTCAAATATAATAAACTCTAACATGATCTTCCCACCTATAATTCTCAAACCCTGACTACTACCCAGTTCAGTCTATACAGTACAACCAGAGTCATATTCCTAAATCATCCTTGTAATTACTCTAAGCACAGTTGCCTACTGGTTCATACTCTTTCTTACCCTGCAGATTCCATTTTCGTGCTCTGTCTTTAGTGCCCTTCTTCTCCTCCAACATCCTTTTCCAAGGCTCTGTTTCAATTAATTATTTCTTGATGCCCACTTGCCTTATCCTTCCTTTACCACCAACTCCAGAAAAAATCTTGCTCTTGTTTTCCCTCAGTCATTTGTTTGTGTCTTGATTTAGCAATGATCATTAAATGATTAATATTAAAGTTAGTGGGCGTGTGTGTGTGTCCCCACTGTCTAATGAACTCATAGCTGGCAGGAATTGGTTTTTATTTTAATTTTTTATCCTCTACTACAGCTACCACTGTATGTTGCACTTAGTGAAAGCTCAGTACACATTTGTTGAATTTGAAGCTGATGAACTGTTCGTCAATTTTCAGCTACGTTTATTTTATTTTATTTATTTATTTATTTTTTGCAGTACGCGGGCCTCTCACTGTTGCGGCCCCTCCCGCTGCGGAGCACAGGCTCCGGACGCGCAGGCTCAGCGGCCATGGCTCACGGGGCCAGCCGCTCCGCGACATGTGGGATCCTCCCGGACCGGGGCACGAACCCGCGTCCCCTGCATCGGCAGGCGGACTCCCAACCACCGCGTCACCAGGGAAGCCCAGCTACGTTTATTTTTTTGACTGAGTTGTACCATGAGGAAAACTAATCTGTACCAAATGGGACACATTTCAACTACTTACACCATTACTTTAATGTTTTCATTGAACACCGGCATCTGTGAATAGCCTCTAGGTACATTTAAACTTTAAGATAAAAGGTAGTTTTCGTCAAAATGATTTATAATCAATAACATCGCCAATTAAAATCCAATAATTAAGATACACACAAATACCACAGAGCTTCAGCTAAGAGAATTACAAGAGGATGCCAGCGGATAATGGCGATATTTGGTGATCACAGCCTCCCTTTCCCCTCTAGCAAGTGTTCCACTGCAGAATCAGTCTTAGGAGAGTCTTGCAGCCAGATGTAAGCAGAGAAATATCATCAAAACTACACTCAACTGAACTACAATTCCGACATGCCTGGTTTGTGAAATTCAAATGGATTAATATGACGGAGAGGAACTCAAAATTTAAAAGAGCACTTCCCTGAGAGCACTGTAGTTACCATTTAAAACTCATTAGCACATGTGATGAAATATCGCCTTTAGAAAACTATTTTGTCATATAAAAATGTAAAATTAAGAAATACACTAACATTTGAACAAATATCATCTCTAATAACATTGTAATTCTGAATCTGTTCTGTTTATATTAAGATTTTTTTGTTCTCTTTTAACTGTAGCTGTAGTAAAATTGAAGATATTTTAAAATTAATTATTCAGGGCTTCCCTGGTGGCGCAGTGGTTAAGAATCCTCCTGCCGACGCAGGGGACACGGGTTCGAGCCCTGGTCTCGGAAGATCCCACATGCCTTGGAGCAACTAAGCCCGTGCACCACAACTATTGAGCCTGTGCTCTGGAGCCCGGGCGCCACAGCTACTGAGCCTGTGCTCTAGATGCCGTGAGCCACAACTACTGAAGCCCCCAAGCCTAGAGCCCATGCTCCACAGCAAGAGAAGCCACCGCAGTGAGAAGCCCGCACACAGCAACAAAGAGTAGCCCGGTTCACCACAACTAGAGAAAGCCCACGCGCAGCAACAAAGACCCAATGCAGCCAAAAAAAGTAAATAAAAATAAATTTATAAAAAATTTTAAAAATAAAATAAAATATTCAGATAATGGCCTCAGCTCTGTTTGGGTCAATGTAATCTTGTGAAAGTTAACAGTTTGAAGGTTATAGAAAAAAAACTGTAGGTGCTCCACCCACATCCACTAAGATTCCATTAACATCTGTGTGTGCCTATCCCCTGGCTTTTGTGGGCTTTGCTTTTCCAGAATCTGCACCTGCATCTCTTTGGATGACTATCCTCAGGCTTTAAAAGCTGCTTGGCCCAAAAGACCAGAGAACTGGCAGTACCTTGGTGTCTGTGTTACCTCAGGGGAGACTTAAGCCAATGATTGAGTAGTATAGGAATACAAAAGAACAGCTCCTGCGCTTAATTTAAGCTGGAACACACTCTGAAGGGTGATTTAGACCCAGAGTATTGCTGTAGGATTAGCCCGAGGCTGGGACTTTGCCTGCAATTGCCCCTTGTATAACTCCTACCCTACTCCTGTTTGACGTCCCGTGCTCCCTTATTTGTCATCCCTGGAAACATTTCCTTAATAAATCACTTGCACCTAAATCCTCATCTCCAGATGGGCTTCAGGAAAACCCAACCTGAAACAGGCATTCTCCCAATTCTAGTAGTAAGGGCATCAGATTTCTATATGAAGATACTAGATAATGGGGTAAAACACACCAGTAAGTGAGGATGGGAATTTACTAAGGCAACCAGCTTCCCCCCTCTGCTTTCACACTTACAAACATTACATTCCTGTAAGGAGCCTGTCATCCACTTTCCACTGTTCTGCTCCCACATGTACTACCTTCTCCTCCTCGCCTCCTCTTTGAATTCAATTCTCCACTGGCATTTACTATTCTTTATCTTGGTTAATACCTTCTGTGTATTACCTGAGGAAAGTGAAAAAGAATATCTACTGGGGACAAACACCTGAACTCTAAATCATATTGCTTGTTTCCTCCCTAAATGGGCTCAGCATTTCTCGGTGGGTTACTATTAGTATTCTGAATGGGATATTCTTGTGCAGGCTTGTACTTTACATGGTAGGATATTTAACATACCTCACTTTCCCCACTAGACATACATAGGATTTCCTTACAACCAATCATTGTGACAACCAAAAAAAATATGCCTACACATATTTCCAAATGCCACCAAGGAGATGGTATCCCCCAGCTCCCAACCACCTTTGGGAACCAGTAAATAAGCAATAATGTTCTACCTACTATCCATGATTTGAAGTTACTTTTCAACTCACCTACTTCCGTCTCTGACCTTGCTTTCATCTATGATGATCAGAGATAGGAGCCATTGTGATACAGAAAGAACATGTGACAAGAGGACTAAAAGCTTCCAAAATGACATTTTCCCATGTGGTAAGTATAGAGTTTATTTTATATGATTGGTGAAACTGTGTTTAAAAAAAAATCATCACCTGCCCATAATTTAAATAAGATACTTAATGAGTGTGAGATAAAGTAGGCTTGGGTTCAATTTAATTAGACATTTGAACTTAATAGTACATTTAGTACTACTGTATGAAAAATGATCGAGAAATAAATAATTTTTATAATAGGATTTAATTATTAGATTTATTGCATTATGTATTTAATGATGCCATGTTAAAAGGATTAAGTGAATCTTTAACTTCAACAAAATGTTAGGGTGTACAACTGTAGCTCTATGGAGATTTTTATTAGTATTATAATCCATTCAGACAATAAATTACTAAAATAGTATTACAGCATATTATGGCTTTCCTGGAGCTGGATCACAAAACAAACATGAGTAACTCTATTGAGTACTGCAGGAAATCTCTAATAAAGTTGTGAGTTATCACACCAGTGGTTCAATTAGATGATAGAATCTTATTGATTTTTAAATAATTTAGTACAAAAAGTTAATTTTCACCTCTAATAATGACGGAAAAGTGGTGAGACAGAGGCAGGGTACCTCTACAATATTTGTATTTTATATAAGCTCTTGAATCTATTCCTTATGTTATGCTATCCACATATATCAAGTCTCTTAATGCCTACATATCACACAGCTATTCTCTCTAAACCTCTTGCAGCCAAAGGGATAACTGAAAGTTTGCTACCTTCCTCACGGGAAAAATTTTAAAAGCAAAGGGGCATTCAGGTAGAAATAATATACATTAATGCCAGTGACTGTGGCAAACTCATCTTGGGCCTGGGAAAAGTATGGTAATAAAGGAAGAACATTGCAGGAGAAAGGGTTGCCATTTACATATGGGCACATGATCTTCATCTTAGCTTGTATTTATAATTCACTAGTTTAACTCTGAGCTTCCTAAAAAGTGAGACTTCTGCTGCCTCCCCTCCAAATTATTTTCTCCTTCTTTGCTTCTTCATATCTGAAATTCCTGTATAATACCACCGTTAATAATTTCCTATGTTGATGCCAGCTAGTCACAACTGATAGGGATTCATTCAACAAATATTGATTGAATGAATGAATGAATAGCAGTTAATTTCAAGAACCTCTAACATATTTTAATTTGCTATAAATTGATGTTTTCCATATTTGAAAGAAAATTATGATTTGATAAAGTTCAGTGTTTTCATTTTTGCGTTACTTTTTGGTAGGTTAATTCCTGATATAAATGATCCTTTCCAGTTCAACCGGCTAGACAAGAGGTATGGTACCATAAAAAGAATGCTTAGCTAGAAATCAAGACCTTTAGTTCCTACTTTCATTTACTCTACCAAATAGCCATGACATCTTGTCATTTAATTCGCAGAGGGCTTCATTTCCACAGAAAGACAGAAAGAATGTCAAGATGTTCTTGAATGTATTCTAACAGTCATGACCTTTGTTTAGGAATTCCTCTTCTCTCTTATGAACAGATACTAGCTTCCTAGGTAACCTCCCCACCTGTATTCGCCCCATCCACGTTCTACTCCACATACTGCCACTACATATACCTTCCCAAGATGCAAAAAATAAATCTGAAAATATCATTCTATTTTTTAAAACCACATTCATCTCAATTGAACAGCAAATTTTCCATCCACTTTCTATCCCTAGTCCATCTTTCCTACTTCCTCAACTGCTTGCCAACCCCCGCTCCCCAAATCTACCCTACCATCATACCAAACTACCCACTGGTTCCTGACCACAACTGGTTCATGACTTTACACTACCCAACATTTTCCTTATCGGCTAAGAGGCTGAAAGCTCCAACAGGCAAAAACATATCTTTTTCAGCTGAGTATTTTCAGCATCTAACAGACTGTCTGCATAGAGCAGGTGTCTGATACATGTTTGGAGGGAGCTGGACTTGAATGCTCTGTCGAACCCACGCTGGCATGCAAAATCTTTTTATTTCCAAGGCCAAAGTCAATATCAATTCCAACTCCAGCTCATCCCCAGCCAAGTAAAGGTGGTCTCTGCCTCTTTCTGTCTCCATAGCACACTGTACACACCCCTGTGATAGTACATATTACATAGTCTTGTAATTATTTTTTCCATAACTATTTTTCCCATTCAAATGTCATCTCCTCCTAACTCAAGAATGCTAGGGACATGGTAGAATCCCAGTCAAATTTGGTTGAGTTAAAAAGAGTAAGATTCCTTTCAACTCTGAAATCTGACGGTTCTAAGTAATTATTTTTTTTTTAAAGGCTAAAGATCTTACAGTGAATTACTTATGGATACAAACTGGTATAAAGCTGAAATCATGAAGGAAATTGGCAAAAAGTATTACAATAAGTACAGTTAGGAATGGTAGATGCCACTGTCAGTCTACTTCTTTGAACTGTATGAGCTAAAAAAGCCAATTAGACACTGAGCATTTACTAAAACTCTTCTTTGAAGCTAGTTCTAAATAATACAGTTGAAGCAAATGAAATTTCAGCTCACTGCCTTTACCTTGGCTCTAGAATATTTTGAAGTTAACATTCCAAATATTTCTTAAAGCATTCTGAACCGGGTTTTTGTTTTTGATTGTTTTATTTTTTTATTTTTTATTTTTTTGATGGTTTTATTTTTGTAGAGAGAACACGGCCACTATTTCTGAGTCCATTTCTGAATGTTAAATGCTTAATGTTAGGACAATACTGCCTTTAAAAGAATTTAATATTCAATATTTATATAATTGCTCTTGTGAAAATAATAAATAAATATCCTTTATCATCACTAGAGAGGACATCTTTTAGTTAGAAATGTTAAACATTGTATACTGTCATTTCTACAATGTCCAAATATTCATAGTAGGCAGAAATTATTATTTGTTAGGTCATAATTCCCGTCTTTGAAAAATACTTTCTCCAGAGAGCAAGGTAATTTTGCAAAGGTGATGGAGTTACAAGGAAAATCACACTTTAATGTAAATATGAGATGTTTACATATTGCCTTATCTTAAACATTGTGCTTGTTCATTTTTTAATCCTTAAAACTCCGTGAAAATATTTTAGTTAACAAAATATTTTAGTTAATTATTTAACAATTACTAATTTATTAATACCTTAATTACTTGCTTTTCCAAATTTCTTGGAAATACTGCCATCTGTGCCGGTTAGTTATTTTATTTTTCTTATATTCACATTCACTCACCATTTCATACTCTGCTTTGTGATGCTGAGGCTCAGACTCTGTAAGCCACATTTCCATTTTGCTGGCTCACTCCCTGTTAGGACCTGGCAATAGGGAGCACTGCAGGGAGACTGCAGGACTAGAAGACTGAGAAAGGACTTACTCATTCCTATTTGCTTCCGGCGGACTTACTGTTCCTATTAGCAGTGCCCCCAGACTTGCTTTTTCATGCCTATAGTAGCACTCGTTTTTAGTAACAGCTGTTGAATCCAGCTTGCTTTTTTTTCCCCCCCAACACTTACAGAATCAGCTTCATTGCACCCCTGCTGTAGAAATAATACCAGCACCAACTTCCTGGCAGAGGTCTGGGACTCAGTCTTACTGGGCCCCTTCTGCTGTCTCAGAGATACCAGCACCAGCCAGTCGGTACCCCCTCCTTGGAGGTCTAAGATCCAGCTCAGTAATGTCCAGGTCCCCCAAGCTTCTTTTTTTTTTTTTTTTTTGCTTTTATTTTGAATTTTATTTTATTTCATTTTTATACAGAAGGTTCTTATTAGTTATCTATTTTATATATATTAGTGTATATATGTCAACCCCAATCTCCCAATTCCCCAAGCTTCTAAGTTTTAGAAATTCTGATTGATCCTTTCTCTTTGCTTTCTCATTGTCAGGAGTGATGGCTATTGTACTTTGGCAGTTGCCACCTCTATTCTCTTCTTACTCTTTCAGTTTTCCAATATTTAAATCACAATTCTTTATATTAAATTCTCTTCTGTTAAAATAACTGAAGTGGTTTCTGTCTGTTAATTGGACCCTGAATGACACACTATTCCAGACCCAAACTCGTGAATATCACAATGGAAGCAGAACATAAGTTTTGCTTGGTTGAGCACTGAGTAAGAAGAATTTCTCATATTCCTTCAAATGCCACCTAATTTTATATTACTTTTCAGTATCATTTTCTACTACTTTCATAATATAAATAAATTAATGATTCTGTTATTAGCACTGAGGTATTTAAGCATCTGGACAGCCATATGTATAAATGTATACTCTCTGTAGGTAAGACATAGTTGTGTTAGAATCAAACATTGTTATTCAACCACAGACAGTTGAATGGAATCTTGCTCTATAGCTACTTTTCAAAGTCAGCATGAATAGTAAAAATAAAATATGATAAAAATGAGCCTGGAAAATCCCTATATCATCCATATTATATACATGGTTAGATTTTAAATCCTGTACAGTCATCTCTCACACACCAAAGTTTAGGAATCACTGAGCTAAACTCAAAGAAAAAGCAAGTGTATGCAGCTTTCTTAACATGCAAAGCTTCCTGATTCTAAGGAAACCTCCAAAGTGTTTTGCTTACCTGCTGGGTTTTCTGCATTATGTCTTAAAATTAAACATATCCTATCATAATACTTTTAATAAACATACTTGTTGTAAAGAATAGACAGGACGGTGGAACCTTAAAGTTAGCACATAAATTAACTGAATCTCCTGCAATATGAACCTATCCACACTGTCTCAGTCATACAAATTAAAAAACTGAAGGGATCTGAGCAAATCCAAGAGGATAATTCTGCTTAGAAAGTTGTCATTACATTACATATACCATGCTTGAAACTTGATGCCAAAAATCAATTTTAGTCAGTGAATGGCAATTTTATAGCTTATTTATTAAATTTACAATACACTGAAATCTGAATTTTCTATTACTATCATTTCTTATTTGGAAACCGGTAATTGCTTCTTTCTTGTGCATTTCTAAAGCATAATACCTGATATTAGCTGACGCTGTTCCAATAATTTTTACTTTAACTATGGAAATTTCCTTTTAAAAATCACCATTCTAGAGTTAATATTCTACCAGCTTTTCACAAATTAAATGTTATTAGAAAATGGCCTCTGTTGTATCTTAAATTGATACTCTTAAAAAGTTATCCCTTTTCATAATATTTCTCATTTTACTTTTCTGTAGATGTTCTTCTATAGAGGGACTTGAGAGAAATTCAGCATATCTAATAAAGAGGGAAATAAAAGAGAAGTACATAGTTTTTTGGATGTGGTCTATGCTACTTCTTGTCTTTGTTTTTCCTTGACCATTACATACAAAGTTACTTAAACATTCTACCTCCACTATCTCCACTATCCTCTACTCCAGGACCAGCCTTGGTCCTAGGCTGAAGGAATTTAAAGTTCTCTACTCCTTTACATTTATAAGTTAAGGTCAAGGTCTAAATTCCTATTGGTCCAGCAGCCCATTGCTTGAACTAGACTTTCGCTCTCATCTTTATGATCCAGCTTCTCTTCCTGTACTCCCACTTCTGAGACTGAGAACCTTGACCAAAGTCTTCAGAATTAAATTCCACCAAGAAGGCAGAGACGCTTCACTGCTTTAATGCCAGTACTCTGTGGTTCTTCAGTGCCTGAACACCTCTGTGGAGGTGACTGATGACAAACTGCAATTATAATGGAATAATCACAGTCCAAGCATACAGAAATGGAATTGGGAAGACATTGAAGATCTAGTCTCAGACACATCTCTGCACCACTGAGAACCTGAACTTTCCTTGAACTGTACCAGACCCAAGGACACCACTGGCCTTAGTCAGAACAACACCTGCCAGCTGCTACCTTGTGGTCTCAAGGTCTCCCCTTGTAACTACGCAACCATTTCAAACTCTTTCAAACCAGTTCTTACTTAACAAGCACCCTACTTCTTGCCAGCTCCAATTATAATTCTTGATAAACAACTCATGTAAGTAACTGTAACCTTGACGTTTTCGCTTTTATAAGCCTCCCCTGGCATAGAGTACTTTACTCTGACCAATTTGCTCCTTATTTCACCCATGATTTTGTATTTCCTCACTTGCTAGAGGCTGTACTTACCTCCTTCTGAGTGTCTGCTTCAGCAACTGCTCATCTGCCTAGATTTCTTCCTTCTCTTGGAATCCCCCAATCTGCATTTGTATCCTCTGCGCCCTGACCATCCCTTTTTCATATGCACCCTGACTATTCCAATTCTCTTATGTGAAACCTGGCAGTTAGGAATTTAAGACAGCACTGCATTCTTGGTGATTCATGCACAGAAAGAGAGACAGGCCTAGGACAAGGTATGAGAGTCTTGATTCAGGACAAATCAGGGGCACGTAGAGAAGTGACTTAGTTAAAGAGACTTTCTTTAGTGGCTCAACCTGATACTGAGCAGGACCCTGTGGGCCTCCTGGGCATGAAAGGCTTTCTGTGTCCCCCATTTCTTGATGCCAGGAAATAGGCTTCCTTCAGCCTCCAGGACATTCCCTGAGTTCCAATGGGGCAGGTTCAAACAGATGCTAATTAGAGAAGGGAGGGGATGCGGAGACAAGGGGGGAGAAGTCAAGAAACAAGAGTGTAGCCTTGGGGCAGGGTCCTGGTTCCCCCTCAAGGGATACACATAACAATATCTTTGAGCTGTTTTGCAGATACTGAAAGCGCCCCCAGGTGGGAGAAGTTAACAGTGTGCTGCCCACAAGCACATAGACCCCAGATGGGTTGGAACCAGGAGGTTGATGATGCTGATCCCTACTTACCTCACCACCAACCAATCAGAAGAATGTCCACAAGCTGCTCACGCCCTCTTTGAACAATTACTATAAAACTCCTCAGTGCCCTCTCCAGATCTGGACACAGTTTTGAGGGCATTAGCCTGCTGTGGGCCCCCTTTGCCTGGCAAAGCAATAAAGCTATTCTTTCTACTTCACCCAAAACTGTCTCCAAGATTTAATTCAGTGTTGGGGTATAGAGGCTGGATTCAGCTTCAGTCCTTTGAAGACACACCATCCAGAGAATGTAGCAGACCCAATGACAATTCTAGACTTATTCAATTTGATGATTTCCAATCAGGTAGACAGAAAACAAGAGGGAGATGTCAAGGGACAGCTGAGTGACAGGAAAATATATAATTAATTAATCAGTTTAACAACTAATAATAAATAAATTGAATAATTAAAGCTACATCAGCAGCTACCTCTATTGAGTTCTTACTATATGCCAGACACTTCATATACATTATCTCATTTAAAATTCACCAAAAAAATTCATGAAGATGATGATATTCATCAACATTCATTTTAAAGATAAGCAATCTAAAGGAAAATTTGAGTAATTTGCTCTAAGTCCTAAAACTGACAGATGATGTTGCCAGAATTTGAACCTCATTCATGTGGTACCATAGCTTAGTCAAATATCTCCTGAGCTAGATTCCACTCTAACAACTCTAAACTCCACCAAAATACCTTAAAACCCATATTTTATATACTTTTTCTCCTCAGTCTACTACTATGGAATACACTAGCTTTAAAACTGCAAAAAGACACCACTCTTTTAAGTGACTCACCACCTCAAAATTGCAAGTCCAGAAGAGTACGAAAATGATCACTAAACTCACCAAACAGGGGTAATGTATCTATCACTATCAGCTTTGCATCTCTATGGGTTAAGATGTGCTATTCTCATTAACTGAACAACTAGAATGAATTTAATCACAGCAGTCAAGGGAAGCTACTGCATCATTCCAAGACAAATTAGAGACATTGCACCCCTGTGGTGTAACCTTTGATTTCCATTAGAGGTTTCAGACTGCTTCCCATGGCTGGATGCAAAATATTCAGACTCCTAAAGAGGACGGAAGGTAAGTTTATGATTTTGCATCGTGGAACTGTACGGCTGACAACTGCAAAGCCTCAGGTTTTTAAGAGAAACTAGAAAAACCAACAGTCAATGATTATTATTTCCATAAAAATTAAACTCCCCAATTGTGTATAAATATAAAGAATATATACAAATTACTTTTTCATATGATTCAGTAGATAAACTACTGGTATAGCTAATCCTGTTATTACCAAAACTCATGCAAGCAATATTAAGATAAAACAATTGGACTGCTTTTAAAAATTTATTTAAAAGTCAAAATTATTAATTAATTTGTTGTTAAATGAAAGGAACCTACAAAAGAAATGGAAATGTGTTGAGATTCTTCTATTGAGGACTTGTAAAACAAAAACATAATACTGTCTTTCTGATGCATCACACAAAGTGTGGAAATAAAAGTTGAGGGTTTAGAATAAAATATTCTAATATTTCCAAGGAAAATTTAAATATCTATGCATTATCCATAATTGTTTCACTTGAGGAAAACAAATTTCATTCCAGGTAGTATATAACCTCTCTCTCTCTCTCTCTCTCTCTCTCTCTCTCTCAGAATCTAGACTCCAAGAATATATTATTTGCAATAGAACTCAAATTCTTATTGTATATGTGTTAGTTTGCAATCAAGCTGAATGTAATTCAGTGGAAACTGAATGTAAAAAATTAATACAGTAAAAATACACAAATGAATGTATATCAATATATTATATATAGATCTATATTATAGATAGATAGATATTGCATTGCATATGTATATATAAAATATGTATTACATATTTATATGTAACCCACATAAACTATGAATTTAACCCAAACAGCAGATTTTCTGGAATATAAAAACATTTGCTTATCATTATGTGTGTTAGCTTGTGATATCAGCATTATTTTTAAAACATGCTAAGCTTGTTATCAAATTCTAATATCTCTAAAGCAAAATTCTGGTTACACAAAGTAGTTTATAAGACAGAGGTATTTATCCGCACTCAGTTTTACGTGCCAGATTATGCTAGGGGGAGTGTAAATTGGTAAAACAATTTTCCTGAGTATTTACATGATACATATGAAGAGCCTTTTAAAAAAGTTAGTATCATTTGATCTAATAATTTCAAGGCCTGGAAGCTGTCCAAAAGAAACACACAAAAAATGGTCAGCTGAGTTATTTAGGATGGTAAAGAAATAAAAATAACCTAAGTCCACATAATGGGATATTATGGAACCATTTAGAGTGAGTCTATAATAACATAAAAGTACATGCATGACAGTAAATAAAAGGGATAAGAAGTTACAAATATAGCAGTATCTAGCTAAATAAACAAATATGAAAATAAAGAGAGAAAAACCTAATCTCAGATAGAAATATACCTGACCAAATATGCCAAAATAGCAATGACAGCTTGCCTTAGGAAGTGAGAATATGGTTGACTTTTTTGTTTGTTTTATATTCTTGTACTTCCTCCAACCCAATTTTGAATAATAAAAATGTCTTACTTCTATTACTTCAAAGTTTATTAAAAATAAACCACAAAATTACCCAAAAACTACATATTATGAAGTGTAAGAATCCCGGTTGTTTATTGCTTTTTCTTGCATCCACTTAACTTGTACAGGTCAATAGCCCTGCTCCTACATATTCCTAGAATGTAGGTTACATTTTCTCATCCAATGGGCATTGAGAAATCACCAAATGAAAACAGTTGAATGGGTAAGAAATCAAAACATTACTGGAGAAATTAATAATTTCACCTTTACAACAAGTAATATATAGAACTTCAATAATTTTAAATATTGAACTTTTGCATTTTTCCCCAAATCCATGTAAACGTGACTGGATGTTGAGGAAAATGATCAGTGTCACAGACTTATTTTTCACATGTGGTTATTAGCCTTCTCTTCCAACTTCTCACTGAATCCACAAATTTGAGTGCTTTGTCCATCTCCATATAACCATTTCAGCTAAAAATGCAGGAACACATTCCTCAAATTATCCCCAAATGAAAAATTTATATCTAGCTTAGAAATCAGTATTACTAAATCAATTATAGCATGCAGGTGCTTACGAAGAATAGTGTATTTAAAATATATTAAGTATCATAATATCGAATGTAATTACAAAATTACTCTGTTTTGTGGCACCTTACAAGGACTTAAAACCTTAGCTAAATGCCAAATTTAAATGAAAAACTCAAATAACAAAATAAAGGGAACTATCCCTTTCTGAAAACACAGATATGCTAGCGCTGCATGTATCTGCTTACATTGAGCTTTTTTGATAACTTACCTAGACCAAAATAAATGGCCAGCTATATAAACTGTATAGCTACAAGCTAACAAGCTATATAGCTACAAATCACTTTCCAAAAATCTTTTGAAATTTTACATCAAAAACCTCACTCATTGTCACACTCTTGCTGGAAAATCTCAATGTTGGACAATAACCCAAGAAAAACAGAATGAGAAAAGTCTTGTGTATTTTCTGTTTACTTTGAATATGTTTTTTTTGGAATATCAGAAGTGTTTTAATTTGATTTGTTGCTTAATCTAGTGCCTACACTTTCCCAACAATTTCTAAGATCAGGGAAAAATACATTCTACACATTAATATCCAATTATCATCTAAATTTCAAGTTACTTTAAAAAATTTTAATCTTGTTCATGTTACCCCAGAATCTTTTCTGTTTGTTTCCATTTGGCTAATTGTGGAAATAAAAATGCTAAATGAAGTAACATAATTTTAACCTTCCAATCACTTGGGAGAATTTTTTTGGTGAAAATCATCATTTCTAAGGAGACACCAAACTTCTCTCTCAATTGCCCCTCTTCCCTCTCCCCCCCAGTCTTGATGTTTCATCTACTTTTACAGTGAATAACATGTGAAAAAACAGAGCATTTTTCTTAACCGAAGAGAGCTTAACGATGTAGTCAGGCTAGACATTAACCAAGCAGCATTTCAATTTCAATTTGAACACAAAGTGTTTCCAAATGGGTCCCTTGGGCTCTTGAAAATAATTCAATTCTTAATTTCTGCATGATGAGACAATATTTTGAGATACTAACCAGTGTTTTTCCCTAAAATATTTTTTGTTACACTGAAACTCTGCCCCACTTTCCTTAATCAGACAACAGGGAGGGTGTCCCATGCTTATAACCTTATAGAAATAGTCAACATCCTGATTTTTGATTTTTCAAAATCTAAGTCCAGGCATTGAAAATATATTTGTAAAATAAAGTAAAACGTCTAGGCCATTTTCTCCATCTCTTAGTCTAGATAATATTTTTCCTGGACTGGACGGAGGAGGCAAGGTGAAGGAGAAGCAAGAATGTTAGACAAGAGTATGTTCCTGAAAGAAATAGTGGAAGAAACATCACCACCCTCGCCCTCATCACCGCCATCACCACCAGATACATTTAGGGGAATCCAAGTGCAGAAGTAACTGGGTCTCACTCTCTAGTGCAGCTCATCAGGAATGTGACAGGGCTCCAAAGTTATCCCAAACCCAGGATAGAGGTATGTGCAATGTATTTGAGAAGATGGGCATGAGATGGCCACCTAGTACCCACGAACTTCAGCAGTGCAGAGGGTGCAGTAGAATCATTTCCCATATGCCTCCAGAGAACGCTGTGCTCAGTAGGTTTTTGGAGGACCCAGAATAAGGTAACAGTCACACGCTTCTTGTCTGTACAGATATATGAAAAAGCGTAGGGCTTGGAAACAATGAACAAGGTCCCTATGGGACCAACATGCATAGAATCTGCTAACCCATGCCCACCAGCAAATCTTGGCACTGTATCAGTCTGCCTCCAAAAATTTAAGACGAAACCCCAGAGAGAAGTGGAGCATATCAGTCCTCAATTGGCTGATTAAATGTGTGGAATCTGACAGAAAGGAGGCTTAATATATAAAGTAAGTTCAGATACAGAAAAATGCAACTACTGAGATTCACTGCCACTGCATGTAGGGGCTTATCTGGGGATTTCTAAGAACCATACAGCATCTGAACCACAACAGAAACTGGTAACAAAGCACATACAAGAATTAGAGCCAATTGATCTTGAGACAAAAGTCTGTGACCCTGAGAGAGAAACAACGAGGAGACATGAAGGGGACACTCAGGAGTCACAGTGAATTTCTGAAATAATGGTCTACTGGGATGAGACTGTTGGAAAGTTCTATGGACTGCTTTAAACGTCCTGGGTATTTTCATAGGTTCTGGCAGAGGAAGAAAATAGTGAACTCCTTGTAAGATTTTGGAGGCGAACTTAACATCAGACTCTGAGTTTCTAAAAGGACTGAAACTTTTCTAGATATGTTATAGACATATCTACATTGTTAATTTTGCCTTATACAGTATAGTCAATTAGCATCTTAAAATTATAACAAAATAATTATTTAATACTTATGTATTAAATATAATATAAATGAGTAAAAGCACATACATACATACATACATACATAAATGGGACAAAACTTTTCCTAGAGCAGGAAGTCAATCGGCACCAGGTGCAGATACATAGGCAGGAGAACCCACTATGGGGGAAAAGTACACCCTTAATCTGTTCTGAATGTGGTTCCTGGGGCATGGGTGAGAAACTGTGCCTTGGAGGAATTTTCTAGGTATTTTCAACCCAATTCCAAGAGAAAAACTTTTCAAAGGCAACAGCTGAAAAACAAAATGCCAATACCTTCTTTTGGCTTTGATAGTAAGAAGGTTGAACAGTCTCAGATGCTTTGGGAAATCCCAGAAGAGAATGTTTCTCATAATCTGGAGCTGTGTTATCCAACACAGTAGCCAACTGTGGCTATTGAGTGGTTAGTGAGTGTTTGAGATGTGGCTGGCGTGACGGAGGAAGTAAAATTTTAAATCTGCTTAATTTTGCTTCATTTTCGTTTTAATTTAAAACTGAAGCAGTGTCAACTATTTTCCCATTAAACATAACTTCATTCATTTCGTAGGACGGCAGTTCAATTTATTTAACCCATGAAAACTGGGCACCTGAATTCAGATGTGCCGTGAGTGTAAAACACCCACCGGAATTTGAAGGCTTAGTACATTCTTATTAAGAATGTAAAATGTCTCACTAGTATTTTGTTATTGATTGCACACAAATAATAATAATTTAGATATATTGAGATGAATTAATTATTAAATTAATTTTTCTCGTTCCTTTTTACTTCTTTTTAAAGTGACTACTGGAAAACTTGAAATTACAAATGTAGCTCATGTCACATTTCTATCAGACGGTGCTGATCGGGAATACAGCTCCAAAACATAGCAAGAAACCAGACTTACATTTCTTCCACATCTGAGTTTT
>NW_006784469.1:906-28954 GCF_000442215.2 Lipotes vexillifer | reverse complement strand
TTCCTGCTACATACACACTGGTATGTGTATCTAGCACATAAATAATGAAAACCAGACACTTTCTTCTCAACAAACCCCTCAAACATCTATCAAGTAAAAACGAGAGAAGGAGGGGTTAGAAAAGAGAGAAAGAGAAATAAGTGGGTCATATAAATTAAGATACAGTAACAACATTAGAATCATGAATATTTAAACCTACATCTTCTGAGAAAAGCACAAGATTCAAAGTAAATTTAAAAATTGATCGAAATTTAATTTAATTTCCTTGTTCATCCTTTTTTTTTTTCTCTTTACTAGTTTTCATGGGAACCAGCACTTACAGTCATAACTTTCAGTCTCCCTGCACTTCTGTTTTCTTATCAGTAAAATTGGAACTAAACCTACTGGACTCACCAGGCCATCCCTTGAATCAGATCCTAGTTTGGGGGATACTGGCTACATGTGCCCATGGTTAGTACAGCCATGTGACACAGAAATGCAAGCCACAGAACCCTGATTCTCCAGGTATTAAATTTGCTAGTTTACAACTTGGAAAACATTAAGCATGAGATTTCAAGCAATTTCCTGAACAGTAGGGAGATTCTCCAGTGGGGCCCTCGCAGAACACACAGCTGTAAACTTTATCTACAGTTTGCACCTGACCTGGCCTCTGGCTACCACTCAACCCCTCACACTCTGATCCAGTTTCTAGTCTTCCATCAATCTCTAGAACTCAGCAAACTCTTATGCCACTCAAATACTTCCCTGTAGTACTGACAACAGTACTGCACATTAACATCACTTGAGGAGCTTTTAATTTTTATTTTTTTGGACCGCACTTTGTGGCTTGTGGGATCTTAGTTCTCCAACCAGGTATTGAGCCTAGGCCCTCAGCAGTGAGAGTGCAGAGTCCTAATCACTAGACCACCAGGGAATTCCTAAGGAGCTTTTAAAGACATACCAGTGGGGGCTTCCCTGGTGGCGCAGTGGTTGAGAGTCCGCCTGCCGATGCAGGGGACGCGGGTTCGTGCCCCACTCCTGGAAGATCCCATATTACACGGAGCGGCTGGGCCCGTGAGCCATGGCCGCTGAGCCTGCGCGTCCGGAGCCTGTGGTCGGCAACGGGAGAGGCCACAGCAGTGAGAGGCCCATGAACCGCAAAAAAAAAAAAAAGCCATACCAATGGAAGCCAAATACACAGAAGACCTGATTCAATTGGTCTGGGATGTGACGTAGAACAAGGTATTTTTCCAAAGTCCAGCAGGTGATGCTAATTGCAACCAAGGTTAAAAAGGACTAGATTAGATCATTGCTTGCTGTGAGCATGTTCTGTGTTTAGCAGTCCAGTTTCTATGCCCCCTTCCTTTGGTAACATCATACAAAACATAATTAGGGAAAACCCTCTTCTGCTGTACTGTGTGTTTACTGGTGTTGCTTCCAGATTGGGCCTAGACAATCGGTACATCCCATCCCCCTGGACACAATGAGTGTTTCAGCATGAGCATCAAAGACTAAAATCCACCTTAAAGGCATGGGAAGACTTAGGAACTTAATTCTCCCATACATGATGGTGACTGGCTGCCTTTAACGAACACTTTCTCTTGGGAAGGTTATATTAGAGTGAAGATCATCTGTCCCTAGGGAGTAGGGGTAACTGTAGAAGCAGAGACTGAAAGCAGTTAATTCTTAAGAATGGTGCAACAACACCTAGAATGGTAGACCGACTGCTTCACTGTCTACTTCAGGGGCCAGTTTTTCATGAATCTAGATTCTGTAACTATAGTTCTCCAAAGGGACACTGCAGTCTCCTTGATGTTTGGTTATTCAGCTGTTGAGACAGTTTCCTGACCTTCCTTCTATCCCTATGCATCCTTTAAACAAGCTGATTTTGTCTCTGTTCCATGTAACATAGAGACTATATTTAGAGCCACATTATACCACAATTCCGAGCTGTGTCCTCTTGGATATGTTTGTTACCATTAGTTCTTGTCCTCCATTTCCTCCTCTACAGAATTAAGAGAATAATATCACCTATGCCCTATATCTGTGGCTATGAACATATGTTTACATGATGTGTGTGATGTATGTAAATTATCTTGTATGGTAGACACCCTTTTGGACATTATAGTGATCATCTTCCTCCTCAGTCATCTTTATCACTACTGAAGGCCTTAAAAAAGTCTTTAGAGATGATTAAATTTATTGTGGCAAACAGTGGGGTTATTAAGCAAAGTAGTGAGCTGTGGACACCCAAATTTTTTTCTTGAGCCATTATCACAATTAAGTTGGAAAAATGAAACATATCTTAGATTTTTTTTTCCATATCCACAAAAAGAGCATCATATCTACGGAAACTAAATTCTTTGTGCTAATAAATAATCCCCTACTTTTTCTACTGCAGTATACTGGTTTACTGGTCCCATTTTTCACTCTGAGATAATAAAATTATGTGTCTGGCCTATGGTGGGACAAATGATCTCCTTTGGTCAAAGGGATGTTAACAAACACGACACAAGCAGAGCCTTGACATCTGGGCTTGCTACCTTGTAACCCAGTTAGAAATGTAATGCCCATGAGAAACAACATGTACGGAGCAGCCAGCACCACTTCAGCTTGGGCTTCAGTTTGCAACACATTGAACAAATCTAAACTCAACCTGCAGTTTGAAGCCATGCCCACAGACCTGCAACCTGAAGCAGAGCCACCAAGTTGACCATCTTAGGTCAACCAGTTCTGCCTGACCATGAGAATCACTGCTTGGTGGAAGCTGCTAAGTTCGGGGAAGGGTTCTTACACAACAGTATTGTGGTAAGAGCTGACTAATACCTTTACCCAGATAAACCTATTTTTTGGTACCATGATTATATGCCTCACCAGTTTTGTTGTCATTGTTGTTTCTCTGTGTGTGTTTCAACAAAGTCAAATATCAACTCTAGGGACAATACTAGTGTCTGAGTCATCTCCGGGTACCATAACAAAATATCATAGACTGGGTGGCTTGAACAATGGAGAGTTTCTCACAGTTATGGAGGGTGGAAGTCTGAGATCAGGGTGCCAGTACTATCAGCTTCTGGTGGGAGCTCTCTTCCTGGCTTATAGAGAGCCACCTTCTTGCTGTGTTCTCACATGACAGAGAGGAAGAAAACAAGCTCTCTGGTTTCTCTTCTTATAAGGGCACTGATCCCACCAGACCAGGACCCCATCCTTATAACCTCATCTCCAAATACATTGAGGGCTAGGCTTTTAACATTCAGTCCACAACAGTAAATAAAGGACTTCAACATTTATTTTATTCAGTAACATTTTGTTTGATGAGTGACATGAAATTGGTGATGCAATTTGTTTAGTTATATAATACCACGACAAAGATTAAGGACTGAACCAGAGCAAACACTTTACAGCCCTGCTTCAATTCATCAGAACTGAGTTCTCTAGGATTATAAAAGGAAAGTGGTAGTTCTAAAAAAATAATCCAACCTTCCCTCACATATGAGTGGAATGTGGGGTGCTGTGCTAATCCCCCTGCAGTTGGGAGCTTCATGGTTGATCAGGTCATGACTTTGGCTTGTGGGAGATAGGTTTTTGAGAGCATTCTGAGGGCAACAGCCATTCAGATGATCCCGCTCCAATGGGACACAGTCTCCAACCGTCAAGAGGCAGAATCCAGGCCAGTATAAGGCAATAAAATAAACAATGAGGGTTCCAGGCCACAGCAAGAAGATTCCAAGTGGATGTTTAAAAGCAGAACTGGAAAGATTCTTATGGAGCTATTAAGGGTGCTGAGATGGCTTGGGATATGTGCCTGCGTGTGTGTGTGTGTGTGTGTGTGTGTGTGTGTGTGTATGGTATAAATATATGAGATATATATATGAGATATGTGTGTATCTATCTATCTAACTATATGGTATAAATAAGCAATATTCCTACTCTTCTTTTCTTATAACTCTTAAAATTATCCATGAGATAAAGTACAGTCTAAAGGAAGGGATCATCTAGTACACTGGGAACTAGTAACACTTTTCTTGCCAAGGTTGAAAAGAATGATAATGACTATAATGACTTATAAGAAAATTAAATCTAAGAGCACAGCCTCCAAGAAGAAACCATGATACAGGGTTTATGTACACAGCTGTGCTATCAAAAGAATTCGATGTACTGTGCCCTGATGCTTTTCCTCTGAAGAGTTCAAAAATATGTGGAGAATACCCTACTCCTTCATATAACCCTGAGCAACCTGCTCTAGCCCGTTTAATTGGTATGCTGTGATCATACCCCTCTTGATGACAACCCAAGGGTCTAATAGGAGGCAGGTTTCACCTTGGCACCTTTCATCATACAGGAAGTAAACTGCTTTATGGATAAAAATAGCTCAGCATAGACTCACTATTGACACCAGCCGTCCCTGGTGACTTCAGGGCTCATCAGCAATGCACAACTGTTTTAAAATAAAGCCAAGAGTCGCATATATAATTGAAATCGCAGGGATAATGAGAAGGAAACAGCAAGAGGTCACAATGCTTTGAGGGCTGAGCTATAGATTAGAAAAAATTAGGGCCCTAAAAGAAATCCTATTGAAAGGGTTTAGGGATAGAGCTATTTTTAAAGCAGTGATAACAGAACAGTGGTGTCACCTCACATAACACTCCAGTAACTAAGATAATTCACTTGATGGCAAGACTAATGAAACACAGGGTGTGAAATGGAGAGCTATTTTTCAAGGTTATTCAAGTTAAAGTTTCGAGGAACTGAACATCCTCCATTTTCCAATGGGAGATAACCCTTAGTTTTCACTGCATTTAACTGTCTTTGCCATATTAAATGCATTAGCAGAAGGTAGATTTTAAACAGCTGTAAGTGAAAATATTCTTCAGATTCGAGAACATTGTCGTGTACAGAATTTAAATTGTTGTATGATGAAAAGTTAAAATGTGAGCAACTACAACAGCAAATATTCAGGATAAAATGTTTATAGCCTTTACTTTTGAGGGCTTTTGCATTGAGGAAGTCTGTTTTTCATCTTCTCCAATGATACTTTAAAACGAGCCTTCAAGCACCTACAACAGTTACAAAAGCAAATTGCTTTTACTCTAACGACTGGGCATTTTATATGTTTTTATTTTGCATATTAAATATGTCCTTAAAATAGTTCTTGTACTTCAGTCCACTTGTTAGAAGTTCACAACAAGGTTTTGATTAAACTCTAGTTTCTGAGGAAATTTCTTAAATCAGTGTAAAAAGTATTAATGGTGACTACAATTTTATTCTTTTTAGAAAAACATCTCAGATATAACCATAAAATAGGGGATCAAACAAAATACAGGAAGGAGAAGGGAGAAGGTCAGGGGAGATCATGGGAGGTGAGGGGAAGCAAGAGGTGAAGAGAAAAACAGTGATTTTCATTATTATCAGATAAACTGAAGCATAGGTAGAAAAAGTCAATGACATTACGAAGTCTTTCATAAGAAAACACAGTTTTAGGCTGGAGGGTTCTAATTTCGGGAATCTTTACTATTTGGACAATCACAATTATCCTTTTAATGTTCCCTCTGATTTACCAGCTTTCATGTCATAACTACCAGTTAATATCCTCTGGCAACTTTAAATCACTTGCCAACTGCTGTTGTATAATTCAAGCGAAAGAGGTGGATATACCCAAAGGCTTATCTGGGTTTTGTCTTCATTTTTCCTATTTTAAAGTTCAAAACAAGTCATTTTTTCTTTCTTCTCTGCAATCAATATAAAATATGTGTCCGTAATATTAAGGAGAGCAGGACTGTGTTTGTTAGCAGGCTTAGTTCAATGAAATAGTAGGCAAGCATTTTTTCTTAATTAGTCCTCCGCTCTGAATTTTTCTCCGCTTTAAGCAGTAAATGAAAATGCAGTGAGCCCCTCACAGTATTCTTCTTTCAAATTAAAGGAGCTGTCATGCAATAAAGCATATCCATGTTAAATATAATCACAAATCCCATATGTAGAGCTGTCATTTTATTTGTAAGAGATTTTTTTTTCATAAGCCAGGAATGAAGTTGCTTTGACAAATAATTGTTGTGTATTTACACTTTGCTCTAAATGTAAGCTTCCAAGTGGGCTTAAAAAAAAAATTAATTTGCATTAAGAACCATGTTTTCACAAGATGTTTGTTTTGCTACAGAGATATGCTCTGTTCCCTTACTGCCATCCACAAGAGTAAAGAAAGGTAAGGCACTGGAGTTTGAGAAGTCAGACTGTGTTTCTGGCCTATCTGAGGAACTTCTGGGGCTGCGCCCATCATGTCACCCAGTAAAAAAGTCAATTCCTGTTTCTCCAATATCAGAAACAAAAGACTTGAACTGGCAGTCACTGAGCTAATTCAGATCCCAAAATACATTTTGCGGGACTTGTACAGAATTTTTAACTGGAGGAAATCTTTTCAAATTAGTCATCAAATAAGGGGTGATCACCTACTGTGTGCCAAGGCACTGTTCCAGGGGCTTGGGATTCATCAATAGACAAAATGAAAAAAAAAAAAAAAAATCCCACCTTATGAGGTAGTACACTAGGAGATGCCAGTTAAAAATCCAGACTCAAAAAATGGAACAGCTGGCAAAAATACCTCTAAACTCTGCCATGGCCACCACTGGATTGAACTGAACAGCAGTCACCCATTTTAGACTAGCCATGGGCATTCCGTTTGCCAGGAGTTCTGTCTAATTCACACAACATCCAAATGCATTTAGATCCACATGTTTTACTCATTTCCATTACCTCTCAGGTTCATGCATGCATTTTAGTTTTGGACTCTTGAGCTAACCCCTGCATTATTTTATTTTATCTTATTTATTTCATTTCATTTTAGGTTCTTATTTTTAATCCAGTATAATATCATATAAAAGGTTTATACTCAATTCTAAAGCAGAATGTTCTAGATTCTTAAATTGGCTTTGGCATAAATAAGTTGAGTAAATTTGAACAAGTCACTTAAACTCTGTGTGACCCAGTTACATCGTAAATAAAATAAGAGTTTTAACTTGGTGAATCTGAAACTGAATTCTTAGAAATCCCGTGTTTCATCTGAGCAGCTCTAATTTTGGTCTCATGTTTGGGTCTTCCTTAAGTTAGATTTTGTTTAAAGAGAGTTTATTGCTAAAGAAAAAAAAAAAGTTTGGAAACCATTGGGATATATGATCTCTATGATCCCTTACAATCTTAAGCTTATATGATTTAACATTATACAAATGCAAATTTTGTTTTCTTATTTAACTTTTAGTGTATAAATGTCATACTCCCTCAAGTTGCTTAAAATTCCTTAAGTTGGAACAGGTCTTATAGACTGCTCTTCCACAGTATTCAATTAACTGCATAATAAACTAAAAATATTCACAGAAACTAGTAGACATCTGGCAAAATTATATAGGCAAGAATGGAAATAGTAAACACAGAATGAATATTTGGAGGAAGAAACGGTAGTGTATTTGGGAAGGGTCTCATAGGGAGGGCCTCTAAGTATTGGCAATAGTTCGTTTCTTAAGCAAAGTGAACACAAGGAACAGTTCAAGGCACTGGTGTTCTAGATATAAATTGTGTATGTACATATATTATGAGTGAAGAAAAGGAACTTTACATCTATAGTTCCTTTGATTTAAGCCCACATTTCTAGGCAAAACGTCTCATACAAAGAAAGTAAAAACAACCCAAAGTAAAGGTATTTTATTAAAATTGTCAGGTGGTGTTTAAATTGTAAATAACATTTTAATTTAAAATATTCTATTATTTATTTACTATCAATTCTTCCAGTAAGCCCCAAAAGTGAAAATGCCTGCTGTTTAAAAATATCTAAAATGTAAGGTAGTCAGCAGCTGCTCTTCCAGTAAGACTAAAAGATGAAAATATGTTTGTTATATATAAAAAAAACTAAAGTATAAAGCAATGGTATATTTTGAAAAAATGAAGCTCTAGTTTTTAATTTTATGAAACAATAAATTCTTACTTATAATTTAATATAATTAAGTCAGAATCAAATACTGTTAACACTTAAGTTTTTAAACTCATAGAAAAATACATATTCCAAAAATGTAATAAACAGCATTTATACTGCTAAACATTTATATCAATATCCAAAGATAATCTCTCTCACTGCTACAATATTTTTTTAAAGGAAAAATAATTTTGAAGGCAAACCAGTGTATAGTTTGAAGAGGTTATTTGTCCTCCTTAAAAATCTTGAAACTTTTAAATGATCTACATTAAATTTTGAAAAATATTATCTTCAAATGTATCATTTCTTAAACTACAAGCTCTGCCAGACTGCTAAGAACTCTCAAAAGACTACAATTTGCAAGTGTAGCCACTGCTTTGAAATACTAATTTTAACCTTACTTTTGAAACTACCTAATGACAAATTGCCTAATTTTGAGACAATATTCATAAAAAATCCATATTCCACATAGTCATGAGTTAAATATCAGCATTATGAGTAGCTATTTCAAAAGCTGGTTTCTTATGTACCCTGTGCCATTTAAATTTTTTTCCATAAATGTTTAACCTCTACTGGTACCACCACTGATGATATAATAGGAAATGTTAAAATCACAATCATATAGAAAAATAAGCTTAGAGATCAGTATAGATGGTCTGAACATGAATATAGTAAAGGGGCTAGGTACAGAGGATGATTAAGTTATTTATCATATCCTTTCATCTATTTTTATCGATTTTATATTTTACTTGTAAATTATACGCAGGTATTCAACTTAATTTTTGACCTCATAAAAACTATAAGTAAGCTCTTCAGTATTAAATGACAATGTATGAACATTTTGTTTATAGACACGTATGTTGTATTCTGACCAATCTTTATACCGATTTCTGCAATAATATATTAAGTAAGACTTTACAAGGGAATAATATATACCATACAAATTATAAAAATACAATAGCAAAAAAAAATGAGTAAAAGAAATTCCTTCTTAGCAAGCTTCATACACACACACGCACGCGCGCACACACACACACACACACACACACAGATATTTTCTTTGCTAACATACACTCAGTCTTCACATAATATATCTTGCTAATGCTCAAATAGACACAAATGAAAAATCTACAAAAGTGTTTATATAGTTCTGGCAGAAAGTAAGGTGCATTAGAGGAAAAATAACCATGAGATTTTTAGAAAGAGACCAAATTTTAATATAATGAGTGCTAATTCAGTTTAACTCAGTTAATGTTTACCACATACAAACAATGTCCTAAGCGCTGATAATTAAACATAAGTATTTTCTAAATCAGAAGTGGGCAACACACATTCCTCTGTATATAAATGGCCAGACATATTACTCTATCCCTGTCTTAGGAGTATCCCAAAGTACTAGTCTGAACTGCTATAAAGCATGCAGCTCAAAGTAACTCATTAAATGGCCCTACAGACAAGATAACAAGCCATCCTTAATATGCGCAAGAGAGGGAAATAAAAGCTTTCATATCTTGAGGGGGAAAAACACTGGAATGGCAGAAAGATAAGATTTTTGAAGAAAAAAAGAAAAAGACACTTGTCAGTCCCAAGGGATACATTTCAAGAAGCAGCATATACTGGAGAAAGTGTAAAAAGGTAAAACATGACTGATGTAAGAAAACAACTTTAAATTATAAATTGTATAGTATCTATAAACCAGGGAAATATCCAAAATTAAAAACAAGGCAAGAAAATATAACTAAAGAAATCCCATTAACTAGGAGCAATTAAAAGGGTTAAGTGCAAAAAAAAAAAATGTAACTGAGAGCAGATTAACCTTTTAAAATGAGAACATTCATAGCAACATCTAGACCAAAGCAGAATTTATCTGATGAAATTTTATCTGATACAACTACATGAGAGACAAGCATGGATACTGAGCTCCTTGGGTGTATGTTTCTCTGGGCGTTACATAAAGAGGTTAACATAGAGCAATTGAGAAAAAAATAATGCACGATATTATTTCTTCAGGAGAAAAACATAAAATTACTCCTAGCTAAGTACTTACTCATTGATGGTATTATGGCCAAGCAAGGAACTTTTCTAATGTGGTCCACCTCTCCTACAAAATAGTCTCAGTTATTCATTCATTCATTCATTTCATTTTCTGAAATCTATGTGCCAGGCACATGCTTGAGGATAAGTAAAAATAAAACAACGCTCTGCTCAGGGAGTTTACAATCAAATAAGGAAGAAGATGTAAATTACTACCATCTATCAGTCTACCCAAGCTGGAAACCTGACCTCATCTCATTTCTTTCTTCCTCTTTACCCCATATTTAGTCTCACTCACCTGGTTCTACTGAACCCTACCTCCTAACTCTATTTCCAGTTGTGTCCCTTTGTCTTCATCTGGCTCCTACCAGAATCTCTCAGTGCGTATTAAAATCTTCTAATCTCCTATCTATTCTCTCCACCACAGGATTATCTTGTAAAACATATTTCTTTTTGTACTAACACACTGATTAGAGCCACAACGTGTCCCCCACCCCAACGACCACATTATAAAATTCCAACTCTTTGTAACATGACTTAGAAGACCTTGCTGGCCTGCTTATCTTTCTATTCCCACATGAGCATCCTTCACCCAACTTTCCATTAAATCACCCACTTTATAACCATACCGAGCACTCTCAGTTTTCAAATGGCATAATGTCCTCTCTTATCATGGAGCTTTGTAGGTGTAGAACATATTGCCTTGACTAACTCTCATGAGCTTAGAAAACACTTCTTATAAGTACCATCCCAATACTCCCTGATAGGATTACATGTCCCTCGCCTACCACCTTCTCTAGTACTGTAATTTTCTGTTTACTTTCTCTATCCCTCACTAGATAACATGTTCTTTGAGTGTTAGGAGCACTTTACATTATTTAATAATTCCATTTCTAGGGCCAAGGGTACAGTACTTATCATATAGAAAATTCTTTTTTTTAATAAATTTATTTATTTTATTTATTTACTTTTGGCTGCGTTGGGTCCCTGCCGCTGCACACGGGCCTTCTCTAGTTGCAGTGAGCAGTGGCTACTCTTTGTTGCGGTGTGCGGGCTTCTCATTTCTCATTACAGTGGCCTCCCTTGTTGTGGAGCACAGGCTCTAGGCACGCGGGCTTCAGTAGTTGTGGTTCGCAGGCTCAGTAGTTGTGGTACGCGGGCTCTAGGGCACAGGCTCAGTAGTTGTGGCACACGGGTTTAGGTGCTCCATGGCATGTGGGATCTTCCCGAACCAGGGCATGAACCCGTGTCCCCTGCATTGGCAGGCAGACTCTCAACCACTGTGCCACCAGGGAAGCCCATAGAAAATTCTTAATAAATAGTTTTGAAACAGATAAAGAGATCTGATAAGTGAATGAATGAATGAATGAATGAATGAAATGTCTGCAGTTTAAAATGATAATTCTACTCTAGTGGTATGCACAGAGAACGGTGTGAATAAAGGGGTAGTGTTCCTAAAACAAATTAATGGGCAGGATGGTTTTGAGAACAATACATCCAATTTTTAAATGTACATAGTCTCTGACATAGCTCTTCTACTTCTAGAATTGAGTTACTAACACAAAGAAATATAAGTTATCTGTACTGCAATATTCTTTACACTAAAGTATCCTTTGTAATAACAAATACAGGAAACAACCTAAATGCCATAGGTTGGCATTTAGTTGAATAAATGGCTGTATATTCATATCACAGAATACTATGCAAATATTAGACTGACAAAGTTCCATATGTTGAGATAAGAAATGATAAACTATATTGTTAAGTAAAAAAGGCAAGGAGCAGAAGAATGTATACAATATGTCACCATGTGTAGGAAAGTATATACACACACGTCCATGAACACATATATATTTGGATAAGCACAGTATATTTCTGGAATGATACATTTAAAATCTAGAAACGTTGATCGCCTCTGGGAGACTGAATTGAGGAACCAGAGTATCAGTGAGACATATATATATATCTATTTTTACTTTATGAATTCTGTACCATGTGCATGCATTAACTCATAAAATAAGAAATAAATCAATAACGAATAGCTTAACAGCTAAACAAATACAGCTTAGAGGAATGTCCTCAGAGAAGGGGATGCCAGATCGGCTGTTTGAAAGACGCACGAGAGTTCTATTAAATTGAGAACCAAGAGAAGAGCATTCAGGGAGGAAGACTAGCCTATATAAAGGCATGGTATATAAAAAAGAAATGATCCCTGCTGGAAAACCCAGATTTTGTATAATTAGAATGAAGTATATATTGCTGGGGGTGGGGGATTAAGTTGGAAAAGAAGGGAGGTATACAGAGGAAGCAAGAGAGAGGGAGGCAGGGACTAGATTATGAAGGGCCTTTTGTGCACTGATGAGATTATTTTTAGCATGAAAGCTGGACAGAGACATTAAACCAGTGGTTTCCAATGGTGGCTGCACATGACAGTCCCCTTGGAACTTTTAAAAAATGCTCACTCCACACCATTGTAAAGCAATTATACTCCAATAAAGATGTTAAAAAAAAAAAAAAAAAGCTCACTCCCATGTCCCCATCTTCAGAAATTTTGTTTTAATTGATCTTGGGTGGGGCCTTGTGATTCTAATATGGAGCCAAGGTTGCAAACCACTGCATTAACAGATTTTAAATAAAGTACATGTAGAGTTTTCCATTGTAGAAAGACCGCTAACCCTGGCAGTGATTAGACTGAATGTGGGGTACACTAAAGTGTACAAGATATTTTAAGATATTATCTTCATAAGAGTGAAGATCTAAAGACCTTAACTAATGACAGGTAGTGTAACCAAAAGTGGGGTCCAGCTGCTCGCCACTCAAAAGCCAATAAAGAGGCCAGGTTGGTGGAAAGGAAAGTTTGCTTTATTTTGGATGCTGGCAACCATGGGGGAGGGCAGATGCCTGTCCAAAGGCCGACTCCCCCACCCCCCAACAATCAGTGGGCAAGAGCTTTTATAGGAGGAGGGAGGGGGCTACATGCAGAAACAGCACAGTCAGCTCTGACAGTCCTCTTGATACTGGTCATCGGCGGTCTGACCAGCATCTACAGCCTGGTCATCATGTAGTTAACTTCTTCCACCTGGTTGCGGTGTCAGTCTCTACAAGACAGCTCACAGGATACGGCTCAGAGTATTGATCTGTAGCCCTGAAGGGGGAACAAAAGGTCCCTGACTATGCTTACTGCCTAAACTATTATTATTTGGTCTTGACTGTTTTCCTTTGTTTCTGCATTTTCTCACTTCTCTGATTAAACTTACTCTTCGGCTAAAGGATTTTTTCCACAGACAAAAGGCAGGCTGAGGACATGGGGAGGGGGGCAAGGACCGCAGGGTCCTGCTCTGTTTCAGTAGGAAGGACGTATAAGAAATAGAATATTCCGGGGCTTCCCTCGTGGCGCAGTGGTTGAGAGTCCGCCTGCCGATGCAGAGGACACGGGTTCGTGCCCCGATCCGGGAAGATCCCACGTGCCGCGGAGCGGCTGGGCCCGTGAGCCATGGCCGCTGATCCTGCGTGTCCGGAGCCTGTGCTCTGCAGCGGGAGAGGCCACAACGGTGAGAGGCCCGCATAACGCAAAAACAAAAACAAAAGAAACAGAATATTCCGTTTTTATGGAGATGGAACACAGGAGAGGTAAGATGCCACGGTGATTACAAACACTGGTTCAGGTTCAAATTCTACTTCTGCCATTTTGTTGCTGTGTGACCTTAGACAAGTAATGTATGTAGCTTCTGTAAGTCTCTTTTTCTACACATGTAAGATGCAAACAATCATAATAATACCTGCACCACAGAAATTCTTGAGTGGCAGATCAGGTAAATAGCTGATTACAGTATCAAAGACACAGCAGGCCCTCAACAACTAACAGCCGTTATGAGAAATCTGCTGTCACATTAGATGTGCGGGATGAGTGAGAGGAAAAGGTGAGGCTTGGCTTTTAGCATTTCTATGTAATCTTTTTACTGAAATAAGACATATGTAGAGAAAATTGTACAAGTCATAAGTGCACAGTTCAATGAATTTTCACTGACTTAATGCATCTATTTAACCAGCATTCAGGTCAAGAAGTGAACATTGTCAGGACCTCATGCTCTCTTCAAGGCATCACTCCTAGATTTTGTATTTGGCTCACTGAGTAGCAATATTTAGAAACACCCTTCACCAATAGAAATACTCTAAGAAGAGGCGCAATAGAGATGATGATAGGTTTAGTTTTGGACAAGTGGGGTCAGGGGCCAGTGGGATATTCAAATGGAAATGTCCAGAAGGTTTCAAGCATAATACAGGGTAAGGCTATAGACACCAAGTTGATAGATTTTAGCATTTAACTAGTAACTAGTAACTGACATTAAAAACAGTCCTTTTTGTACTTTTTTAAAGATGTATAATTAAAATGATTAGGCACTGTATGTTGTTGGTGACACAGTTCAAAGTAAGAAGGAGAAAGGAAAGGAAGAGATCCCACTCTTTGGCCACGTTTAAAATCATGTCATATATCTCTTGTTATTTAATGTACTTATGTATTTCTGAAAACAGTCCTTACTGGAACCATGGGCCTTTCCACAGAGAAACAATCAGATTTGAAACTGTTTTAAGTAAATATGTAAAATTATTATAGCATCCTATGTTATCTTGCTATAGAATGACAAATTTTGTTACTGACAAATACAGCAACATTTTGCTTTCCAACCAAATTAGGAACCCTGGATACATTTTTTTTTTCAGATAATTTCACAGAAATGAGCAGGAGGCACATAAAGTTGGGGATTCACCAATTTTGTGAGGATTTAATTGCTCACAAGAGACAAATGCTAGACCGGTCCCCTTGGCAAAGAATTTGTGATGAAAAGTTCTAAAAAATAATTTGAAGCATCCTCAGTTACAATAAAAGGACATGGTTAAGAAAACTGCAACATTTTACTGTTGATGTTTAAAAAATATTTACTATAAGCTGTGGCTGTGTCTGTCTCATTTTTCTGATCTTAGCGTAAACACCACCTCCTCAGATACCACCTGCTCTAAAGTAAATTTCAATGGTCATTCTCTACTGCCCTTTTCCTTGAGAGCGCTCAACGTGATTTAAAAGTATATATTTAGTTGTTTGTTAACCAGCTTATTCGCTGTCTTACCCCTAACGTATTAGCTTATGAAAGGTTCAGCCATATTTATTTGGTTCACCACCATATTCCTGCCACCTAGAAGAGGGCATGAATCATTTGCAGGGATTCTCAATCTTGACACTACTGACATTTTTGGTGAGTTACTTCTTTGTTATGACGGGCTCTCCTACATGTTGTAGCATGTTTAGCAGCATTCCTGGCCTCTACCCATTAGATACCAGCAGCACTGCCCCCCTCTTCAGTTGTGACAACTACAAATGTCTCCAGACATTGCCATATGTCCCATGGGGGGCAAAATTGCCCCCAGTTGAGAAACACTGAATTACTGAGTAAATGAATGAACAAATGAATGACTGAGTAAATAAATAAATGGCTGATTGCTCAGAAGACAGAAGTAGGGGAAAAGAGCATTCTAGCCAATGAATGTACATAAGTAGACACCAAGGGGGTCAAAAGTTTATTACATTCAAGAGCTAAGAAGGAGATAGGTTGTCTAAAGCTGAGTTGAAATTGGCGAGGGAGGCAAGTTTCAGTTATATAGGTCAAGGTAAAAGATTTGGAATTTACTCTTGGTAGAATGAGAAGAGTTTTAATGAAGAGGTGAGATGATTTAATTGACCTTTTCAAAAGGTTGCTCTGAGTGCTACGGTTAGGATGATAGAAGTGAGGCAAGAGTGGATGAGGGAGACTGGTAGGAATGCTATTTCGTTACTCCAGGAAGATGATGGTGGCACACAGAAGTGTAGAGGTTGAGAGGGACCATACTAATCTGTAGGTTAGACCAAATCAATCTGCCAAGCAAAATGGATTCTATATAAATATTATGATCAGGAAAAATTTATCGGAATGGCATCTGTTATGTAGGATATGTGTATGGTTATTTTACATATAGGTAAATGAAGCTAAGACACTGATTTTATGAAAGATTTTAAAAATCACTTACTCTACGCATTTCTTGATTGACTGTGATGTCCTCTAAACTTCAGAATAAAAACATTTTACTTTAAATTCATGAGCAAGTACTCTACTGAGTATTATCGGACCTTATAGTGAAAATTTCACTTAACTTTACCATCTCTGGAATAATTTCTTCACTGTGATATTCTGTTCATTTTTTGAAACATCTTGAGTAAATTCTTACTTGCAAAACCACTTCAAAGTGCTTCGTTTTAGATTTTAATTTGAAAAACTGTAGTGATATTTATTGAGCTGCTGTGCCAGTGTAAGGTTTCATACGAAATTTGTTGTTTGATTTTCTGGAAACTTTTCATTTTGTTTTTGTGTCAAATCATGACTAACAAGCATTTTTACAATCAAGTTTTCTCCTTCTCTCATAATCTCCTTCCCTCCACTGCCCTCTATAAATTGTACTAAATACTGTACCTATTCTTCATGTACATACAGCTCTGCGAAGAAATGAGGTATCCAGGTGTTTATTTGACTTAATCATTAATGAGGGAGAATTAATCCAAATTTGCTGTAACTTTCCTCCTTCAAAATCATCATCATTCTGGTAAAGCTTTTTTAAAAAAAAATATTTGGACTGCACACACTGGTGACAATTCAGACACTGATAGCTGAACATAAGGAAACTGTTTAACATGATCACTGAGGGAATGTTTAGCCTAGTAAAGAAAGTTTTCAAACAGTAAATAAGAATCCAATTATGCAAAAATTAACATAATAATATTAAATGACAAAATATTTTTGAATACTTATTAATGCACACCCCTCAGAGATCTGAAAGTTGCAACACTATGTAGCTTAATTTGAATTTTCTACTGACTTTAGAGAAATAAACCTAGGTTTCATAAAAGCATTGACACTAAAGAACTGACAAATGCCTCATTCACTCATCTTGGTCATAAATACTGTTAGGCATAAACTCAGACACCCACTGAGAGAGACTCATTGCTCAGCTGTCTATATATTATACATCTCTTCACATCTTTCCTGCCTCGCTTTGGCCCGAGGTCCTCTCTATCTCATAGAATTCGATATTATCTTACTGTTAAGTTTCTGAGAAAGAAAAACAGTCCTATAGTTATGAATCACCCATGATCCTTTGCAAGACTAAACATGCCAATAATTTAAAATGTAGATTTTAAACAATAACAAAGCTTTCTGTTAAGTTATAACATATTACATCCTTTATTTTATTTAATGACATAATATTATCATCAAAAACACTATTACAGCTCCCTGCATTTTAACCTCCTACAGCAGAGCATAGCTGCACACTTTCCTTCCCGTGAGAAGTATCAACCCATTTCTTTCTCCTTTTTAAAACAAAATATCTGTAATCTTAGTGAACAACACTGAGATAATTTTTTGAAGTACGTTTTGCACAAAAGGTTTTAATAATCAAATTTCTAAAAGTTTGGAATGTGCAATGGAAATATTAAAAGTCTGAGAGCAAAAACGACCTTTTAGCATTTTATGAGAGAGCTTATATCTTCACGTACGTGAATTTAAAATCACTTCAAGTTCTTTCTTTCCCCTCATGAGAGTTTAGATCTAAGCAGTCTGTCTCCAGCACTAACCAGGTTCGCTTCACTAAGGCAACATTTTCATCAAACACATTCTCTGTCAATCAACAAGATTATAATTACAAAATAATGATGCCTTGTGGACCCATTCTAAAAGTACTTTGACATCTGAACCTCTGAGAGTAAGAGCTCAAACATCACAAAGAATCTTCCAGATTCACATGAATAAAGTTCATGAGATAGCTGATATTTTAAAAATTCTGTGTGATGCCAATTATGTGAATCCATGCTAGTTAGATCACATCTGCAAATTTAGGATGCACTGGCATGGTATGTGAATTGACTACAAAAAGTGCCAGGTTGATATTTGGTACATGAGTGAAAGAAGCGTTCAGGAAATCGTAGGTGACAGAAATTTGTGCATCTCATTAGGTTAATGGGTTAATTACATCTGAAATCTTATTTTGATTGGAAGCCTGCTGAGTTTATTTAAGGTAACCCTGATACCATCTAACTGATCTGTTTTAATTCCAAGTAGGGTTTTGACCCTTTCTAAAAAGGACTGTGCAGTTTTGCCTATATGTACAGAAAAGGAACACCCAGAGTATAAATAAAAAAATAAGATCAGTATATGTAGACAGGATTTTTCTGCCATAGAGAACTGTTTACTGCTGTAAGAATTTCTTACAAGAAACCCTACTGGACAATCAACCTTCTGGTCAAGCTCCAGGAAAGACAATGTAGTTTGAACTCAAAATGTATGAGAGAAACCACAAAACAAATAATATGTGCTCATTACACGGATGAGCTCACAATCCAGGTATCATATCCACAGGGATAATAAGGAGTATTTAGCCACATGACAGTAGAGAATCAAGTTTTTGCAGGACAACAGGTATTTTACACCATGTGTCAGCTTTGTGTTTTATTCAAGTTTCTCTCATGTTACCCTGCAGTATACTTAATTCATCTAGTTTCTGTAGCGATGTGACCACAAAATATATGCTACTTACGCAACAAGAGAAGCACTACACACACCCAGTACGAGATTAAATTCAACAACTAGTACAGCTTGGCCAAATGCTTGAAGTTCAAAAATTAAATAATTTATTTCAGGACAGTAAAGAAAAAGGTAGGGAACTGGAAAATAACGTAAAATATTCCAGTAGACTTTTACTATTTTTAACTAACAAAGCAGAACATTTTATAGATTCCTGCAAGTCTTTTGTTCTTTCCTCTCTCACTACCTACCCCACCACCACCACGATATCTCTGCCTTTCATTTGGAATTTGGGTTTACAACATTCAGTTCTATCCCCACGCATCTAATCCGTGTTTTGGTCTCCTTCTTTGCACAGAGACAGAAACACAAACACAGTAATCAGAAAAACAGAAATAATTTGTTTCTGAAAGTTCTAATCACTGCCATGTCTTGAAATTATACAGCAACTTAATAGAGCACAGAATTGCACACATGCACACACATACACACACAAGAACCACATTAAAACCCAAGTTAAACCAAGCCAGGGCAAGTGTCACTCTGGACAAATAATTTTTCCAGATAGCTGAGGTCTAGTCCTTCGAATGACAGAACACTTTTTATCTTCTGGATGAAAGGTTTAAATGAAAATGTTTGTATAGGGTAGCTTCCTGCCTTCTTAAGTACAATGTATTTAATATACTATTTTCTTGCTGATTTAGGGTTAGGATAATGATGGGAAGATGTGACTGTGGATGACTGATCCCATGTACATGAAGATGTACAACGCTAGAATGTGCTTTCTTAGAAAGGTTCAAAATATATTTTTGCTTCTGTAGTTTTTTAGGAGTCTGAACATTGACCAGCAAAATAAAACATAATGTTGCCTCTCTTAAGTAGCTTTTTTCTCCCTTCACAAAGTCATGTTTTTAAAGTTCTCTGAATTACCAGCATTAGCAGTGACCAGCATGACCAGCAGCCCAAGCAATCAACACTGTCATGTCCACACAGAACTCATCTTTAGTCCTGTCCGCACACTTCAGTAACTGACTGTGAAGGAAAAGCCATTTTCACCATTTCAATATTTTAAGCTAAGATATTTTACGAATTACTTTACATCCTAAAAGTTTTCTATATTTTTGTTCTTAGCTCATACTTTTCAAGGCATGATACAGTCTACAACTGTCTGCAATGTCTGTAGTCCAGAATTTTTTAGAACCTTTGATAACAACAATCTTCTATTGATACTGAAAGTCCTGTATGATGCCTACAAACAGGTGAACTTTGACACTCAAGTTTATAAATAATCCACAGGTTCTTAATGACATCACAGTAATTGATCTTATAGATGATGATGAAAGAAGTAGGGAAGGAGTAAACATGACAAAGTGTATCCTGACACTAATCCATTTTCGAAGGCTGTGCTCCCCAATTATTTTATTTCTGAAACATACTCTAAGTTCATAGTTACACATTGAACTATGCCTAGTATATACTAGAACTTAACTTATATGGGTTACGTTAAATGAATGAATAAATAAAAGGGAAAAATTGAGTTAAATGTTGTACTATAATAAATCAAAGTATAGTTCAAGATGAGATCAATCTAAAAATGAATTTTATTGAAGGTAAGTCATGTTCAACCTCATTTTAATTAGTGAAATGCAAATTAAAATCACAGTGAGAAACAACTTATACCCATTATAGTAGCCAAAAATTAAAATTTGACATTATCAAGTGTAGGGGGGACAAATATGTCTTTAGTTAAAGACGGTGAGGACTTCAGCCATTTGGGGGAGTTACTTAGTGCTCCTGGGTCTCTCTTATGTATCCACCTTATTAAACTTTTGTTTGATTTCTCCTGTTAATCTGTCTCATGCCAGTTTAATTCTTAGACCACCCAGAAGAACATAGAAGGGTAGAGGGAAATGTCTTCCTCCCCAACAATACTCTGATCCTCTTTTGTACCCCTGAGAGCAGGACATAAATCTCCCACGTGAAAAGAACCCCCCTGTGTCAGGAGAAAGAGAGGCATCCTTATCACCAGTGACAGGGAATTCAGGGCTCAGAAGCCCACAGAAACCTTGTTACTTCTTTACTAATTTACCACCCCAAGCCCAAACGCCTTTGTTCTGTCAATTCTTCACAAATTTGTTTCTTTGCCTAAAAAATATAAAAGCTGCTTGCTCTGGTCACTTCTTTGAGCATCATATTTTTATGAGGTCCCGTACGTATGTAATTAAATTTGTTTTTCTCCTGTTAATCTGTTTTATGTCAGTTTAATTATTAGCCCAGCCAAAGAGCCTAGAAGGAAAAAAATAAGAAAACATTTTTTTTTTTCCTTTACACTGTTTTATTATAGGGGAGTCTCAGCCAAGGACCTAGAAGGGTAGAGACAAAATTAGTTTTCCTCCCTGACAAGGTCATGAGTTCATTCAGTGTAAGCTGGAGCCCTTATGGGCCTATGTGTCTGGAGCTGGAACCCCAAGGCATAGGCAGCTGCTGTCAAAGACACTGCTCGAGGCACAAAGGAAGGAGGAGTAGTACCCTGGGGTCTTCTCTGACTCTCCAATCCTCCACCATTTGCCAAGCAGAGCTAGAAGCGAGGTGACATGGAAGCCTGGCACTCAGAGCCTGCAAGTGTCAATGTCCCAGTGGTAGCCAGTAGAGCAGGATAAAGGAGGTACAGAGTATATCTGAGGACACATACATGAACCCTGTGACCTAGCAATCCCACGCCTCGGTGTACACAAGGAGCATTGAGTATAATAGGAGAAGAGATAAAACTGGAAACAACCCAAACATCCATCAACAGCAGAATGTATGAATAAATTGTGGTTTATTCCTATGATGGAATGTGACAGCTTGGAAACGAATGAGCTACAGCTATATTCACTGACGTGGATGAATCTCAGCAACATGATGCTGATTGGAAAAAGCAGTCACACAAGACTAGATGCAATATGAATCCAATTATATTAAGTTCAAAAGCATGCAGAACAAAACAATTTATTACTTGGGAATACATACATATGTAGCAAGATGATAAAGCAAAGCAAAGTTCAGTAGAGTGATTATCTCTGGAGATAGTAGGGGAAATGATAAAATTGGGGAGGGGTACACAGGTGGCTTCAAATTACTGAATTGATAAATTATTTTTATTATTTAAACCCTATATATTATAAATATTCCTTTCTCCCTATGTAATAAAAAATATTTTTTAAGGCAAACATATGGTGGAATGACTGACAAGTTAATATAACAACGATCAACTAAAAGGAAAGTAGCTGTTTCCTCTGGAAATCCTTCCCCTTCCAGTGTGTAGTTTTTTGCACTGAAAAGGTGGGAGTTTAATAATCGTAGGAGACAAGAGGCTTCAGTGGGGAAGGGGATGGAGGTAGCTTATCATGAAAAATGATTGTTCCTATAGTTTAAAAGTGACCCCTGGTAACATTTTCCTTGAAGCTTCTAGCTTTATATATTACTGTCAGTCACTTTGCAACTTTGAGGAAACAGTCTGCCTGCTGAAGGCTTTATTACAGTTAAGATCTGTTTCTAGAACACAGAAAGGCATTTTAAAGTATTTATTGAGAGCTTGTTATGTGAATAACCTCAAACTGTGAATTTAAAATGAACTTACACGATTTAATCATCATTTATACCAAGTAAAACAGGCTGCGGGGCTTTTAGATACTAAAAGAATACCTGAGAAATAAAATAGAACAACCATAAATTACATGATCCTAGACGTGAAGGATTAACAGCAATGGGCCAGAGCTACACTGGATCTTCTTTGGGACATTTTGTCAAAGTAGATCAAGGCACCAGATAACTGGGAAATCCCGTCTGAACTACATAGCAGATGCCACACACCTCAATCTGTGGGCCTATTGTGATCTGCACAGTGAGGGACAGTCCCCAGGCCCACTAAAGGCTCACCAGGTCAAGCACCCACTGCATCTCTCCGTGTGTCTGCCTCAAGACTTCCTCCAAAGTCATGGAAACTCACTCAGCCTCCACAGAGCAGGGAATGTGATGTCCCCGGACAGCCCTCAATCAACGAGGCATAGGAACCACAGACGTAGTCCCCAGCCTCATGTCCTGCAGAGGAACAACTCTAAGTGCATTCCTCAGAGGTCTCCACTGGATTGAGCCGAAGTTTGGTACAGAGGTAGCCAGCAACTCACTCAGTATTGTCTGTCCCCTATCTCCTTGCTTCCCCCGATCTCCTACTTGTGCTTCCTGTGACCTGCTACCAAATGAACTGCTTGCTCTCTAGTCCTTGTCTTGGACTTGGCTTTTAAGGAAACCCAAACAAACACAGACTATGACTAACTACAAGTAAAGGAGATTCTTTCTTCCCAAGGGGATGTATAAAACCTCATCAAGAGTCATTGTCAAAATGAACACAGACAAGAGAGGACAAGAATATTCATCCTCACTGAGCAAAGTCAGATGCTGGATCCTCAGGTGAGAGAGAGACAAAGAGAGGTGCAACTAATGTTGAGGTGAATAGGTAAGGATTCAGAGTAGAAAGACTTTAAAATAAGTAATCAAGTCCTAGACATAATAAAGTAGTCAGCTGAGCACAGACCAGATTCCGGGAGCAAGAGCGCTGAAGGACTCAAAGAAAAGGATTCAGCAGAGAGACTTGACCCTCATGGTAACCAGTAACGGTTGCGTCTGGCTAAACATGAGACAGGTGTTGGAATCGACGGGTATAGACTCTGGATTTCATTGCAAAGCATGGTCAAATCTTGAGATATCTGTTGGTGACATGAAAAACTGAGCAGTATCTGCACCAAGAAACATGTACAAGAATGTTCATAGCAGCACTCTTCAAAATAACAAAATTAGAAAAATCTTCCAGCAGCCCAAAAGCTCTTAGGCAGGAGAATGAATAATTAAACTACACTGTAGTGAAAACAAGGGAAGTACTGCTACACAAAACCATCACGATGAATTTCAGGAATACGATGTTACGTGAAAAAAAGCAAATCTCAACTATCCTTTTAATAACATTCGAAAATGAAAACAAAGTCTTATGTGCCGAGCACCAAATTAAATATTTTCACAATGGCCCTAAGGCATAAGGAATATTATTCACATTTTTTGCATGAGAAAACTGAGGCTCAAAGAACCTAAGCAACTTGCCCACGGTCAGATATTCAGTCATTAGTATAGACAGAACTCAAATCCAGGTTGTAGTACAAAAAGAAATAAATAAATAAATAAATAAGGAAAGAAGAACACTTCAACTAATTCATCTGACAATGCTGTTCATATTCATGATGCCATTTTTTGTCGTTGTTGTTTTGTTTCCTAATAATAAAGGAGGAAACTTAGGGCTGTTGGGGTAATATATATGTGGGGGTCCCCCCTCCCCACCTCACCCACACACCACCAGGGTGAACAGGAAGAGGAAAAGGAAAGGCAGGGCCCACAGGAAAGTTTCATAATCTTGAATGCACAGGGGGCAGAGAGGAAAGGAAGAAAAAAAAAAAAGAAAGAAAGAAAATACAAATCCTATAATACATACAACAGAGTGGGGATGGTATGACATGAAGTGGAGGCATGGAGTGGGGGGCAGCAGAACCCCCCCCACATTCCTTTCTCTCTTTGATGCTGTTTCCATAGTTGCCAGACTAAAAAGCCCTCTCAGGAGACGGGACTGGGAGAAGAGGGTCCACTTTTCATGCTACACTAAAATTCAGAGAAGTATTATTGAGGCAGATATATCTGATAAGGTATTTTGAAAAACTCAGAGAAGATACATTCAAGGTATGTTTATTATCCCAGGTTGGGGGCCACTGGAGGATGGGATGAGGGAGGAGCACATAGGTGGACGGAATGGCCAATATTCTAGTCCCTGAGTTGAGTGGTCAAGTGGAGATTAGGGTGAGGCAAGTGCAGTGAGTGACGCAAGTGCAAGGTCAGATCCTGTATTTACTTAAAATGTTGATATTTTGCTCATCATGAACTGGTTGGTGTTAATTATGATGTGCAAAATATTGAAATAAAATGTTACTGATCTTAATTTGTGAATTTTTAGATAGCTCCTTACATTGTGCACTAGAGGCAAGCGTCTCACTTGCCTTATCCTAGTCCAAGCCCTGGTTCACATGTGGCCATCCTGCTAGGAGAGGAAGAGGGGAGAGAAAACACACAGCACTTGCCTTGAATGTGGGTTTCTCTCTTTTCATAGATTGTATGTTGGCTTGGGTGGCTTGCTGTGGAGGGCTGATAAACGTTTAAGTGAAAGCTTAATTACCTCCTTTCTCCTTAATACCATCACTGCAGTCCCTTGTCTTTGGTTATTAAATTAAAAAGGGAAATGGAATTATGGATATTGAGAACCCAGCTGTGCCTGGGCTTTAGAAACAGTTCCTCACTTCCAATCAATCAATCACTCCATAAAGTCAGTATTACTATTCCCATTTTTTGAATAAGAAAGTTGAGGCTCAGAGGTGTGTTAAGTACATGGTCTAAGGTGACAGACTTCAAGTGTCATAAATTCTTAAACTCCATGTGCCACTTGTACTGCTCTTTTCACCCTCTTTTGCATGGTCTATTCTGAGAGGTGATGCTAGCTATTACAATCAAATCCATTAAAATACACAAATATGATTCATGAATTGCAAATCACCATAGCGACATTAACATAGTTTTATTAATAATGTTAACAATAATTAAGCCATTTACCTCTGCTTCTAATCTTTATAATAGTAGTAAAAGTATATTTTGCCTTTTCTAGAGTGCTGTATGAAATGAAATGTTACAGAGGTGGAAAAATCCACTCTCCTTACAATGGGAAAATATCAATCAGAGTCAACAATTACTGTCCTCATTCTCTCTGAAATGGAATGTACTGAGCTTTGTATTATATTTTTGAATTATTCCTATTAACACAATTAAAATGCTGAAACGCATTTGAGCAAATGTTTATTCTCTGAGGAAAGGTAACTAGAAATACTATATCTACTCTAAATTGAGTCCAGTGTGATACTGTAAATCGGATAAACCACAGTAATATACACAATTTCATAATTTACTACTTGATTCCCAAGTCCAAGAGAGAGTGAAAATAAAAATCCCACAAAATTCTAGCCAATTTAACCAACCATATATCCCATCAGACCCCATTAAGTTTACTTTATCTCTGACGGTGGCCGATACCATAAATGAGTAAAAACTATTTCACATGTCAATATTTTGTCTCTCTGGATAATACATTTTATTGTTTTACATTCCTTATTTAAATTTATAGCAATGTCTTAAGCTCTGATATTAGTATTTATGTGTGTTAAAGATATAATTAGCTACAAGTTTTTAAAAAGTGAAATATTTGTATCATTTTCAAGAACAGCCCATTAGTACCTGTGATCTTTGTTTATTCTGTCAGAAACATCGAGAGAGTTCAGCAAGGATTATGATGGGGGATAAAAGGCATGTTTGTTTGTTTGTTTGTTTACTACATACCTTAGATACTTTCGCAAGCACCTACACCACACATCACACACAAAGGTACAAACACAAAACACTATCAAACATAGAAAATCAAATCAGAACATTTCTTAAAGCTGTGCTTTTTCAGTTGCTAGTCAGTAAGGAAACTTCAAATTCCCCAAACTCCTCTCTTTACAATTTTTCTCTAACCCTTTACTGTCAGCTATGGGGAGGGGGCGGGGGAAAGAAGGTAAATTGTATCTTCTGGCTGTGTTCACCCTTTATAATACAAAAATTTGGTGGGTGATCCCTGTTATATGGATTTTATCTGTTGGGTTTTCTGGTTTACACTTAGATTTGCTGAAAAAATTCTCATTTCCAGAAAGGCATCCTGACTTTGTTGAGAGTGCTGGAAGCATCTCCCTTTGTGATTGGCCACTATGGGAGACTCCCAGGGGGTCCTGTCACTCCAGGATTTGCCTGCTGAGAAGAAAAGAAGCTTATAATAGCTTTCTGAATAACTCTGAAAAGTGAAGCTGCTCTACAGATATCATCACCAGACCCCAGACAGAATTATGAAGACATGGCAAATAGTCAGGGTTGAAGATGAAGCAGCAGTGAGAGCAACAGGAAGGAGTTTCCAGAGATAATGTCCCACAACAAAGTTCTATGTTCAGGACATCCTCAGGGAATATTCTTTTTCACTGAAATTTTTTTTTTTTTTTTTTTTTTTTTTACTATTCAACCATAAAATACATAGAAGCTTATGTGTTGATCCTGTTTTTGCACGCCTCCCACAAATGTCAGAACATAAAGCTATACTTATTAAATTTTTTTTTACCTTTTAACTTTTACATTTCTTATATTTTTCAGCTCATAGTACCAAATTCTACATGCCAATTTTTTGGTGTTCTATTCATTTAAAAAATTCTCCAAATGACAAGTAAAGTAAGAGAAGGTACCTATTATTCTATAAACGATCTACTTTCCAATCCCTATTTCCTAGGTTCGCTATTCTAAACATCTACCTTTCCATATTTTCTCCACGGACCAATACAGGTAGTCACACTGTTCACGAGTTAATAATCATTGATAAATTACATTCTACATTGACTTAAATAATTAGTTTCTTTGGAGACATCTCACCGCATATACTCTTCTTTCCCTCAGAGGCCTTGCTCTAAAAGCAACCAAACACCAAAATAGAAAGCACCAACTCATGGTTCAAAGGGTAAGTCAAATCTCTCTAAAAAGGAAAGTCCTTGCAAACGGAACTGGGGATTAATGGTTAAAAGATTCAATCAGTGCCTGTACCTGAAGAAAGGTTGAACCTTGATATTTTATGTGTTGAAGTCATTCTTAGATTACAATTAATTTAACTTTACACTTCAAACTCTATCCCCGGTAAAACACTAGGTGGATAAAAGCCCCCTTAAGATGATCATTATCATGTAATAGTCAATACACCTAGGTGACTCCTGGCATATATGATCTATTGAAATACATATTCTATTGAATTTTAATTAAGAGACAGAGTGAAAAGCCCTGGTACTATGTACAATTTTTTTCTTTTTTTCTTTTTTTGGCTGCGTTGGATCTCCGTTGCCGTGCAGCAGCTTTCTCTATTTGCGGCAAGCGGTGGCTACTCTTCGTTGCAGTGCGCGGGCCTCTCATTGTGGAGGCTTCTCTTGTTGCGGAGCATGGGCTCTAGGCGGGTGGGCTTCAGTAGTTGTGGCTTGCAGGCTCTGGAGCGCAGGCTCAGTAGTTGCGGCGCACAGGCTTAGTTGCTCTGCGGCATGTGGGATCTTCCTGGACCAGGGCTCGAACCCATGTTCCCTGCATTGGCAGGCGGATTCTTAACCACTGTGCCACCAGGGAAGTCCCTGTACAATTTTTGTAAGTTTTGCCCCCCTGAGAGTTACTAGAAAAATGAGGTTTAAAAATCGTTGTTAATAGGGCTTCCCTCGTGGCGCAGTGGTTGAGAGTCCGCCTGCCGATGCAGGGGACACGGGTTCGTGCCCCGGTCCGGGAAGATCCCACGTGCTGC
>NW_006784469.1:0-814 GCF_000442215.2 Lipotes vexillifer | reverse complement strand
AAAAAAAAAAAAAAAAAAAAAAAAATCGTTGTTAATAAATTTCTCCCAGCTTTGCATTTATCCATCAATTATATCTGAACCTCAAGGTACTCTGGTTGTATTTGTCTCAGAGCAATGATGATGTCTGACCTTAGAGTTTATTTGTGAAATCCATTTGCAGTAAGTGGTGAATAAGTGCAGGAGTAAAAACGATAAACTCCCTCAAGAATCCATCTCTCTCTCTCTCTCTCCCTCTCTCTCTCTCCCTCTCTCTCTCCCCCTTCCTGTCTCCCTCTCCCTCTCCCTCTCCCTCTATCTCTTAGCTTGCACACAGTAAAAACTCAGTTGAATTAAACTCAGCCCACTGGAAATAGATATCTGGCTGGTTTACTTCCAGAGTAATAGCTGAATTTTTGACCAACAAAGCAGAACTTAGATGAGTCCGTTCACTTATTCTTTCAACAAATATTTGCTGAGTGTTTATTTTATGCCACATCATGCATCAGGCAGTGGAGATAAAACAGTAAACAAGACAGACATGGAAACTGCTCTCATGGAACCTCCAGCTTATTGTAGAGAACAGCAAGTAAATGACAAAATGATATAACTACAAAATGTGATAAATGTTAGAGAAGGAATAAACAAGATGTTAAGATACAGCATGCCTACAATAGAGAGCCAGAGGAGGTTAGTCTAGGTTGAATAATCAAGCAAGGTGTCTTTGAGGAAGTACAATTAAACTGACATCTAAAGGATGAGAAATATTCCATCACGCAAAATAATAGCAAAGGTTTTTCCAGGGAACAGCCTGTGCAAAGTTCCTGAAGTGGGAAAG
>NW_006784466.1:0-331 GCF_000442215.2 Lipotes vexillifer | reverse complement strand
AGGGCACGGATTAGGGTAAGGCTTCGGGTAAGGGTTACGAATAGGGTCAGGGTTAGGTAGCGGTGACGGTTTAGGGTAAAGTATAGGTTATGACAAAATTTGAGTGTTAGTGTGCGTGTTAAGGCACGGGTTAGTGTTAGTGTACTGGTTAGGATTAGGGCAAGGGTTAGGGTAAGGCTTCGGGTAAGGTTTAGGTTTAGGGTTAGGGTTAGGGAACGGGGACGCTTTAGGGTAAAGGTTAGGGTACAACAACGGCTGGGGCTTAGCATACGTTTTAGGGCACGGGTTAGTGTTAGCTTACAGGTTAGGATTGGGGCACGGGTTAGGGTAA
>NW_006784465.1:0-228 GCF_000442215.2 Lipotes vexillifer | reverse complement strand
GATGGGCACATTGAACTCTAATTTCCCACCAGGAAGAAGACTGAACCAAAGCCTCAGCAGGCCATGTCTGAACCAGACTAGGGGCTGAAGCAATACTGCAGATGGCGGCCAGCTCCCAAGAATTCGAGGGGAGAAAAGGAGCTCAGGGGCACTGTGATTCACAATCCTGCAGAGTTACAAATGACAGCTTTCGTCCACAACCATATTGAAGTAAGGCTGCGAAGAGGA
>NW_006784463.1:0-231 GCF_000442215.2 Lipotes vexillifer | reverse complement strand
CAAAACTCAAAAAGGAGCACACAATCTTGCATAGAAAATATACATGTAAAAGTTCATTAAAAACCCACAATATTACCTGCTACACATAATATACTGACTGCAGCGTCCTGGGCCTATCCCATCCTTAGGTAGCCGGAAATTACAACAAAATAATGCTTTTCACCTTTAGAAGCCACACCATCTCTCATACCAACCAATTACTTCCTTAGAGAGAATAGGAAATTAACCTGC
>NW_006784462.1:0-927 GCF_000442215.2 Lipotes vexillifer | reverse complement strand
GGAGTGGCTGGGCCCGTGAGCCATGGCCGCTGAGCCTGCGCATCTGGAGCCTGTGCTCCGCAGAGGGAGAGGCCACAACAGTGAGAGGCCCATGTACCGCAAAAAAAAAAAAGTCATTAGCAACAACAAAAGCATCGACAACGACAAAGAGCAACAAAAGTAGCTCGTTACCAATATTGAATTAGGTGAGCCTTTTGAAGCAACTAAGCATCTCCTTGGAGAATTGTATCAAATGGGTATTCCTGTATCAAGTACCTGGCATCTGGGGAGGACCAAACTGCTGGATGTCGACCGAACCATGAGTGTTGAAATGAGGGGCACAGTGACACAAGCTCTGGAAGTGTGTTGACAGTTTTGATAGACATTTATTGAGCATTTACCATGAGCTACATAATGCTATGTATTAGAGGGTTAAAAGCAGCATATGTTTTGGTCTGCAAAGAACTCATAGTTTGTCAAGGGTGCTAGCATTTATTGATAGTCTATTCGACGTGAATGCATTTCTATATCTGTCGGTTCTTATAAGGATCCTAACAACTTATGTAAGAGAAGACGGTGATGAAAGGTGAGCTCCCAGGGTATATGTAGGGGCAAAGACCTTTACTTTTGACCTTTCCTTTTCCCCACGGAGCTGAGGAAGCTTCTGGTTGCACCAACAGTAGGAGTTGGGAGTGACTGCAGAAGGAGCCTGAGAGAGGTGAAGAGCAACAGATCCTTGGGCTTTGAGAGATGCCATTTCCCTTCATGCTCACAGAATTCCCATCTCAGAGATGAAGACAGTGAACCTCCCTGAGATTGGGAGACTTACCCAGAGTCACTTTGCTTCAAAAGCGATGCGATGCTGATCGAAGGTTGGTCTTTCTTTTGTCCTCCATCTTCTATCCTGATGGGGATTTATGACCACCCCCACCCCCACCCCCGCCACTC
>NW_006784461.1:0-207 GCF_000442215.2 Lipotes vexillifer | reverse complement strand
GGGCATGTGTTAGTGTTAGCCTATGGGTTCGGATTAGGGCACGGGTTAGGGTAAGGCTTTGGGTAAGTGTTAGGGATAGGGTTAGCAAATGGGGATGGTTTAGGCTACAGGTTAGGGTTCGACAACGGTTTTGGTTTAGTGTATGTGTTAAGGGATGGGTTAGTGTTCGCCTACGGGTTAGGATTAGGGCACGGGTTAGGGGAAGGC
>NW_006784460.1:214-417 GCF_000442215.2 Lipotes vexillifer | reverse complement strand
ACGATCACAGAATGGTTAAAAGTATTAATATATACCAATATAATGGAATACCTGCTGTCATTATAATTCATGTTTGTAGGGAATGTATAATGACACAGGAAAATGCTTATATAATAACTGAAATAAGCAGGTACAAACCCATATACAGTATGGCTTCTAATTTTAATCTTTCTCTCTCTCTCTCTCTCTCTCTCTCTCTCTCA
>NW_006784460.1:0-204 GCF_000442215.2 Lipotes vexillifer | reverse complement strand
CTCACACACACACACACACACACACACACACACACACACACAAAGCCGTTTTCATCAGCAGTTATCACTGAATGGCAGAATAATGTCTTAATTTTTATTTTCTTTTCTGTATACATATACAAGCTTTATTTTCTAAATGGTTTACAAGATGCAGACACACATATTATTTATATATTCCGGGGGAAACATGTTTTTAATGAATAG
>NW_006784459.1:0-443 GCF_000442215.2 Lipotes vexillifer | reverse complement strand
AACACTCTGGCATTACTGCATCACATTTTTTCTTCCACTTGTTTCCTAGAATGTTAACATTAGCAGTATTTATGTAGTCTGAGCGTAGGACTGGGCTATGCAGTTGACTCACAGGGTGCCTTACGTCCTCACTTATAAAGTGGGAATAACAGATACATGTACTTCTTGGGCTCTGGTGTGGATAATGTTTGCATTGTTCTTTGAGATCACAAAAGAAAAATAAGCTTATGTGCTGTAACATGTTCTTATTTTAGTGATTGGTGAATTATTCTCTGTCACCTGACTTCTGCCCATGAGTGGACCTTCCCCAGCAATCTCCCAACTCCTTATGAGTAGGTGAGTCTGATAGGTTGTTCAAATACCTTGTGTAAACAGTGTAACTGTTTTGTAACTGAAATTTGCTATGGGTAATTTTGGTAATATGTCTATAAAAGCTGTTTTAC
>NW_006784458.1:0-2015 GCF_000442215.2 Lipotes vexillifer | reverse complement strand
TTCCCCCCCTTTCCCCAAAAAAAAAAAAAAAAAAATGGAGATACAAGTTATTGAAGTTGAGAGGGTAATAGAGATCAATATAGGAGTGGATGAGAAGGAACACTGAGTTGTAGTCATCACTGAAGATTATTTTTCGGTCTTTTTAAATACTACTGACTAGTGGGAAAAAAAGTTATTCGTTTATTTTCAACAAATAATAATTGGGTGCCTCTTATGAATCGGGCTATATTTCAGGCATAATTAGTGAATATTAAGGATTAAGTGTGTCCTTTCCCATAGCTTGCATTTTGTTTTAGTTTGCATTTTTTAATAAACATGAATAAGCTGTCATTCCTAGAGTATTCAATTGCGTCACCACAGTGTTTGAAATATCTAACCTATCCCACACATTGTATGATCCAGTATGGTTTCTTTAGCGTAGTGGTCTATGTAAATAAAAAATTAATTTTGTAATGAATGTTTTCATTTGCTGCTCTTACCTCTGACTGCTTTTTTATTGTTGTAAGTATTGCCCTGAAAGTTTCCTTTACCACTAATATAAGGAGGGACAGAAAAAAGAGGTGAACCCATTTCCATTACATAATGGAATGGAGGAGCATTCTTTCAGTTCTGGCAGTCTTGAGTTTCAGCACAATATGCTTCTTAAATACAGAACAATTGAAAGGAAAATAATTCCAGACTCTTACCTACTGGCTGTGAATAGATTGAAAACCTTTCCTATATTAGATAACCCTGTGATAACTGATCGAGTAACCAGAAACTGAGAAAAGTGATGGAGATTCTTCTTTGTTTCATCTTCTCACTCTTCCTCTCCAAACCCAAATCTCTGTATAAAGTTTTGATAATAGCAGATGCTTTGTGCTCATGTCTGTTTTGCAATCACTGTTTTCATGGGTTCAGTTTTGCATACTGCTCATATCTAGTACTGTAGCCATCCATTTTAGGTTTTCTTAAACCAGTTTTTTAAGGAGAAATTGAGTGTATATTTACATGTAAATGTTTTGAGGTTTTAATTAATAGGGGCAACCTAAACCAGGAGGAGAAAAAAAATCTCTTGTTCCTTTCAGCTCTAAAGCCTATGATTCTTAATATTTTATATATTATAGGTTGTATCAGTTAACAGTTATTTTATACCAGCAGGCCCAAAGAAAATAGTACTTTTTTCCTGATTTGTATTATATTTATTATAATTTATGTTTTGGGCTTTTATGTCAGTAGAGTACTTATAAAATGCTGGGAAACCTTTCAGTAGAGTGAAAATAGGTATGATTTGTATGAACAATTCTTAAAAATTTATATGACAGTTCAAATGCTCATTGTTTCTAACTTATGTATTCATTTTCATTATAACATACTTTATATGTAACACTTTTATCATAACAATTACTCTTTTTATAACTATATAGGTATTTTAATTGAAGTTGAGTGTTTTTGAGATCAGTGGCCTAAACAGAACGTCGTATTTTTTTGAAAGAATATTTCTTTTTCCTTTTGTTCAGAGAATTGTGTAAGAAAATTCTGCTCCAAAAAGCAGTTTTTAGTTACATAGTTGAGATTAAAAACAAAGATTAACTTTTCCTCTGCCCCCAAAGCACACCATGCTCACTCTGAGCTCCAGGCTCCTACTAAGCTAGTGCCGCCGTCATCTCCACCGGTCCCCATCATGATTACCTACCGGGACCTCATGAGCTGTGATGAGATGTTCTCCGACATCTACAAGATCCGGGAGATCGCTGACAGGCTGTGTCTGGAGGTGGAGGGGGATGATGGTCAGTAGGACAGAGGGTGACATTGATGACTCGCTTATTGGTGGAAATGCCTCTGCTGAAGGACCCAAGGGTGAAGGTACTGAACACAGTAATCACTGGTGTCGATATTGTCATGAACCATCACTTGCAGAAAACCAGCTTCAAAAAGGAAGCCTACAAGGAGTACATCAAAGATTACATGAAGTTGGGCTTCCCTGGTGGCGCAGTGGTTGAGAGTCCGCCTGCCGATGCAGGGAACACGGGTTC
>NW_006784457.1:0-1832 GCF_000442215.2 Lipotes vexillifer | reverse complement strand
ACCCGTGTCCCCTGCATCGGCAGGCGGACTCCCAACCACTGCGCCACCAGGGAAGCCCCGGATTCGTTTTTTAGGTCGGCTGATTACAATTTTAGGACTAGGAGATAAAGGAGTGTCACTGAAGAAACAAGAAAACAAACAAACCTCGGGTATAGCTTTTTTTTTTCTCTCTCTCTTTGGTGGGCACAGCAAGGAGTTTAAGATTTTAGAACAATGTGCAGGCCCTGGACCAGGGAAGGCCAACCCTAGCTGAAGGTATGATGGCCCCTGCACCAGAGGTCTCTGCTTTCCAAAATCTAGATACAAGCCTCATAAGAATTGAGACAGTAGAGCTGAAAGAGAACCTGAGCGACAAGGCTGCCTCCACTAAGCCAAGGAGAGAAGTATCCTCCTTTCATGCTTGAAGGATGCTCTAACTAATTCATCAAGCCTGAGATGAAACTCTGCTTCCATACTGAGGAAGCAGACACTGGGCAAGAGGACTCTGCTGCCCTCTCATTAATGTCAACCATCTATCAGACCACACCTCCCACCAGCTGACTTCAACCCACGATAATTCCCTGGCCTGGCCAGCAATACTGATGCCTATACCCCACTGCCCAAACCCTACCTCAACATTTCCAACTTCTACTGTACTCCACAAAGGCTGGTAACTCAGACACAATAAAAAGAAATATGGGAAATGTGTAAGCTAAATCACTGTAGTAAAGAGAAAACGGGCTTTGGGATATTTGATTCCGACCTGGGTGCTGTTATTAATGTCACAAGACTTTGAGTAAATTATGTCACTCCTCAGAGTCTGTTTCCTCATCTGTAAAAGATTAAAATGCCTTGCTTTGCCAAGCTGCTATGAAAATTAAACAAGTACGTGCAAAGTAGGCATTCAATAAGCGGTAATTAACATTCCTATTTCTTTATTATATCAAAGGGTAATTCCAAATGCACACCAGCCAAGACTGAGATTTTACTAGACACCATTCTGACAATACAACTCTAGAAATGTAAAGGATGAGATCTGTATAACATATGGTTGCTATCATAATGTAAGAAAAAAACCACACACAACAGTTTTACAAATTCCTAGTTTATGATGTCAAAATTCTCTAACAAAACAGATGCTAATGATCAAACTGCATGATAACTTCTGCTCATTTCTTCAACATAAATAGTCAAGACCCTGGAAGATGAAGTAAATGTCCTAATTTACTTTCTCTAAGTTTGGGGATGGCTAGGAGGTCTTCAACGACCTTGGTTTCCAAGGTTAACTGTCATGGTAATTTTCAGAAGGAAAAGAGCACCAAGTCCGCTATAACCATTCAGGAAATATAATAATAACACATTGTAATTATACTGTTATTAAGAGCAACTCTTACAAAGTATTTACTGCACTGAGAGCTTTATATGGGTAAGCTTCCAACATTTTGCACAAAAAGCAAATAAATGATTATCACTGCAAGAAACAAATTCCAAAGGAAAAATAAAATGCATTTCATAAACGGAAGTTGCAAAACCCAAATTTAGAGACTAACAGTACTGGTTCCCAAATATGGAGGGAAGAAAGGGAGGAAATATTACCTCTCATGAGTTTACACCTAAAAATTTTCCTCTAGATTTCCAAAGCCCATTTCCTTTACCCCTTCCCAGGGCTCCTAAGGGAAGTAAACTTAACATCAGCATCTCTCCTCCCAGAAATTAAGACTCTTCCCTTTCTCGGCCCTCTTGGTCCTCCCTCACCACACTCCTATTTTTAAGAGCCTTAAAGAATGCAGTCAAGGGCTTCCCTGGTGGCGCAGTGGCTGAGAGTCCGCCTGCCGATGCAGGGGACGCGGGTT
>NW_006784456.1:0-395 GCF_000442215.2 Lipotes vexillifer | reverse complement strand
TGAAGACAGGCCAGGGTGATCAGACATCACCTGAAGGATGATGGAGGATGAGGAACCTGGTCAGATATTGAGGGTGGAGGGTTCTGGTTAAAATGACTTAGCAGGGTTCTTGCTAAAACTAGATTTTACAAGTAAGTGTGCAAGTGGGTCTCGGAAAGGTTCAGGAGCCTGACTAAAGTTTGGTCAAGCAACAAAGTCAGTAAATAATTTAGGTCCTTAAATGCTAGTATGCTTGTTCAAAAAAACGCACTGTCATTCATTTGTAATCATTACTCACCATTACTCTTCAAAAAATGGCCAATGAGGGCTTCCCTGGTGGCACAATGGTTGGCAGTCCACCTGCCGATGCAGGGGACGTGGGTTTGTGCCCCGGTCCGGGAGGATCCCACATGCCG
>NW_006784455.1:0-2123 GCF_000442215.2 Lipotes vexillifer | reverse complement strand
TGCTCCGCAACGGGAGAGGCCACAACAGTGAGAGGCCTGCGTACCACAAAAAAAAAAAAGAACCTACCTCACTGGGGACTTCCCTGGTGGTGCAGAGGTTAAGGATCCACCTGCTAATGCAGGGGACACAGCTTTGAGCCCTCGTCTGGGAAGATCTCATATGCCACGGAGCAGCTAAGCCCGTGCGTCACAGCTACTGAGCCTGCGAGCCACAACTAGTGAGCCCACTCGCCTAGAGCCCGTGCTCTGCAACAAGAGAAGACACCGCAATGAGAAGCCCGTGCACCGCAATGAAGAGTAGCCCCCACTTGCCACATCTAAAGAAAGCCTGCATGCAGCAACAAAGACCCAACACAGCCAAAAATAAATAATAAATAAATCAATTAAAAAAAAAAAAAAGAACCTACCTCGTCACGTTGTTGTGAGGACTGGATGAGGTGGAGCTTGGACAGGGCTGGGCCTGGAGTGCAGAACATGCTGAGAGACTGTCACCACTCTTATCCCTGTCTCCTCTCCCCTCCCAAGCTGAGATCCGGCAGTGGCCTTGGTGACAGCTGAGGTACACATTCTTAGAGAGTCGACTTGCCAGGCTCACCCCAAAGTAATCCTCCCTGGGTCCGCAGTTGGGTTTGGTCTCCTTCCAAACTGCCTGCCTAGCACACTCTAAGACACGGGAAGATTAATGGCTTCCAGGGGGTCTCTTTACCTCCCACTGGAAGCCACTACCTCTTTATAGAATGGCTTTAGAAAAGATGCATCTCATTAAATTCAGACCTTTGGAAACCATTTGCTGCACCCCAGGCCTCTCCAGATGGACCAGGCAGCCAGTGAATGAGCTGGGGAGTGAGGACCCACATTAGGAAAACACAGAGGATGCTGTGTCTGACACCACTTACAGTTCAAGGAGGTCTGGTGAGCTTCTTGCTCTGAATGAGCTAAAGGTGTTGGGAATTCCAGGGCCTTTGATTCTCAGTGGGTTCTTTGAAGGAGTTGAGCCTGGGGGGCTTAACTTGGGAGGTGGGGGGTCATGGTGGAACTTATTGAGGCAATTTTTCAAAACCTACGTCTTCTCCCAACCCCCACCAGGGCATCTGGGAATCTATCGGGCAGGGGCTGTGTTGATAAAGCTTGTGCACATCCTGCCTCTGGCTGAGGACCACACGTGTGGACTCAGGAATAGAGAATAAGCAGCACGTGGTAGTGACCGCCCAGTGTGGCTGTTAGACCACGAAGCTAGAAAGTGGACCCTACCTTTGTGTAATTTCTTTCTTTCTTTCACTCAATGAATGTATTTGAGTTTCTGCTATGTACAGGGTAGTTACCAGGCTCAAAGAATACAAAGATACGTAAAGCATAAAATGTCCTTATCTTCATTGAACTTACGTTCTCTTTTTTTTTAATTGAGGTATGATGTACAATATTATGTAAGTTTCAGGTATATAACAAAGTGATTCACAATTTTTAAAGGTTATAGTCCATTTATAGTTATTGTAAAATATTGGCTATATTCCCGGTGTTGTGCAATATATCCTTGTAGCTTACTTACTTTATACATAGTAGTTTGTACCTCATAATCCCCTACCCCTACCTTGTCCCTCCCCGCTTCCCTCTCCCCACCAATAACCACTAGTTTCTTCTCTGTATCTGTGAGTCTGTTTCTTTTTTTGTTACATTCACTAGTTTGTTTTATATGTGTAATTTATTTATTTATTCCGTTTTCACATTTTTATTGGGGGCCACTGAGGATGGATGCTCACACTTCCTCCTTCCACTCCAAGCTGGGCCTTGGTGTCCTGGGGGTAACTGGGCACATTCCCATCATCTCGGAGGTGGCTGTAGGGTGTGGCCTGGTTGACCAAGACATTGTACATGGTGTAGGGGCCGAGTGTGGGCAGAATTATAGCGAGGCCCAAATGGTGAAGGATGGCACAGTTCCAGCTCCTCGGAACAGGCATTCTTTTTTTTGCAGTACGTGGGCCTCTCACTGTTGTGGCTTCTCCCGTTGTGGAGCACAGGCTCTGGACGCGCAGGCTTAGTGGCCATGGCTCATGGGCCCAGCCGCTTCGTGGCATGTGGGATCTTCCCGGACCTGGGCACGAACCCGTGTCCCCTGCATCAGCAGG
>NW_006784454.1:0-227 GCF_000442215.2 Lipotes vexillifer | reverse complement strand
CATTGAATCTGTAGATTGCTTTGCGTAGTATAGTCATTTTCACAATGTTGATTCTTTCAATCCCAGAACATGGTATTTCTCTCCATCTATTTGTATCAGCTGTAATTTATTTCATCAGTGTCTTATAATTTTCTGCATACAGGTCTTTCGTCTCCTTAGGTAGATTTATTCCTAGATATTTTATTCTTATTCTTGCAATGGTAAATGGGAGTGTTTTCTTGATTTCA
>NW_006784453.1:0-1986 GCF_000442215.2 Lipotes vexillifer | reverse complement strand
GTGTGTGTGCAACACTGCTGTTGAGCACAGTGTTCTGTATACGTCAGTTCAGCCAGTTTATGACGATGTCCTTCACATCTTCTCCAGCCTCACTGTAGATTTTCTTTCTTCTCCTTCTGTCAGTTACTGAGGAAAGTGTGATGTTTGTCTGCTTCTTCTCTTCATTCTGCCCATTTTTGCTTCATATATTTTAAGACTGTTAAGTGCATATACATTTCTATTTTCAGATCTTCTTATTGAATTGAGGTTTTTATAATAATAACATGTCCCTCATTATCTCTAACAATATTTTCTTTTAAAAGCCTACTTTGTTTGAAATTAATGTGGTTATACGAGCTGTCTGGGTTAGTGTTTGTCTGATATGTTTTTTTTATCATTTTAGCCCCTATGTGTGTCTCTCTCTTTTTTTAATTGAAGTAGAGTCGATTTACAATGTCACGTGAGTTTCAGGTGTGCAGCACAGTGATTCTCTTATCTATTCTTTTTCAGATTCTTTTCCCTTATAGGTTATTGCAAAATATTGAGTAGAGTTCCCTGTGCTCTACAGTAGGTCCTTGTTGGTTACCTATTTTATTCCCCTATGTCTCAATCTATTTTCTATATATTCTATCCTTTTTTCTCTCTGTAGTTAAATTTGGATATTTTGTATTGAATTAATCTTTTTTTTAAAATTTGTGTTTAAACGGTTGGTAATCTCCTGTTAGCACTGAGCTCCTAATTCCATGTTTTATAGTTGCCAGTTCTCTGATGAAATTCTTAATCTTGTCTTTTATTTCCTTGCATATAGTTATTCAAAGTCTGAGGTCTGACCCTTCATAATCTGGAGATCCTATGGTCTTTTCCTTCATTATCTATGCTTTCTCTTGGGCTTTGTGCTGTCTTCCTTCCTTGTTTGCCTGGTCTTTTTTTTTTTTTTTTAATAATAATAAACACCTTTTTTCCATGAGCTAAGATAGGAGGGAGGAGGATTTATCTGCTTTTCGGGGCCTTGGTATTCCTCAGATAGAATTCCAGCTCCTTGTCCTCGAGCACAAAGCCATCTGCTTGACCACACTGGCCTGGTCTTGAAGTGATGCATGCAAGATGCTTGCCCTGCTAGAACTGCTCCTCTAGAACAGTGGTCCCCAAGCTTTTTGGCACCAGGAACTGGTTTCGTGGAAGACAATTCCACGGACCAGGGCGGTGGGTGGGGGGCAGATGGTTCAGGCAGTAATACAAGCGATTCTCAGGCAGTAATGCGAGTGATGGGGAGCAGCAGATGAAGCTTTGCTTGCTCATCCCCTGCTATGCGGCCCGGGTCCTAATAGGTTGCAGGCCGCTGGGGACCCCTGCTCTAGAAGACTGCTGATTTGGGCATTCTTCTTCCTTTCTTCATATTTCTTCTGAATTTTCTTTGATTGTTTTTTGTTCAAAGTCTCTTCCTCCTCAGGAGTCAGCTTGGCCTCTTCTTGCGGCCCAGGGGCAGGGCACAGGGGGGCTTGTACCACTGTGGGTACTGTGTGTTGTTGGTGAGCGTGATGCCGTTCTGCACCAGGGTATTGGCATGGACCGGTTCATCGTTGGATGCATTGTAGACAATATCAGTAATCCTTGTCTTGCGTGTACAGCACGCCAAGCCCCAGGAGAAGTTCCCCACGTCCAGCCTCAAGGCCTGGTACTTCTTGTTGTCTCCCCACACGCGGACTGTGTCCGTGGTGGGGACCAGTCTTGGTGTTGGCAGCAGGGCATCCCAGCTCACACTTCCGCTTCTGGTTGTAGGGCTTCCTTTTGCCCTAGGTCTTGTGGTGCTTGTGCCAGTTGTCCTGAGAGATGCCCATCTTTCGGCACTGGCTGGAAAGAGGGCTTAGTCCTTTTTTTTTTTTTGCCGTACGTGGGCCTCTCACTGTTGTGGCCTCTCCCGTTCCGGAGCACAGGCTTCCGGATGCGCAGGCTCAGTGGCCATGGCTCACGGGCCCAGCCGCTCCGCGGCACATGGGATCTTCCCAG
>NW_006784452.1:0-727 GCF_000442215.2 Lipotes vexillifer | reverse complement strand
TTTTTTTTTTTTTCCTACTTTCCAGAGCTTAAATCTGTTTTCTACAATTTACAGTTTGCTCTTACAATGTTCTGCTCTGTTATCAATTTCTGGACACTTATTGCTACACATATAAGTCACTCAGGTAGAACTCATTCAAGACAGGAGGAACTTCTCTCTTTATTGGTTCTTTCAACTGCAGTGGCAGCAGTGGATATAGCCCCATAAACAGAAGTCTACAAAGCGTGAATAATGGAATCATGCCTTCATCTCTCCCTCTTCTCTCTTCCACCCTGCCTTCTCTTCCAGCCTCTCCCCTTCCCCCCTCTCAGCTCAGCTCCCTTCTCTTTGTAGCCCTGACTTATTCATAGTACATTTAGCTTTCTCCATCTGACTTTGAAACATGGTCATCAAAAGAGCAAAATTGTACATCCTTTGGGCTTAGTAACCTCTGGGAAGTCCTGTTTTTATCTTCACTATGTTAATATCAGGGATCAGTTTTGATTAGCTTTGTTTCATAACACGTCCCTAATCTTTCTACCACACAAAGTTGTGCATATGTTTGCAGAACTGGGGCATGGATCTGTCCACCTTGAAGTTTCTGTAAATGCTACCCTAAAGAGAATGGGTTAGTTCCTAAAGAAGGTACACTAACAAAAAGACAACTAAGGTGCAAAATGAAAATTCAAAAAGGAATAAATAGAAAATTTTAATAAACTATTTTTTTTTTTTTTTTTTTTTTTTTGGG
>NW_006784451.1:0-492 GCF_000442215.2 Lipotes vexillifer | reverse complement strand
ACCTCATGATGCACAGTGGTTTCTCTCTCTTTGCTGTGTGACAGGAAAGATCTATAGGTCAGTCGTTGTGTTTTGGTCCAAACCCAAGCATGATAATGAGGTGCTAATGTAGCATAAGTAAATCCCTATTTTATGTCATTAATAGAAATACAGACACTGACATATTGTAAACACTAATAGTATAAGGGCCCAGCATGCAGACCACCAAGAGGGTCTCCTGGGGGTCTAGGAGCACAGGCTGAAAATGACTGAATTTAGCATATTTTGTCATTCTATGTTCCTTCTTCAGAGGGTGCTATTTGATGAGTGGTACGGTTGCCTCTTGAAATGAAGTTCAAAGCCCTTAGTTGCATTTCAAGTTTCTCAGTTGCCATTTGCGTTGCGCCCTTCCTGCCATCATCATAAACTGTATTTTTTTCCTTCTCAAACTCATTAACCTATGTGAGATAAGAGACATTTCTTATTAGTGCAATTGCAGAACTGACAGAAAAG
>NW_006784450.1:0-388 GCF_000442215.2 Lipotes vexillifer | reverse complement strand
TAGGTTGTTTTTTTTTTTTTTTTTTTTTAAGGTTAGACGCCTAGATTGACAGGTCTCTAAAATGTGAATTTGTAATTCATATCGGTGGCATTACCGCAAATCTGAAATCAGGCCTGATGCACAAATGTAAATTTTCCAGTCCTACAATCAGGAAACAAGATTTTGTGGGTTCCTCTGCTTGAATGAGGACCCTCTCTTTTGAATTTGTTTTTATATAAAGACCTATTTCAGGGAGAGATGTTTTGTTTTGTTTTGTTTTTAACATCTTTATTGGGGTATAATTACTTTACAATGGTGTGTTAGTTTCTGCTTTATAAAAAAGTGGATCAGTTATACATATGTTCCCATATCTCTTCCCTCTTGCGTCTCCCTCCCTCCCACCCTCCCT
>NW_006784449.1:0-202 GCF_000442215.2 Lipotes vexillifer | reverse complement strand
GAGCCCATGTGCCACAACTACTGAAGCCCGTGTGCCTAGAGCCTGTGCTCCGCAACAAGAGAATCCACCACAATGAGAAGCCTGTGCACTGCAACGAAGACCCAACAAAGCCAAAAATAAATTAATTAAAATAAATTTTAAAAAAGAAAAAGAAAATACCCAGAGTAAACTAGAGTTTGGACAGAAGAGGGAGCAAGAAACA
>NW_006784448.1:0-2666 GCF_000442215.2 Lipotes vexillifer | reverse complement strand
TTTTTTTTTTTTTTTTTTTGCGATATGTGGGCCTCTCACTGTGGTGGCCTCTCCCGTTGTGGAGCACAGGCTCCGACGCGCAGGCTCAGCAGCCATGGCTCATGGGCCCAGCTGCTCCATGGCAAGTGGGATTCTCCCGGACCGGGGCACAAACCTGTGTCCCCTGCATTGGCAGGCGGACTTCCAACCACTGCGCCACCAGGGAAGCCCCCCCTTGCTAGTTTTGAGAGCCTCCGTTTTATTGCCAGCTGTGGTTTTGAGTCCTGCACTCCGCACCCACCCTGGAGAACTGCAAGAACGATGTTTTATGGCACTTGCTCTGCAACTGTCTGTTTAATTCCCGAAAATGTCATTGACGGGTGTGTTTCTGTAAAAATCCTTTCTTAAAAGTTTTGTCAGCTCGGCTTAGCAGCTGGAGGGGGAAGAAAAGCGGCAAAATGAGTCCCCTCAATCAAGCCTGTGATTTTTTTTCTTCCAGACTCGTGAATCCTCCTGAGAATTAGGCTTGTGACAAGCACCCACCCACCCCTTCCACCTACTCTGTGGTTTAAACCAGGTGCATGCTGACAGGAAGGAAGATTCCAGGGCATCCCGCTCCCAGTCACTCAGCGTTTCTAAGTGGGCATTACATCTGTCAGTTCAGAATCCTAATCACCTTGCTCCTCAGACAGATAATTAGTGACAAGGAGGCCCACTGAATCCCGCGGCACATTTTCTTTGGTGGGCTGGGGAAGGACCTGTCTGGTTGGGGCGAAGTTTCCCACCCTGTCCCCACTTCACAGGTGCTAGACTGAGGGAGACCTGCAGCTCAGCTGTGCCTGTGGGATGACTCCTTCCCGGGCCCGTAGGAGAACCAGGGGGCCTCGGCTGCGAGACTCAGGGTTCAGAAGAGGGAGATGGGGGTCACTGGGAAATGGGAGCGAGCACAGGGGAGGCAATGCCCACCTACAACCTAAATTCCTTTCACGTGTACTCTGTTTGCTAGGCCTGAAATCTCCCCCTGTAGAGACTGCTTTGCAAGGCAGCACAGCAGGGTAGGGATTGGGGGACATGTTACATACAAGCCACCAGGGCCCCAGCTCCCTTCTGATATTTACCAGCCTGGGAGGTGGGTTCCTGACCCCCACCTGGGAGGAGGGAACGAGTGAGAAGCAGCAGTTAAGGGGTTCCTGCCACACAGCCTCCCACCCCGCCCCCAGAAGCTTCATCTGCATGGTCTCTGAGGAAGTTTCAGAAAAGGAAACTGAGTCAGGGTGAGGCTTTGATCCAGGGCTGCTTCTACTGCGTTGGGCCCTCTCCAAAAGGCCGCTTTGGCTTGAGCCGGGGACGAGCTGGCCTGTTTGTGGGTTTGGGGTCACCCACGGATGCAGTGAGTCTCCCTGGCCATCTCCACTGCAGGCCTGGAAGGCTGGCACCCGGGCTGCAGCTCGGGGCTGAGCATCCTCTGAGCCTGGCTGGGAAGTCTGCAACCTGGTTCCTCTCCTTCCACTCTCACAGTGAGTCCCTGTGGCCAATCGAGGCCAGAAATGCAGCCATTGCCAATCACTGCTTCACCTGCGCCATCAACCGGGTAGGCGAGGTAAGTGCCCGAGGCCTGGCCTCCAGGCAGCCCTCCTGCAGCTGCTGCGGAACCTGCCTGTGAGCGGGGCCCAGCCTCTTCAGAGCAGCAAAAGCCACAAGGGAAAGAACTGCTGTTGCTGTGGCCCTGCTGGGGACACCTGGTGTTACACCTCCTCTCTGCATGCAGGCACACCCCACATACTAGGGTCCCAGCAGGGGGCAGACTGGCTTCTGTCACTTTGAAAGAAAGCACTGTCCCTCCCCTGTTTTTGTCTGTTTTGTCTTTAGCTGAAACCATTTTGAAAGGCTCTCACCTCAGTACCACCAAGTACTCAATTTCTCCCCACCCACCCTTGACCTCATGCACCAAAGGATTCTGACTACAAACGCCATGTATTTATTGCAAAACAAATCCTCTTCCTCATTCTTACTAATCAGATGTCAAACTCTAATCAGAGCATCTGATCAGTCTGAGAGAACATTAAGTCGGTCTAATTTCTGACAACGTAAAGAAACTCGGTGTTTTAATTAGCCCGCGTATCCCTGTCCCTGCTGGATGCGCAGTTTCCATTAGGCTTCTGGAAGATATTGAGAGCCATGAGCAGACACCCCCCTTGCTGCCTTCGCAGACCCCAGGCTGGGCTTTATGACTCCAGCAGGCGAGCCTCAGACGCCCTCCACGGCCCTGGGAACCACTCTCTGCAATGACTTTCTCTTCTCCCAGCAGATGGCAAAATCCGGGTCTTCCCCTGGCTAGTCAGATGCCCCGCTGGCCGCCTGCTGACCTGGGGCTGGGAATCAGCAGGGATGGTTAAGTTCAGGCTGGTCCACATTACTTTAACTCCTAACTCCCTCACCCCAGCCTGACGTTGATGAACAACCCAGCAGCGCCCCCTATAGGTGTGTCTTACCTTGGTTTTATTTCCCAGGAGTTCTTTCCGAACGAGTTCACCTCTGGGGATGGCAAGAAAGGTATGTCCCGTGACTTTCCGTTGGACTGCATATGAGGGGTGGGCCTCACTGTTCCTTCCCCATCTGCCGCTTCCGGGCAGGGTCTACCCCACAGACTGTGTCTGCACAGCTGTGTTCCCATGTGGATTGGCATT
>NW_006784446.1:0-2383 GCF_000442215.2 Lipotes vexillifer | reverse complement strand
TTTTTTTTTTTTTTTTCCTGGAGCCTCTAATAGAGAACTCAACCCACCTCACATATTGAGTGCAAGACCCTGAGTAAAGAAACCAGCTTAGCCAGGATGGACTTCTGACTTACAGTGTGGTGATAAGTGTTTGTTGTTAAAAGCTGCTAAGTGTGTGGTAATTTGTTATGTAACAATAGAAAACCAGCATACTAACTGTCATGTGTTCTCATAATAATATCTTCTCCCGTCGAAACAGCTTCAATCTGGTCACCATATTGTCAGGTTCTCATCAGCCATGGGTGTTTTCTTCTAGACTGTTCCTACTTCCCTAATGTTTTCTCTTGAAGTGAGTGTAGAATGACTGCATTTTGTCAGCATTTTGTCTAACTCTGGTTCAATGATCATTCTCTGCACAGGTAGAACATTTGCTAAAATGATCCAAGGGATATTCCAAAATGCAGTAAATGTACTAGAAAAGACATAAACTTCTGAAGAGGCACACACAATATACCTCAACATGAAAAAAGTAAATCTTTTCTGAAACAGAGCAGGATAGAAATAATTGAATAAAAAAGCCTCTGGCTAAAAATTGGACCCATCTCTCTATCATGGCATTCTTTCCACTGCCATGTGATTATTTTCACTTTGGTCTAGTGTATGGACTTGAGCGTGAGGGTCTGTGCTCTATTTATCTCTAAACTCTAAGTTTAGTACTCGGTGTATTTTAGGTGCTCAATCAGCATCCTCTGCATTTACCTGAAACAGAAGCATTTGCAAATGACAGGATTTACAGCTTTGCTGAGATTAATTGAAGTTTTTCTCCAAAGTTGAAAAGCAACAAAGAGAACGATCTGTTCAGAAAGATGTGAAGGGCTGAGGAATGTACTCGAGAGTAAATGCTTTCTCAGAATCAGAAAGCGATTTTTATGAAGCAGGAGGTGTTGGCGAGCTCTTTCTGGGTAGGAGGTGAAGAATAGAACAAAAATAAAAATGAAACACCTTAGAATTTGCCATAGAGCAAACAAGACAGGAGGTGATAACACTGATAGTTCAGAGCTGCTCTGAAAGCATATTTTCTCTCGGGGAGGAGCACTATTTCTTCCTTGAGAGACACTAGGTTATACACACAGACATAGCCAGGGGGATTTGTCCACGGTATAATAGCCAAACTAATATTAAGAGAAGAAAATCCACTCACAGCCGAAAGATAAATGGAACAAAGAGATAGAGGCTGAAGTGCTGCAGGCAAGTCTAGGCTCCCCTACAGGGAACCCAATTAGTACTTTCCTAACTCCGGCTGCCAGTTTCTCAGCGTAATCTGGGGAACATCTGAGGGCAGCAGGCAGTTGTGGAATAACAATAACCAAGAGCAAAACTGATGTTACTATTTGCAGTCTATATATGCATGCATATGTGTAATGTCAGTAACAGTTTCACCATTCTTTAGATGGGGAAACTGAGGCTCACCAGGTAAGTGACCTGAAGAAGGTTGCAGAGCTAATAACTGATAAGGAGGACTGGAACTGAGTACAGGAATTTGGAGTCAATCTCTGTGCTCTTCCAGAACATCAAATTGTCTCTCCAAGGAGAAAGAATAGAAAAATATTACGCACTTTGAAATTAACACCCAAACTCCTCAGGGCTGCTGTGAGAATCAGATGAAAGAGTTATGTTCTTGGGAAAGTCATTTAATTTCTCTGAAAAAAATTCCAGTAATCCATTCAACTCTGATAATCTTTGACTGCCTGATTGGCCTCTAGCAATTTACTGGTACCTAAAATGGACAAAGCGCCAGGCCTGAGACATTATAGGAAATATAGAAATACAGACTCTCTGTGCCTGCATATCAGTTATTTAACGGACATTTATTAAAAGTCTTCTTTGTGCCGGGCAGGTACTCGGAAATACTCTGCTAGATTCTGTGACATTTTCCTTCATCAACTAATTATGCACAGGTTTTTGTTGAAATTTGGCTGATAAATTCCCATCTTCTCTGATGTCAATCCTATATCAGTGACGTTCCTACAAACAAATCAAAAGATGTTATGTGTTTTATAAATTTCCTTTTAAAAGCAGGAAATGTTAATGTTAAAAATGTCACATTTAACTTAAGAGTAAAAATTGTGTTTGTTTTTCAATAGCTACAGGTAATAAACCACTGACTGCCACTTTTTATTACAGAAAAGATCAGTCAATTTAGGATACTTGTTTTTGATTTTATAGAATATTTTGGAAAATGAAAAATGTATGATTTATCTTTAAGGGCTATCACTCTTTTTCTTTTTTTTTCTTTTTTTTTGCCGTACGCGGGGCCTCTCACCGCTGTGGCCTCTCCCGTCGTCGCGGAGCACAGGCTCCGGACGCGCAGGCCCAGCGGCCATGGCTCACAGGCCCAGCCGCT
>NW_006784445.1:0-1688 GCF_000442215.2 Lipotes vexillifer | reverse complement strand
GCCACAACTACTGAAGCCTGCACACCTAGAGCCCGTGCTCTGCAACAAGAGAAGCCACCACAACAAGAAGCCTGCACACCAAAACGAAGAGTAGCCCCTGCCCACTGCAACTAGAGAAAGCCCACACACAGGTACAAAGACCCAACACAGCCAAAAATAAAATATATAAAATAAAAATTAAAAAATAATCAAGATAATATTTACCAAAAAAAATGAATAAATGAAAAAGAACAAACTACTGATACATCTAACATGCAGAGAAATCTCTGAGTGAAAGAAGGACATACTGTATTACGCCATTGATACAAATTTCAAGGACAGGCAACATAAAGACAGAAGTCAGCACAGTGGCTTTGCCTTAGAGAGCAGCAGCCCTGACTGAGTGAGCCATGGGCAGCCTCCGGGGCATGGGAAATGCTCTGTCTTGATATGAGTGATGGTCACATGGGTGTACATATAGATCAAAATTCATCAGGCTGTACATATTTATGCCTCTATGTAATTACCTCAGTTTTGTAAAGTAAGAAAAAAGGCAGAAGAGGCCACTGTGTCAGTTAACTCTCTCTATGTAACAAATTACCACAAACTTAATTGCTCAAAGCCACATACATTTATTGTGTCACAGTTTCTGTGGTCAGGACCCAGGTACAGCTTAGTCCTCTGCTCAGGGTCTCACAAGGCTGCAATCAAGGAGGCAGCTGGGCTGCATTCTCATCTGGAGGCTTGGCTGGGGAGAAGAATCCACTTTCCAAGCTCGTGCAGGTTTATGGTAGAACTCATTTCCTTGCAGCCATGGGACTGGGGGCCCTAGCTTCTTTCTGGCTGTTGGTCATCAGCTTCCCTAAGCCCCCAGAGGCTTCCCTCAGCTCCTTGCCACATGGGTCCCAGCCCATGGTCTTTATACCTAGCCAGGGAGACAGTCTGCAGAGCAAGCCTTCCAGCAAGATGCAGTCTCATATAACAATGTGGTTACAGACACGACGTCTCATCACCTTTGCAGTAGTCTATAGGTTAGAAGCACATCACAGGTCTCACCCACACTGTGGGGTGGGGCGTGGGGAGGGTTCTTGGACTTACTAGAATCTGTCCACCACAGTTATACTTTTGCCTATTAAAATTTTGTGAATGTGAAAAAAAAAAATAAAAGAATGAATGAAGACTTTAACTACACAATACCAAAAAACTACTAGACTCTTATGAACTCTTTGGGAGCATGATAGATGATACCTTGGACATAGAATAAAGAATTATGATGCTAGAAGGTACATGTGCCAAACTGGGGAAAGCCATGATGGTTATGTACAGATTTCTTTAGTCAGACTTGGGGAACATTTATGATTTATAGCATCTTCTTCTCACAGAAATGACAACAGTGCATCAAATTTGATCTCACACCTTGCAAAGCACAGGATACTCACAATTTCAGCCAATGGCAAGATGACCCACGCTGCATTATCTGGAAAATAGATATTTAAAAAGGTACATGGAGAAAAACATAATTTGAAAAGATACATGCACCCCAATGTTCACCGCAGCACTATTTACAATAGCCAAGACATGGAAGCAACCTAAGTGTCAACCTGACAGAGGGATGGCTGAAGTCTTAAGACGTGGTACATATGTACAATGTAATATTACTCAGCCATAAAAAAGAACAAAATAATGCCATTTGCAGCAACATGGATGGA
>NW_006784444.1:0-336 GCF_000442215.2 Lipotes vexillifer | reverse complement strand
TACAATCCGTGTATTAGTGATACCGTATGATGTTTCTTTTTCTGTGTGACCTATTTCACTTGGTATCACCGTACCTAAGTCCACTCACTAAGATGCTACGTTCCTGATGACGTTGATTTCATTGCTGACTGTTATTCCATGGCACGTAAGTGCCGCAACTTGACGATCCATTTTCTCCTTTCGTGGGTATTTAACTTATACAGTGGACGAGGTTCCTGTAAAGAGGGAAGCCACAAATTTTGGGGTAGCTCTGTCTTTTTCATTTCTGTTTCGCTAGTCCTAGTGCCCGAGGCTATGTACCTTGTTTTTTCGATGTTTCAGGAAATACCATACGTT
>NW_006784443.1:0-1235 GCF_000442215.2 Lipotes vexillifer | reverse complement strand
AGAGGCCTGCGTACAGCAAAAAAAAAAAAAAAAAAATTAGTTTCTACACTAAACATAGTGTATTTTTAATGTAAATTTGCCTCAACTGTGTTCGTTTATAAAGAAAAAAACAGAAATACAGAAGGAAGAGCAAGTTTCAGTGATGAAGGCAATGAACTCAGGTTTCTCAAACAACCTACTAGGCAGTTGAAAAAAAATGACTTCAGGTTCTCAGACACATATTTAGCAGAGGTCTGAGTTCAGGATCTTGAGTATTTAAAGCAGTGATTCCCAACCACAGCTCCCTGTTAGAGCTGTTAGAGGAGATGCTGGGCACACTAATGCCTGGCCTTTCCCAGACATTAGTTAGCTTGGAGAGAAGTACAGAATGTAGCATTTTTTAAAAAGCAGACAGGTATTTCTCATGTGTCATCAGGCTTAGATACTGTTGCTATGAAGGGTTGTTGCAATTATGGCATTAGATCAGAACATTTTTAGATAGCTCATAAAAGGAGAAAAGAGGAGGAGTAAAGATCATAGTCTACAGGATAGCAATATTTAAGTCTAAAAACTTAAAATGTAATGAATCTTTAGCAGAAGTCTTAGGATGGTAAGCTTATCAACAAAGACATTAAAAGGATAATAAAATAATACTATGAAAAAGTTTATGCAAACAAATTTGACAACTTAAAAAAAAAAAGACAAATTTTTGGAAAATACAACTTACCAAATCAACATAGGAAGAACTAGATCTACATCTATTACAGAAATTAATTTTTTTTAACAAAACCCTCTGAAAAGGAAACTGCTGGACCATATGGTTTCACTGGTGAATTATATAAAAATAATCAAGGAGGAAATAGCACTAATCTTGCACAAATGAGTTAGAGCAGGTAGAATAAATGCCCAGCTTATTTTATGAGGCCAATATAACATTAGTACTAAAATCTGACAGACATTATTAAAAAACAGAAGAATATTACAGATCAATAGGCCTCATGCAAATAGATGAAAAAGTACTTTTTAAAAATTAGGAAATCAAATCTAAAAATCCATAACTAATGATAAATTGTCCCTTGAACACAGGGATTGACCATCACAGAAGAACCATATGGGATGTGGGAGGAGCAGCTTCAGAGTAAAAATGGACATTTAGAAAACAAACAAAAACAACTAGTGCCTACTACAAATGGTGCAATTTCTGATTATTTCTAATATAATTATGCATATTTTTGCTAAGGGTGATTAACCCAGAA
>NW_006784441.1:0-229 GCF_000442215.2 Lipotes vexillifer | reverse complement strand
AAACCCGTGTCCCCTGCATTGGCAGGCAGACGCTCAACCACTGCGCCACCAGGGAAGCCCTAACTTCATTCTTTTACATGTAGCTGTCCAGTTTTCCGAGCACCACTTATTGAAGTGGCTGTCTTTACTTCATTGTTTTTGCTTGTCTCCTTTATCAAAGATTAGGTGACCATATGTCTGTGGGTTTATCTCTGGGCTTTCTATCCTGTTCCATTGATCTATATTTCTG
>NW_006784440.1:0-217 GCF_000442215.2 Lipotes vexillifer | reverse complement strand
CTCCACTTAGAATGTGTAAACCTTTATTTTTGGTCTACACTAATATAAATATTTGTTTTAAGAAAAAAAAATATGTATTTAAAAATCTGTCCGTTATGGACTCCTCCTGTGCAGTTCTCCTGGAGCAGAGCGTTTCAGGCTCCAGTTACACCTCGCTCTGCTCACCACTCTCCTTGACCCCATGTCTGCACCTCGTACACCCTTGTTTTCCTCAATA
>NW_006784438.1:0-373 GCF_000442215.2 Lipotes vexillifer | reverse complement strand
ACTGAAGAAATCAAAGAGGAAATCAAAAAATACCTAGAAAAAAATGACAATGAAAACACAATGGCCCAAAACCTATGGGATGCAGCTGGGATGCAGCAAAAGTAGTTCTAAGAAGGAAGTTTATTATAGCAATACAGTCGTACCTCAAGAAATGAGAAAAATCTCAAATAAACAACCTTACACCTAAAGCAATTAGAGAATGAAGAACAAAAAAACCCCCAATGTTGGCAGAAGGAAAGAAAACATAAAGATCAGCTCAGAAATAAATGAAAAAGAAATAAAGGACACTATAGCAAATATCAATAAGACTACAGCTGGTTCTTTGAGAAGATAAACAAAATTGATAAACCATTAGCCAGACTCATTAAGAAAA
>NW_006784437.1:0-559 GCF_000442215.2 Lipotes vexillifer | reverse complement strand
TCTGTGGCGCTGAAGTCAGCGTGGGGAATTGGTGGCAGTGACGCCAGTTGGGGGAAGGAGAAGGGGAGAGTCTCGGGGACGGGGGCGGTTCTGGGTTTTGGCCTGGATACTGATTACATGGACAGTTCAGCTTTTGAACGTTTTGTTGGGCTGCCTGCTTATGGTAAGTGCATTTTTCTGTAAGTATGTTGTATTTCAACAAAAAGTTAACAAAAACAGGGGATGTTCCCCAGCTTGACTTCCTAGATCCTGTGCTCTTTTGCCCTTTCTCATTGATATCAGGTGGCATGACACCCAGATGGTGATTTTCAAAGAATGGCACGTGTTGCTCTAGGAATCACCTTTCCTAAGACCAGGAGAGAAAAGGCAGAGCTCCCATTTCAATGACTGGGAAACTGAGGCCTGTAGATGGGAAGTACAATGAGTCATACAGCGAGTCAAGGAAAGAAAGAACTTCTGTGTTTAGGGAACCTCTTTTCTATGGCCCGGATAATAGATACCTGCCTAGCCTGATCCACCTGAAGAGACAAAGGATGTCACAGGAAGTCAGAATGATGGT
>NW_006784436.1:0-381 GCF_000442215.2 Lipotes vexillifer | reverse complement strand
TTTCAGGAAATACCATACATTTCTCCAGAGTGTCTGTTGGCAATTTACATCCTGCCCATCAGCTTAACAACGCTCCCTGTTATCCATGGCCTGTCCTGCCTTTCTGGATTTTACAGTATTCAGGCACAGCGTGCTGAAGCTTTGGTTAATTCTTCTTGCTGGTGGGAAATTAAAGTTAAATGTGCCCATCTAAACACCTACAGCTAGTCTCTCATTGTTTCTCCACATTCCTGTCCATCTTCCACAGAAATTGCAAACTGTGTCAAAAAGGAGGTTAAAGGCACAGACTCTCCTAGTGTGGAGAGTGTCACAAAACCATCTGTAACGACCAACACGAGTACGAGTAGATGTAAACTGAGGTTCATTTTTGAAACTTTGCAT
>NW_006784435.1:0-2375 GCF_000442215.2 Lipotes vexillifer | reverse complement strand
TGGGCCCGTGAGCCATGGCCGCTGAGCCTGCGCGTCCGGAGCCTGTGCTCCGCGGCGGGAGAGCCCACAACATTGAGAGGCCCGCGTACCGCAAAAAAAAAGAAAAAGAAATGTGTGAATGACATTTTAAAATTCATCCTTCTAAATCGAAAAATGCTTCCTATGATTCAAAGCATCAGCAGAAGCCAGGAATCTTAGAACTCTAGGCTGAAACAATTAGGGTAATAAAACTCCATTACATTCTATAAAGCACAAATCTTCAGGATTGATGGGTGAAATGTTTCTGCTACAACAAAGCAGTGTTTCTACAAATATGGCCCTAAAATTTCCAATATACAATGTCATGGGCCTTGATTTTGATGAAAGATAATTTTAGAAGATTACAAAAGTCATCTCCTATGTTGATTTTAAGATTTATTGTTTATGAATCATATCATTTTGCTGTCTTTCATACTCTAAAATGTAAGCAAGTAATCTTGATTTTTTATACTGTTGCAGCACTTGCTCTGGATTTAAAACACCATCAACCACAGCAAATTGACATTTCGTTTCTTTCTCATGGACTTACAAAAATTATTCCACTGAAAGATGGGTCAGAAATTTCAATATATGTAAATTAAATAATGTGGCTTCCTTTGAAATTTGAAAATCTATAATCATTTTTATTTTAAAATAAGTTCCCTAGTTTGATTTGTAATCATATAAACCCAGATGAGATGCTATAATTGCGCATTCTGATAATGATTTTGCCTGTCTAAGAGATTTCTTCTTCTTGAAGGGAGAGATACAAATCACTTCAACTACTCAGATAACTTACAAAATAAAGAATTCAAAGCTCACTCAATTTGTGATGTTTTGTTTAAATGGCAAATCTTGACTTGATTTGGATAAATAATCCCATTCCTTAAAAAAAAAGGAAAAGAAATAAAGAAAAATGCTATAAGTTTTAAAATAATTTACATGAAAAGCTACGTATGGGAATTTTTTTCATGCCCATCTGATAACATGAGGGGGCCATTCAAATGAAAATTTAAATTTCCTTCCCCCTACCTCCAAAAAAAAGTTGAATCAAATTGTTTCCTGCAGGGCTGAGAAATTCCCTGATGTTGTAGGACTACTAAATATTTTACTAATCTCATCAGGGAACTGGTTAACTGCTTGTCTGTTGGATGTTTTTAACGGTCACCCCCCTGTGGGACAAAAATGAAGAGGGTGTGAAAAAGATCCATGTTCAAAGAAAGCTGCTCATTAGATCATTAAGGAAAGATAAAGGCCTGTACATTCACATGTGAGAACACAATCACTGTATCAAGAAAGCATGCTTGATTAGCACACCTCGGGTTCACGGGTTTACTCCAAAGCAGCAGGCAGGGATCACACTACTGCAGCTACTGCATAGAAGCCCTGCAAGGAGGGGTAAAGACAGCAAGGAGCTAAAGGGCAACAGTTCAGTACCAGATCTTCCGACACTCAAAACATGCTTGATTCTTGCAGAGCCTGCACACTAGCTATACAAAAGACCTAAATCTTTATTAACATGAAAATCAGCATATTCTTGGCAAAGCACAAAACAATACTGCTTGACAAATATTACACTAGTTAAGTAGGGTAAACTGGTATTAAACATTTCTTAACTACTTTTTTAGATGACTTGAGAACATGTAAACCATCTTACTTATTTGGGTTAACTACGGGCAACAGTACAAATCTATGTTATTATCTATTTATAATTATCGAATTCGTTTTAAAGTAATAAATAAAAAAATAAAAAATAAAAGGAGTTTCTCCATGGAAAGCACTTAGAACAATGCCTGGCTTATGGTTAGCATTAAAATAAATATTAGTCTTATTATTAGAATAACACATCCCATAATAATACAATAAAAGATATGACATGATGTATAATTATGAAGAATAATATTACATTAGGATAATGTCTGTCACTGACTTTCCCTAAAGCTTCTTTCCCCAATCCTTTTCATAACTAAAGGCAAGTCCTCTGTAACTAAAGTGTAAACATATATTTAACATGCTCAGTCATGTATTGAGTGTTTTAACTGTATGAGTAATCTGTTTTACTCTGCATGCAATATGCTTGTCACATTAATGCCTCGAAAGGGACAACTGAATGAATGAAATCACATTATACAGACTGAGACTCAACTTGTAATTATCTTTTCTCTCTTTTGGAAATTCTATGCTCAGGAAAAGCTTTGAAAATTACATGCCTATATTTGGTGTACAAAATCTACCAGTGATGTACTGATTTATTTCTAGTATAAGTCACAGATAAAAACTAACAAATGCAACAGATGTGCTGTCAGGATTGTTAAGGAAGATAACTGCATTCTTTTTTTTTTTTTTTTTTTTTTTTT
>NW_006784433.1:834303-847811 GCF_000442215.2 Lipotes vexillifer | reverse complement strand
GATATCATCGCACCACAGTCAGGACTCCCAGCATGGCGGTGGTTACCATTGTCACGATCCGCTCTGTCCACTGGATGCACAGTGGAGAGTCAGGTTCGACTTGGTAATATGCTGCTTTGCCTTGCGTGAAGCTGAGGCTTCCTGGTAGAGTCTCATTTTCTTATTGGGAGGTGGAGAGTTTGCGGCCCCAGTGTGACCTGGTAAAGCAACGCCGTTGTTGCCCATCTTCTCTTGGTTGCACAGTCGTCTTGGGGAGGACAAGTTATCTTCCGCGAAACAACACACCTGGCTTTCAATTCCTGCTGTGGCCTCCCCCCTCAGAAAGTCTTCGTGAGTACGCCCACAACGCCGGACGACTCGCCTCAAGCTAACGTTCTATTTTTCTCGCCCCAGAGGTGGGCAGTCCCCAGGTCCAAGGCAGCGTTTGTCAAAGCGGTTCTTTGAATCTAGGAAGCGTTTCTGCTGCCTTAGGACACGGGGTAGGGGTCTGCACTAGGGTCCAAGATGTAAACGACGAACTGCCCGTCCTTTCTGGGCCTTGTGAGCAATGTTGAGTTAAAGACAAATATACGGTGAAAGAAGGGCTGTGAAGGGCGTCTTTTTTGTTAAAATGCTAGAATGCGGCAAGTTGACACAACTGTGGGCTCTCCGTTCCATGCGCACCTTGAACGTGCAATGGACGGAGAGAAACCACAAGGTAAATGCTCTGTGGTCCATTTTGGAAATAAGGCTTGAAGCGACACTTTATTTTCCTCACTGGGATTCAGAGAGCTGCGGGCTCAGTTCTCCCTGGGAACCAGTGTTGTTGCACAATTTCTCTCCATAGCACAACTGCCTTTGTGATGACAAGTGAGTTTCCTGGAATTATATTGGATGTTGCATTCCTCGGTATGTCCCCATTCTTCGGTAGTCTTCAGGGAGTGGGCCAACAACATGGGATCTCTAGCCTTAAGCCACTGCTCAGGTTGGCTCCTGAAACAGTTAGGCATGCAACAGGGTGCATGCAGCCTCAGTCCCTGTGTTTCTTGAACTCTAGAAAGCGTACCAGATCTCCTTTGAGTCTCAGGTCTGCCCTAGGATCCGAGACGGACTCGAAGGACCTCCTGTGTCTTCAGGGATTGCGAGCAGTGCACCGTTGGGAAGCGCTAGAGGCCAGGTCATGGGCACTGAAGGGCTTCGTTGGAGCAACACCTAGATTGCCATAGCTCAGAAACAGCCAGCTATCATCAGCGTTCTGTTCGTTCCTTCATGCAAAACGTGTCGGCTTTTCTGCCGAACACAGAGCACACACACACGCAGAAAACGATTCTACCCCGCATTCAGGGAACTCACACCTGATGGAATTTGCCCCGAGCGGCCGCTGGAGTTTACGTGTAGCCTGAACACTTTCAGGGTTTCCCTTGAAAGCCTGGTGTTCCGGAGACACACTGTACACCCAGGCCTCACTGACCCATTCACCACCATCACGACCCCCTGTACCACAGAGTTTACTCACTAAAGGGTTTAGTTGGTCAGCTGAATGTGCAGGACGTAGTCAGAAAGTGCAGCATAAGATGCCGTACCCTCCCCTTGGAAACGGCAGTGTGACGGGAAGTTTATTTTCCACGTTGGGATGTCGACGCGCGGCCTCAATGTTACCCGATAACAGTGTAGTGGCCTATCTTTCCTTCACTGCAGAATTGCCTTTGTGAGGACGAGTGATTTTTCCATGAGGCCAAACGTTGCCCTTCCGTTCCTGCTAGGTGCTCATGCCTCAGCCATCACTGTTGAATGAGCCAAACGAATAGGGGGACTGGCCCCATGCGAACGTACTGTTTTCTGCGTGACACAGATAGGCAGGCAACAGGTTCCGGGCAGCAACTGTCAAGGGGGTGCTTTAAGTGTAAGAAGCGTTTCTGGTGTCTCAGGACAAACAGGTCTGCCCTAGTATTCAAGACGTGCACGAGGGACTGCCCGTCGCTTCTGGGGCTTGAGAGCAGTGCTCAGTTGAGGACAACCATATACCGAAAGAAGGGCAGTAAAGGCCTTCTTTTGCTAAACGTCTAGAATGTGGTAGGGGAAACAACTCGAGCATCTCCCTTCTGACGCACCTTGGAGATACAAAATAGGAAAAGGCACAGCAGGGTAAATGCTCTGTGGTCCCTCTGGAGAATACGGCTGGAAGGGAAACTTTATTTTCCTCATCAGGATTTTTTTACAGATCCGCGGGCTCAATTCTCCCCCAAGAACCGCGGTTGCTGCACATCTTCTTTTCATAACACAGTGGCCATTGTGAGATGACGTGAGTTTCTGGGAAAGAAACTTGGCGGTTGCCGTTCCTTGGTAGGTGGTCATCCTTCAGTAATCTTCAGGGAATGGGCCAACTATAGGGGAGCTCTAGCCTCAAGCTAACGTCCAAGTTTTCTCATGACATGGTTATAGAAGCAACGGATTGCATAGAGCCTTAGTCCCTGTGGTTCTTGAACTCTAGGAAGCATATCAGCTCACTTTTGGACTCGCGGCTCTGCACTAGGTTCCAAGACGTGCTAAAGGTCTGCCTGTGTCTTCAGGGAGCTGTGCGCCATCTACCGCTGGGAACAGCTAGATGCCGACTGATGGGCAGGGAAGGGTTTCGTTGGTTAGACACCTAGATTGCCATAGCTTGAAAGCAGCACACTTATCAACGATCCATGGCTTTCCCCATGCAAAGGGTGTCTTCACTCTTGAGGGAGTCTGAGCTGCACTGGGAAATACAATTAGCTTATCATTGCTCCTGCAAACGAATCCCCGACGTCTGTCTACCCCAAGTGGCAACTACACTTTAAGTCAAGCCTCAAAACTTACGGGCTTTTCCGGAACCAGTAGGTAGTCTAGAGAAACATTGTCACCTAGGCCTAAATAAGCCATCACCTTGATATCATTACACCACAGTCAGGAGTCGCAGCATGGCGGTGGTTACTAGTGTCACGATCCGCTGTGTTCACTGGATGTGCAATAGAGAGTCAGGAACGACTTGGTAATATGCTGCTTTGCCCTGCGGGAAGCTGAGGCTTCCTGGCAGAGCCTATTTTTCTCATTGGAAGGTGGAGAGTTTGCGGTCCCATTGTGACCTGGTAAACCAACGCTGTTGTTGCCCATCTTCTCTTGGTTGCACAATCGTCTTGGGGAGGACAAGTTATTTTCCATGAAACAACACACTTAGCTTTCAATTCCTGCCGTGTCCTCACCCCTCAGAAACTGTTTGTGAGTGCGCGAACAATGCTGGACGCCTCGCCTCAAGCTAACGTTCTATTTTTCTTGCTCCAGCGGTGGGCAGGCACCAGGTCCAAGGCAGCATTTGTGAAAGCGGTGCTTTAAATATGGGAAGCGTTTCTGCTGTCTTAGGACACGCGGTGGGGTCTGCACTAGGGTCCAAGATGTAAGTGACGCACTGCCCGTCCTTTCTGGGCCTTGTGAGAATTGTTGAGTTGAGGACAACTATACGGTGAAAGAAGGGCTGTGAAGGGCGTCTTTTTTGTTAAAATGCTAGAATGCGGCAAGTTGAGACAAGTGTGGGATCTCCGTTCCATGCGCACCTTGGACGTGCAATGGACTGAGAGAAACAACAAGGTAAATGCTCTGTGGTCCTTTTTGGAAATAAGGCTTGAAGCGACACTTTATTTTCCTCACTGGGATTCAGAGAGCTGCGGGCTCAGTTCTCCCTCGGAAACAGTGTTGTTGCACAATTTCTCTTCATAGCAGAATTGCCTTTGTTATGACAAGTCAGTTTCTTGGAAGGAAATTGGATATTGCCATTCCTCGGTAAGTGCTCATCCTTCGGTAGTCTTCAGGGAATGGGCGAACCACATGGGACCTCTAGCCTTAGGCTTCTTCTCAAGTTTGCTCCTGAAAGAGGTAGGCCTGCAACAGGATGCATGCAGCCTTAGTCCCTGGGTTTCTGGGACTCTAGGAAGCGTAACAGGTCTCCTTTGAGTCGCAGGTCGGCCCTAGGATCCGAAACGTTCTCAAAGGACCTCCTGTGTCTTCAGGGATTGCGAGCAGTGCACCGTTCGGGAGCGCTAGATGCCAGGTTATGGGCAGTGAAGGGCTTCGTTGGAGTAACACCTAGGTTGCGATAGCTTAGAAACAGCCAGCTATCATCAGCGTTCTGTTCGTTCCTTCATAGAAAATGTGTCTGCTTTTCTGCCGAACCCAGAGCACACACACACGCATGGAAAACGATTCTACCCCGCATTCAGGGAACTCACACCTGATGGAATTTACCCCGAGCGGCTGCTGGAGCTTAAGTGTAGCCTGAACAATTTCTGGGTTTCCCTTGAAAGCCAGGTATTCTGGAGATACATTGTACACCCAGGCCTCACTGACCCATTCACCACCATCACGACCCCCTGTACCACAGCGTTTACTCACTAAAGGGTTTGGTTGCTCAGCTGAATGTGCAGGAGGTAGTCAGAAAGTGCAGCATAAGTATAATCTCTTCAAATATTTTCTCGCGTCCTTTCTTCTCCTTCTGGATCAGCTGTAATGAGTATGTTTGTGCACTTAATGTTGTCCCAGAGGTTTCTTAGGCTGTCTTCATTTCTTTTCATTCTTTTTTCTTTATTCTCTTCTGCAGCAGTGAATTCCACCATTCTGTCTTCCAGGTTGCTAATCTCTTTTATGCCTCAGTTATTCTGCTATTGATTCCTTCTATTGTATTTTTCATTTCATTTATTGTATTGTTCATCTCTGTTGGCTTTTTTCTTTAATGCTTCTAGGTGTTTGTTCTTTAATTATTTTAGGTCTTTGTTAAGTATTTCTTGCATCTTCCCAATCATTGCCTCCATTCTTTTTGTGATGTCCTGGATCATCTTCACTATCATTATTCTGATTCTTTTTTTCTGGAAGTTTCCTATCTCCACTTCATGTATTTGTTTTTCTGGGGTTTCATCTTGTTCCTTCATCTGGTACATAGCCCTCTGCCTTTTCATCTTGTCTATCTTTCTGTGAATGTGGATTTCGTTCCACAGGCTGCAGGATTGTAGTTCTACTTGCTCCTGCTGTCTGCCCTCTGGTGGACGTGGCTATCAGGCTTGTGGAAGCTTCCTCATTGGAGGAACTGGTGGTGGGTAGAGCTGGGTGTTGCTCTCAGGCAGAGCTCAGTAAAATATTAATATGCTTGTCTGCTGATGGGTGGATCTGTGTTCCCTCCCTGTTGATTGTTTGGCCTGAGGTGACCCAGCAGTGGTGTCTGCAGCCTTTTTGGTGATCCTAATGGCCGGCTCTGGGAGGGCTTATGCCAAGGAATACTTTCCAGAACTTCTGACTACTTTGTGTGTGCCCTCCAAGAGTGGAGTCTCTTTTTCCCCCATCCAGTTAAAGTCCTGCAATCAAATCCCACTAGCCTTCAAAGTCTGAGTCTCTGGGAATTCCTCCTGTTGCTGGACCCCCAGGTTGGGAAGCCTGACGTGGGCCTCAGAATGTTCACTCCAGTGGGTGGACTTCTGTGGTATAATTGTTCTCCAGTTTGTGAGTCACCCACCCAGCTGTCATGGGATTTGATTTTATTGTGATTGTGCCCCTCTTACCATGTCTTTGTGGCTTCTCCTTTGTCTTTGGATATGGGGTGTCTTTCTTGGTGAGTTCCAGTGTCTTCCTGTTGATGATTGTTCATTATTTAGTTGTGATTCTGGTGCTTTCGCAATAGGGAGTGAGCGCCCATCCTTCTACTCCATCATCTTGAACCAATCTCCAAAACATTATAGTTTTTAAATTCTAGTTATTAAATAATCAGCATTTAATTAGGCATTAGGCTAGTGCATTTTTTGCATTGTCACATTGTTTTAATTCAATAACTTTCTAGATGAGGAAAGTGAGACTTAGAGAGATTTGGTAACTTCTTTGTACATGATTTTTCTGGTTCAAATTCAGGTTTACTTGCAGTTAAACCTCATCACCTTTCTATTATTAAATGTTTCAGGGAAACCCTAAGGTTTAGAATACATAACCCAAGGACATCTCAACAGATGAAAAACAGACTCAAACAGATGATACTCCCCTTCCCCATTCCCTACTTCAAAATCAGAAGCTTCTCTGGCTTTTTGTTTTTTGTTTTTGCAGTGAATGTTTTTATTTTTACCTACAAGGTGAGACACTCACTTTCTTGTTTTCATTATTATCTGTTTTTCTTATACCCAAGGATTTTACATATCTAATTTGCCTGAAGCATTAAATGTCACTTAATGTAACAAGATGTATTTACTTCCCCAAAGTAGGCAAGTCATGAGCCTACATGCATATTTGACCCCATCATATTCTAATACATATGTTCTAATCCACTTTCACAACTGTTCTCAGAACCAGTTTCTAAGTCTCTTAAGAAAATCAATTTCATTACTTGATAGTTTCAATTTCAACTTGCTCTAAAATATTTTGATACATTCCAGAGATTCTTCAACCTTAAAAAAATGAGATCATCATGAGGATTTTTAAAACATATTCATTTATTTATTTTATTTGAGATATAATTAACATATGACATGTTAGTTTCAGGTAGACAACTTAGTATTCAATATTTGTATATATTAAAAAATGATCACAGCATGGTAACTATAATTAATAATACTGTGTTGCATATTTGAAATTTGCTAAGAGAGTAGAGCTTAAACTTTCCCATCACAAGAAAAAAATCGTAGCTATGTAAAATGTAATTCTTTAAACTTTAACTTTAAAGCCAACTCCAAAAAGTAATTTAAAATATTATTTGGGTGATTCATGGCTCCTCATTGGTGGCCACTTAAAAGACACCTTATTTGAATGTATAAATTCTGGTGTGTGTATTCTGATATGTATACATATGTATATATGTGTATATATATATATATATATATATATTTAAAAATTCATATTTCCCTGGTTACAGTTATATCATAAAAATCAACTGACTACTGCATATCAGAAAGTTTAAAAATGATTTGAAAAAGGAAATTTCTTCTGGGGATAAGGGAAACAGGAAAGTTTCCATGAAGGAAATGTGGTACTTGAGTAGTCCATGGAGCTTTGGCATACGTGGATGAATAAACTTAGGATATTCCAAAGTTAAAGTTTTCCAAAGCATTTCCTGGAATGCTCTCCCCTTAAGATGCTATTACATGCAGAGGGTGGCAGAAGGGAGAGATGTGATCAAATGTGTTGGGAAAACATCCCCTCCTGGAGATCAGAAACACTTGTCAGGAAAAAATGTTTAACTTTTTGTTTCCAATTCATTTGTTAATGCATCATCCATATTTTCTTATATAACTTTGATAACACCCCCAATATCCCATGTAAGCAGAACTGAGCTACTTAAGCTGATGATTGTGATATTCCTTCCAATAAACACACATGTTTTTGTGCCTTGAACAATTTCGTGTTTTTATTCAGCTTAATATTTATAAGTTGTATGATTATGGAAAGTTATTTGATCTCTATGAGCCTCAGTCTCCTTATTGGTAAAATAAGGATAGCACAGTACCTATATCATAATACCTGACCTATTGAAAAGGTTTTGAGAGGACTGAATGAGTCAGTTCCTGCAAAATGCTTAGCACCATGTTCAGTCACTCAATAATGGCAATGATATTGGGTGATTCCTATAGACCAGCTAGGAAAGAGTAATTCCATACAGTTGCAATCTTTCGGTAATTTCCAGTTTCAGGAATGTTACATAAATGAGCACACAGAGCTGTAAATAGAGGTATTATTTCCTACAATGCACACTGAATAAGCTCCAAGAGCATCAAGTGCCTTAAAACAGTTTTTATTCCGAGGAGAAAGCAGGTGTCTTCAGGGCCAGACGTGCACAGTGTCTGTGCCTCAGAGGACGACTATCCTTTTCCTCCTTTCTGTGGGTTAAAAAAAATACATGAACTTCTTCTCACCTCTGGAGGGTCATTTATTACTCAAGAAAACAAGAAATTTCTGTAAGCATTATTCTGGGTATGCAAAAACTATAGCATTTGAAAAATTACAGAGAAATGATGCAAAACGTATTATTGATTTGCCCATTATTAAGAAGATAATTATTCTTGTTTCTTGAATTTATAAAGTTGTAGCCTTTGTAATCTGACATTCACATACATTCAGAAAAGTCCCCGATGTTCCTTGGCAACCATAATTCCAACTTCACTTTCCAGAAAAACACACTATTTACTTATTCAACCAAAAGATTTATTAGGTATTTAGACTCTTTAAAATTTTTATCAGGAAAGAACAAATGAGTGTTAAAATGTGCAATCTCTATTGCCTTTATAACCTCTACTGTTTTAGATCTAAGGATAAAATAAGAATGCTGAGAAATGATTGCAAAAGCATTCTGTAAATGGAAAATCATTATGAAATGTGTTTACTGATAGCAACAATAATAATTAGTGTGTGGGGATTTTCCTACTTAAGTCTATAATTTTACTTGTGGGGATTTTCTTAGGTCTATAATTTTACTTATTTTACATCAAAGGAGGGATCAACCTCAGTATTTTCACAGATATCAATAAGTAAATAAAACATAATGTTTATGTAAGTTAATATGTAATTACTTACAGTTATATATAATCATAGATAATTACATAACGTAAATACAGAATTCTGAAACATTTTTAACCATTGCTTCCTTCCACAGAAATGAATTTAGTTCAGTAGTCAGTTGTGACTCACAAGGGTTTTTTTTTAACATCTTTATTGGAGTATAATTGCTTTACAATGTTGTGTTAGTTTCTGCTGTATAACAAAGTGAATCAGCTATATGTATACATATATCCCCATATCCCCTCCCTCTTGTGCCTCCCTCCCACCCTCCCTGTCCCATCCCTCTGTGTGGTCACAAAGCACCGAGCTCATCTCCCTGTGCTATGCAGCTGCTTCCCACTATCTATTTTACATTTAGTAGTGTGTATATGTCAATGCTACTCTCTCACTTCATCTCAGCTTACCCTTCCCCCTCCCCATGTCCTCAAGTCCATCTTCTATGTCTGCTCTTTATTCCTGCCCTGCCCATAGATTCATCAGAACCATTTTTTTTTTACATTCCATATATATGTGTTAGCATTCAGTATTTGTTTTTCTCTTTCTGATTTACTTCACTCTGTATAGCAGACTCTAAGTCCATCAACCTCACTACAAATAACTCAATTTCTTTTCTTTTTATGGCTGAGTTCCATTGTATATATGTGCCACATCTTCTTTATTCATCTGTCAATGCACACTTATGTTGCTTCCATCTCCTGGCTATTGTAAATAGTGCTGCAATGAAAAACCGTTCAAAGACATGCTTATTCAATTTAAAATTTTGAAATCAGGGTGCTTCGCATAATCAATGTCCAAAAATTGCAGCTGCTTCTCTTTTATACTGAAAAGTTTTCATGAATTTTGTTTCATAGTTAAAGAAGTTGAAGATGTTGTACCACCACATCTAGAGAAATTTTGTGGATGTAATTTTATATTACTTGATTGACCTCTATGATCTTTTTTTTTTTCTTCTTCTTTTTGTCGTACATGCACCTCTCACTTTTGTGGCCTCTCCTGTTGTGGAGCACAGGCTCCAGATGTGCAGGCTCAGTGGCCATGGCTCATGGGCTCAGCCGCTCCGCGGCATGTGGGATCTTCCCAGACCGGGGCACGAACCCGTGTCCCTGCATTGGCAGGCAGCCTCTCAACCACTGTGCCACCAGGGATGCCCTCTATGATCTTTTATACAGTCTATTTTTTCTATGAAGTATTTATGAATGCTTATTCTACCTTGGTCATTAAGTTCTGTGATGTAGAGGTCACAGATATTTCTAATACTAGTCTTTTTTTCCAAAGGCCAAATTGTGAATGATGAATATGTATCTTAGTAAAAAAAATATATGGAAGCAATGATCTAACAACTCCATACATACTTGAACCAGCTTTGTGCCCTTAAATGAAAGTGAAAAGCTAAAGCACTGAAGTCACAAAAAGAGAATTTAATGAGAATGGAAAATTGTCTCAAAAGTGACTCAGATTCAGCTCTTATACAACGTGGCCTAAAATGTTATTTTTTCTTTGTTTCTTCTAAAACCAAATTAATATAATAGTATTATAGGATGTACTTTAAACTGGCCCAAAATATTGTGCTATCTTGAGTTTTTAATGGAACTAGCTGCATTTCTAAATACTTGAAATATTTTCACATTACTCCTTTATGTCTACATATGGGTCCTATGATACAATACATATGACCCCTATGTCTTTACTTGGGGTAAGGGTTCAATTAACTTCAGATGGAGAAAGAGGAACAGACAGCAGTACCATCATCATGAAACAAAAGATGCCAGGCATGGGAAGTCCTCTGTGACCACCACATGAGAGTCACCCTTTTCACTCTAATACAGATTATGTGATTTGTTACTTTGTTCAGTTATTATTTAGAACATATTTATTGCTCTATGTCAGGTGCTATGGTAGATCCATGGAATTTAGAGATGAACACATGTTCTGCCTTCAAGGACAGCCCCCTGTAGAGACAGATGAATAATAACCAGATAAATTCAATAACGTGTGGTATAACAATAATATAGGAAAACCACAGGAACATAAAAAGTCAGTCATTCTAGCTCAGCATGGCTTAGCATGGGAGGAGGCAGGATTTTGTCCTATAGGAACCAGTGTCTGGCCTTGTTGCTTAAAGCCCAGCCTCTGTTCACCACTGCCCAATAAAAACGCAGAGATAGGGCTTTGGAGGAGTAGAGAAGAGTAGCTTTATTGCTTTTCCAGGCAAATGGGGCCATGGCAGGCTAACACCCTCAAGGCTGGGCCCCCCTTCCTGGGAAATAGGGAGGGGTCTTGTAGTTTCAGGGTGCAAAATAGGGCTGTAGATAAGGATCAGGGCTGTTTTGGTCTTGCAGTCTTCTTTCCTCCTGGAGACATTGAGATTGCCAGGGCTGGCGTCAGGTGGTTCCAGAACAGGTCCTGGTGGTCCCTGAGGTTACTGTTCCAAGACCTTCTTTCTGGAATGAAGAATGCTTACAAAGGACAGGAGTGTTAAGGAGTGTGCTTAGTTAGCTAGAGGGCAATCATTTTCAGAGTGGAATCAAGCAAGAAAGAAAGGGGAGAAAACATCTGTAGGAGACCAGTTGAATGGGTGGAAAGAATAAGGGCTGAATAAGAGCTAACATAATGGTGGTGTCTCAACTAGTTTCTGCTACAGCCTGAGTGATAGAATACAAGAAGGAATTGACCAAGTGGTTACATTTGTATGCTTCCTCCCATTTACAAGATCTCATATTTTGTAATTTCAGATTTAGTTCTGGGCCCTCCTGCCTTATTTCTACATACTCCTCTTGTAATAGTATCATTGATCCTCATCGCCTTAATGCCGTGTCTATGCTAATTATTTCCAGGTAGACTTCTGAAGGCAGATCTTCCCTTTGAGCTTCTCTATGGGGTTGCAGGTGATTTTGCAAGGAGATAGATATGACAAGCGAGATAGGACAAGGTGGCAGTAGCACACAAACTTTACTGGGAGCTGTTTTGACAGGTTAACAGGTGAGAAAGTCCTTCACAGCAGGAGTCTGTCCAGAGAAGAAGGCTCAGGGCTGCTACTCAGAGGAAATGGAGTCAAGGGAAATCCCAGGAGACAGAGAGTGCTGGAGAGGTGTTTCCGTGTGTGGGTGGTGTCACCCAACAGTGCTGCAGGCAGTCTCTCGCAGTCAGAGCTCAGAGGGCAGCAGTGTCTTGGTGTCTTTAAGGCTCTTTTAGAGCAAAGAAGATGGAATAAGCATGATTTTCATCATTAGGTATTTAAAAGGTATAGGAAGGAAACATCAATTAGGGTAAGAATTAAAGAAAAAGTTTATTAAGAGGACATAACAAAATCCTAGAATCTTGACTTTCTACTATGCCTTTTGCTTTTTCTAATACACCTATGATTGTATTCCCCTTTCATACTTAATGTTATTTATGTGTACATTCTCTATTTTTCTCTTGCTCAGTCTTAATGAGAATTTATCCATTCTACATTAGAAGCAAAACTGCCTTAATTTGGATATCGTGGCAAAAATAATAATACAAAGAATAAGAATATGATTAGTTAACATTTATGAGTGGTTTTACTTGTGAGGCATTATGCTAAGGACTTTACTTGTTCTAACTAATTTAATCCTAATAAGTTCAATGAGTTAGGTACTATTAACATCTCCTTTTTACAAATGAAGAAATAGTATCAAAGCAAGATGACCTAACTCTCCTGTGATCTCAGTGCTAGAAAACAGTAGACCCAGGGCTTGAAACCAGGCAGTCTGGCTCACAGTCCTTGTCAATTCCTGCATTCTGCAGCTACTTCTATAGTTATGTCTCACTCTTTCTTTGTAGACCTCAGAATTTTTATTTAGGAGAAAGACATGTACATGCTATAAATGTATTCTAAAGATAATATGTTTGTGCTCATAGAGAATAAATAAAAGTAAATAGTAAAGCATCCAATTCATTTATTGCTACATTATTTGGAAATCATTAGCTTTTTGCTAAAATATCAGTAGTTTTTATTAGTGAGTAGCATCAACAATGGACAGCAGAAAATTTCTTGCTTTTCTCTTTTTTCCTCTGTAGATAAAAACAAATTGAGAAGTCTGAGAACCTCTTTCTCAGAGGAGATATAAACCTATGAAATTTTGGAGTAGAGAGAAGAATATTGACTTAGTTCTCGCCTCTTTTCACTTTGTTGTCAGTAAACTTAAGATCTGATGTGACTAAAATTGGAAATAATTATTTGCTTTCATATCTTCATTTAGAAATGAACATTCACACATTATTTATTCAACAAATATTTATGAGTACCTATGAGATATGTCAGGCTTTGTGTTACGTTTGGGTGTTAAGCAGTGAAGCAAGTCATTTAGAAGAAAATCTGTGGGGGTAAGAAAAAATGAAAACATAAAACACACACGTATGTACATACACACATGGGTGTTTTTGTATATATTATACATAATAAGCATATATTTTATATCTACTATATATTTTACAAATTTATGTAAATTTAACTTTATTTATCTCGTGTGCTTATTCTACACATACTTCCTATTGTTCTAATTATCACAAGTACCATGAAGGAAATGAACAGGTTCAGCGACAGAGAACAAACTATGAATGGTGGGAGAAGTAGCTTAGGGACATTCCTGGCTCCTGGTCTAAGGAAAAGTGGCAAAGGATCTTGAAGTCTTTGTGTGTGCAGTCCATAGATTCTGGTATGGAATGAAGGAACCATTCAGAGCTGTGTCTTATGTGGGTGACTAAATGCCCATGAGTCCAGCCGCACAGTGAGCACACCAGCGTTGTCATTCAATGAGGAGCTAAAAATATTAGCACAGGGGCCTCCCTGGTGGCGCAGTGGTTGAGAGTCCGCCTGCTGATGCAGGGGATACGGGTTCGTGCCCCGGTCCGGGAGGATCCCACATGCCGCGGAGCGGCTGGGCCCGTGAGCCATGGGCGCTGAGCTTGCGCATCCGGCAACGGGAAAGGCCACGACAGTGAGAGGCCCACATATCGCAAAAAAA